>NC_133226.1:17737744-18047466 GCF_040436345.1 Pagrus major
TGTGTCGGCAGTGTCTAGAGAAGCTGTTGGCTAATACCATCAATGGTGTGCGCTGTCCCTTCTGTAGCAAGGTCTCACGTATGAGCAGTATCTCCCAGCTGGCTGATAATCTCACTGTGCTCAAGATCCTAGATTGTGCTATATCCTGCAGTGCTGCTGCTGCCGCCCTCATGTGCAAGTCCTGCTGCAACCGCCTACCCCGACAGTACTGCCATGACTGTGCCACAGTCCTCTGTGAGCTCTGCAAAGGGGAAGGCCACCTACATCAAGGTCATTCAGTCCAGCCTATTAGGGTGGCTGCTGAGCAGCGTCGTAAAGAACTGGGAGGCAAGCTGACCGCTCTACGTGATGTTATGGGAGAAATTCAGAAGAAAAAGACAGCTATTGAGAACATCAACAAGTCCTTGAGACTAAAATACCAGACAGTGCAGCAGGACTATGCCACAGCTGAGCTGCGTCTTCAAGAGGAGCTCAAGAGGTCGCGAAGGACATTTACAGCTTCAATGGCAGATGTTGAAAAGCTAAATGGGCAGGTCCTGGAGGAGCAGACATACCTCCTTAACATTGCAGAGGTAAAAGTGGTGTCCCGCTGTGATTATCTGACAATGCTGGTGAGACAGAGTGATATAGCTTTGCTCAAGGATGATGGCGGAGGAATTGATGATGAAGAGCTGGATCTGAGGAGCAGCTTGCCCACTATGTTTCAGCTGCAAGAGCCACAGCTGGTCAGAACAGAGCACTCCAAACCTGTCGAAGTGGGCCAGGTGAACACAAATACTTACACCGTCAATACAGAAGATGAGGAGTTGGAGATTGCACTCGAGGGTGATTTAGAGAGTGTAGCGGGGGTAGCAGGGGCTATGGGTGGTGCAACAGGTGCTCCAGTGGATCTTTACCGAGATATCGACATGGTCACAGCTGTAGAAGAGGCAGTGTGTGGTTCACCGGCCAGCTTTAAGTCAAAGTCCATGGATGCAGGTGGGGGATCACCTGGAGGAGCTGGAGCGAGTGCAGGGCCCCCAGTCTGCCAGTTTGTGAAAAAGATGGGCAGCAAGGGAAGTCTACCTGGCATGTTCAATTTACCAGTCAGCATCTGTGTGACACAACAAGGTGAGGTCCTGGTGGCTGATCGTGGCAACTACCGCATCCAGATCTTTAATCGCAAAGGCTTCCAGCGTGAAATCCGCCGCAATGCCAGCAGCATCGACAACTTTGTCCTGAGCTTCCTTGGGGCTGATCTGCCTAATCTCATCCCCTTATCTATCGCTGTCACTCCTCAAGGCCTGATTGGGGTCACTGACAACTACGATAACTCAGTTAAAGTCTACACTATGGATGGACACTGTGTGGCCTGCCATAAGAACCAACTGATAAAGCCCTGGGGCATTACTGCCATGCCATCAGGGCAATTTGTGGTGTCAGATGTGGAAGGTGGCAAACTTTGGTGTTTAGCAGTGGACCGCAATGTAGGTGTGGTCAGCTACAACCGACTGTGCTCTGCTGTGCGGCCAAAGTTTGTGACATGCGATGCAGCTGGAACGGTCTACTTCACCCAAGGCCTGGCCCTGAACTTTGAGAAGCGCCACAATGAGCCCCACCTGGAGGGCGGCTTCTCTATCGGCTCGGTGGATACCGACGGCCAGCTAGGCAAGCAGCTCAGCCATTTCTTCTCGGAGACAGAGGACTTCCGCTGTATCACTGGCATGTGTGTTGATGCCAATGGGGATTTGCTGGTAACAGACAGTGGCAGGAAAGAAATACTCCAGTTTCCCAAAGAAGGTGGATTCAAGATTCTCATCCAGGAAGGGTTGACCTGCCCTGTGGGAGTGGCCACCACCCAGAAAGGACAGCTGCTAGTGCTGGATTGTTGGGACCACTGTGTCAAAGTCTACACATACATCCAGAGGAGGCACTCCTCCACCTCTTAAAGGGACAATCCGGTCCACATGAGCATTGGGAGGTTTAGTGGGTACATGTTGGTTGATGTGTATGGAGGTTTGAAAAAGGTAGAAACACACTGTTATCTGTCACTTTAGTTTGGCTGCCCTCCAAACACTTCTCACTACAGCTTTCATTGGGTTATTAAATGAATGTTCTAGTCTCACTTTGGTTCGGTTTGAAGCCTACTGGATTTTATTTTAATACCTCAAATTAAAAGTCAGCCACTTGAGCAGCCTTCTAGCTGATTATTGTAACAGATCACAACACTAAAATACACACTTTTCACATCAAAGAATACCGGCTTGTCACAAGTTGTCACATTACAATAAGCAAAAGAAGCCATTGATGTCGAAGCTAATGCAGGCACAAAGTACAGATGATTTTCCTTCCTCTGTTGTTGACGGCTATATCCATCATTCAGCCTGACTGTGTGTGTGACGCATGGCTTTCACTGATTTGGCTCAGCTTTGCGGGAGAAAAACGGGAGGAAGAGGAGCTGAAAATGAACACGTATTTACATATGAAATAAAGCATACCAAGGCTTTTGGCCTGTGAAGCACTTTATTATTGACAAGACACTGTTTCCTAGGGTTAGGTTTTAGTAGCACAGACTAAAATTGATGTTGCTGAATGCAGCCGGCAGCTTTAAAGTTTACGGTGCAGTTAGCTTATGGCAAAACAGGAACCAAGTATCAGCATACATTGAATTGCATTCAGTAACGTTCAGGGAACATTAAGTGTAGAATATTGAGTTACCTACAGGAAAGAGAGCAATGGGGAAATGTCATTTAGTATACTGTGGGTTTGCACCTTTTGTGTCAAAAAAAAAAAAAAAGATGACACCCTCATCTGTTAAAATTATTTTTGGTCAAAGCTTCTTTTAGGGTAACCGAGTTGATGCAATCACAATTTGTCATTTTCATCATTTTTCCACTAATAATACTGCCTAGCTAGTCGATGTACATCAGCCACACAACCTGAGCAATCAGTTGTAACATTTTGGTGCAGTGTCAGCTTAAATAACATCTACTATCTGATCTACAAACTCTATACTCTCTGTATTTTCTTTGATTCAACCTTCTTCTAGTGGCTTCCCAGTCACAGCCTCACTTGCGTCACTAGGGGGCAGGTTGAGGTAACCGTCTGCAAGATAAAATTCATCTGCTCCAGATCATTTTCAAGCTGTTCCGCTCAGTCATACTTTGCACAAGATTAAGCCGAGTCTCTACATCCCCTTTGTGCTTGCTTTTAAAGCGTAAAAACTGACTAATAGGGACAGAAAGTTTTGGAATTCCTCAGCCAACAGCAGCCATGACACGGGTTGCAATGGTTGCAACATAATCCATGATGGAAACTTTGACCATAAAAATAAGTCGACTAAAAGTTCTTGTTTTTGCCACTGACAGGCTGATATAAAAGATATATAACTTTTGGTTAAAGAGTGAAATCCTTTTTGTTTAAACATCTGCTATATTGCTCGAGCCAAAGCCACCAAACTCCATTTCAAAAAACAGTAATTTTATCATCATAAATCACCCTTCTTTAAAAACTTGACAAAAACACAATCAAATTCACATAGGTTTACAAATACCAGAATCTCCTTGCCCCTTGAAGTGCAAGGGTACAGCAGACATCTACACCCTGCTTAATGTGTACAAACTTTATTCAAATCTGACATTTATTCCAGAAAACTTGTTCCATGCCATTGTTTCCTCTCGCCTGGCTTATGGTAACAAGGTCTTTGTGGGGATCAGTTGCAGGAGTGTTCGGAATAGCACTGCTAGGATAATGATGAGTAAAACCTCCAGCATCACACGCCAAACCTGGCTTTGTTGCACTGGGATCTTGGTTCCATGTTGCTGTGTCTCTCCCTCAGGTTTTTTAGTCAACACTAGACAACTTGCAGCCTGAGTTCTCCAGTGTTGGTAAATATGGTAAAGACAACACAGCCATATGCAGTGTTTTTCTAGTTGGTGCTGGTGTTAGTCACCGTTAATTCGTCTGTATCTGCATGGATTTATTATTTCATCGAGTAGATTTATTGAATTTTTGAGTCCATATGAAGCATTAGAAAGATGATGCTTTCAGGTCAAACAACAATAAAAGACACCTTTAATCAAAATATTTAGTGGCCTAAATATGGGGAATCAAGTTAATCATTGAAACCCGCCAATCAATATTGTACGTATCGTATTCTATGTCTATAAAGTCGTAAATAGCAAATACGCCTGCTCTGAGGCCATACGTATCTTCCAGTCCAGGTTTGCTCAATAGAGCATATTGCATACTGACTCAGCTTCAGCCTTAAAAATGAATAATTTCACTAAACTGACCTTAACTCTGCACCTGGAGCCCTATTAAACAGCAACATACAAATATACATATCTGAGAATCAAACTGTAAACAGTACGTATTTTTTTCTACATAAAGAGATACAGATACAAAAAAAAAAGTAGAACTGAATTTACGTATCAAGTGAAGTCTGTCATAGTCATGTTCTTGTGACTTTTTTTGATTTTACGTGATGAATTCATTTCTTTGGTCGGGCCATGTTATGCCTCACCACAAAACTCAATAGATTTTTAAACCAAGCTAGTCTCAGCTGCATGTCACCATTGCCATCAAAACTGAGTTTTTCTTTCAGTGCTTACACCTCATTCAAGTGGTCACTAGAAGTAGTCGTCGCTAGAGAGAAATCAAATTTCAACAGAAAAATGCATAGAAACCCTATGCTAGAAAATTCAAGTGTCCTTGTGTCAGTGTGCTGAACTTCAAAGTGTCTCACATCACCTGAATATGTTTTGTTAAGTGTTCTTGGGAAGAATTATTTCACTTGCATACTTTAGTTTATTGATTTACACTGTTTGTAATACTGCAATATGTCCCACGAACCGCACTCCCATGTGTTTGAGGTGTTTTGTCCTTTACAGGCTGTGAATTTTACAATGTGTTGAACACATTTCTGACATCTCCGTGTAGTCAAATTCATGTTTGTATTCTTGATTATCTGAGTGCAATAAACATTTATGAAACAATAGAAATATCAGCTGCAGTTTTTGTTCGTACCATCCAAACATTTTTATAGCCTTGACATGTCTTGAAGTATTCTGATACGGTCGTATTTTTAAAGCCCTTAATATGTAACATGCAAGGTACCTGGCTGCTGTGGCTGTCAAATTAATGTAGTGGAGTAGAATTAAACCACAAAAATGGAGATAATCAAGTAAAATACAAGTACCTCAAAATTGTACTTGAGCAAATGTGCTCAGGTACTTTGCCCCGCTACTTGACGTGTAATACGTGTAATAACGACTTTCTTTCAAGTTTTATGTACGTTATTAGCACAACTTCCCTTTCTATTGCTTGGGTCTATCATGCTAGGATAGGCATAATGTGTCATGGATGGTCAAGAGTCAGAAATTAGCATGTTTTCATTCCAGTCAGTGGTACATTTCAGTCTAGACGAATGCTCAGCTTTAAAAACAAACAACATTTAGTGCAGTGTTCCGCTGAGACGAAATCTGAAACCTGCCCCTGCAATAAAACAGATCTGTTACATAACAGGGTGTGGGTGTTCAATCCTGGCCCTTTTTGACCTCTAATCTGTTTTTGTCTTTTTTTCCTACAAGGTGAGCAAGTACGTAATAGTATTTATTATGAAACCCAGGTGGCAATCAATAAGCACTTCTTTCCGGATCATGAATAAACAGGATTAAAAACAGCTTTTTAAATGGAACAGTGCTCCAAGATGCTTTTGGGATGCTGTAAAGTCACACTGCTGTTTAATTCAATTCATGCAGCTTATGCTCCCTTTTAACCAGGAGGCGAATTAAGGAAGGATGAAGTCTTTAAACATAACCCAGTTTAGTTTACAGTCTGAAAAAGTATAAGCCCCCCCTTCTCCTATTAAATTATAGTAAATCTTGCCCTACTTCTGTTCAGTGTGTGTTTGTGAAAGGTTGCTTGCTTTGATTTAGAAACAGTTACGTTGTCCTGATGACATTTGATAGCCGCCCCATCACTCCTACAGTAACCACTATTTCACTCTTCCTCAAAACACAGCCAGCTCTCCTCCACACAGAATTGTTAAAATTTGAAATGATACGTTACATAAATCTCTCAGAAAAAATCAATATGTGAGGATGGCACCTCCATTCATCCCTTTAGAATTCGGCATTTATGGCCTTCCTTCCTTCCTTCCCGTCTGTCTGTCAGCACGCTCACCTTTCTGATACTGCAGCCAGAGCTGCTGCTGGGCCTTCTTGCTGGGGAAGTAGATGCTGCAGCTGAGCTCGGAGCCGTACAGGGCCTCGGACACGTAGTGGCTGCCGTATTGTTGGAGAAAAGCCAGCAGCTCCTCGCGAGTGCTGTCTGCTGACAGTGTCTTCAGCACCTTAGAAAAGCCTGGCCAGGTCAAGAAGGAGATGGAAGAATAGCGAGTTTGTATGCGGAAGGGTGGGATGGATGGACTGGATATCGAAGTTAGGCTTACGTGTGCTGTTATTAATCTTCAATTAAAGGGACAGTTCATTAAAAAAATAAATGTCCTCATATCTGTAGTGCTTTTTATCCATCAATAAGTTTTGCAGATATCAACCATGGAAATGTGTGCCTTCTCTTGAATATAATGGAATTAGGTGGTGCTCAAAGCAAAGCAAATCATTACCCAGTTAGTCAAGATAATCCACAACAGCTACGTTATTATGAAGGAACGATAGTTTTCCTCTACAGCAAGGACAAGAGGCTGGCTAGCTTTACAGCTCAGCTAATGAGCACGCAGTTTATGTAGATATACAGCTAGCGGGTGCAGTTCAGTAGAAAAATATATGAACTATTTTCTTTCTACTAAACTTCACCCGCCAACTTTATCACCACGCAGAGGGAAGCGTATATTCACTCACGGATGGGGGGGGGGCTGGTGCTCGTGACAGCGCTGCACGTAAACGTTAATGGCGTCCTCCTCAGGTGAGCTGGGACGTTAGCTAGCTTAGCTTAGTCAGCGAGCTTAGTTACTTCTGTGTGGTCATATTGTAGTTTGGTTTTCAAGTGCTATGTAGTTCCATTATATTCAGTAGAGGACACACATTTCTACGTTTGGTATCTCCAAACCTCGGCAACTCTTGAAACAATTCAGATGGATAAATAGTTCTACAAGTTAGCATGTTAGCTAGCTCAGGTAGCTAGCCTGTCATCCTCCTGTGTGGTTATATTGTTGGCGGGGGTAGCGTGGATTATCTTGAGTAACCGTGTCATGATTACTGGAAAGAGACAATGCTGTTGAGATTTTTCAAATGTATTTTGTTGGCAGCTCACAACAAAACAAACCTAGGTGGATAAATAGTACTACAGGTAAAATGAAAACAATGTATAGACATGCCCTATGCAGATTGTATAGACTTGTAGAAGACAGTACATTCTACTGTAAGTAGATGTTAAGTGATGTTAAGAAATCAGGACAAATTATTCAGACACTGACCTGTAGATAATGTGATGGAGCTGAGTTTTACTTTGTAGAGATTGCTGCGCACTCTCCACTGTTGAACCATAGGATAGCCCACTGCCTCACTAAATTGGGCATCCCCTAATTAAGACAGAAATAAAGGGTACAAGGACACAAATTAAGAAAGATATAAGAAAGACAACAAGTACAACAATTTAGAAAGAACTTACAAAATCCAAATTCACAGGGAGCACCTGAGATTCGAAACAAATGAATATATAAACAAAATCAATCATTTCATTTGGACAGTTTATTGCAGGTCTGTTGTTATCCATTATTGCCTTAACATCATTTATTATCGCAGCCCATATCCCAGATGCTCACGGATCAATGGTAGATATATAGTGCAACTTGAACTCCAATTGGATTGCTGACATTAGAAGTGGGAGCAATCTCGCCTTTCTCTGCAATTCAATTACCAAACTTTCACACCAGTTTAGAACTAAAGCCACAAAAGTGAAGACCAAAAGAGGGAAGAAAAAAAAAAAAAAAAACAGCTTACGGGAACCTTGATCCTGAGCCTCTGGAAAGCATTTTCCACCTGAGACATTCATGCACGTTGAAAAAGGGCAATTTAGTTTCTGTGTGTGTGTATGTGTGTGTCCAATTCTGGTGAAAGCAGAACCCAAGTAAAAATCTCTGGGGTCAATGTGGACCGAATGCCAATTTAGCTAATGGAGGGATTAGGGAGCAGAGGTGGAGGTTTCAAGCCAAATGTCTAAGTGACTCTGTGCCCCACAAGATGGGGTGGAACAGTCAAGAAAAGGATAAAAGGATGAAACGGGGAGGTTAAGTGTTAGAGTTTACAAGGTCTACTGCACGTGTATGTGTGTGGGCATGAGTATGCATAATACTTTGTATTTATGAGAGCATTTGGAGATGGTGTTTGGGTTTCAGCGCCACAATTCATGTCTTTTTAAACGATTTTGCACTCTGGATTTCACAAAACAGAGGATACCTATCAGCAAAAAGAACACACTGACTTTTTGTATAAAGCGTGTTCTCATTTCTCTCTCAGGCCCAGACAAATGTTGAAATGTGCTCAGCCTGAAAAGCCTCAAAACCAAGATATCGCTTGAGATTTTCAAAGACATGTTGTTAAATACCAACATGCGTGATGTGTTTTTCTCTTCTTCAGAGAGTTGTATCGGCTCTAGTCAGTTCTGAGTCACAGAGGGATATCAGCGCTGTGTCTGAAAGATTTGATCAATTATATCTATTGGAGAAAAAAAACACACTCACCTGTGAGGAGCTGCAGGTTAGGAAGAGGCTCAGACAACACCCCTCGACATTGTTCCTCAACCGGTAAAGGGATGACCATGAGACCATCGGCAAGCTGGGGAAAGTCCTTAATGAAGTTGTTATCCCTGAGAAAGAAAGAAAGAAAGAAAGAAAGAAAGAAAGAAAGAAAGAAAGAAAGAAAGAAAGAAAGAAAGAAATTACTTGATCGATTGTTTGGTTTCTAAAAATTCACTGATAAATACCATCACAATTAACCAGAGCTCAAAAGTGACAACTTCACAATGTTTGTTTTGTCCAACCAACAATATATACCTCAAAATTAATAAATACATTATAAATAATTAAAGCTAAATAAAGGAAAAGGAGCAAATTCTCACATTTGTATGACATATATATATATATATATATATATATATATATATATATATATATATATATATATATATATATATATACATACTGTATAAATATATACAAAAGTTGATTTTGATTTACTGTCAGTGTAAGCCATAACAACACATATTTTCACAAATAAAAAACTAGTAACTAAAGCTCTCAAATAAATGTAGTAAAGTAAAAGTAAAAAACCCAATATTTCCTTCTAAATTGTAATGGAATAGAAGTATAAAGTAAAAAAAAGAACAAGTATGTCATATTTGCTCTTTACAAGTTGCAATATCTAAGAATTGACCACCTGTTTAACTCATACTTAAAACCATAGTAACAACTCTGCCAATTGTAGCTGCGCTTAGCTAGTTAGCTCAATTAGCCGTGCAGCTAGCGGTCCAGACTGTGACCTTAGAGCACCGGGGAAGTGTTGGTGTTCCTAGCTTGTTGCTACGAGCACAGGAGCTTTGGACTGGAATAGTCTAGCTGGTTAGCACGCTAAACACATTTTTCAACACAATAAATAGAAGTCAGAATGTTGAAACTGTTATTACCTACACCTTTAAATAAAGTTCATTAATACATTTACTGAGTTACACCCCACCATTGTATGCACATGTGTTTTGGTCCATGAAGACATGACATACTAACATCTACAATAATTGCCATGTATTTACCAGGTAATTATCCAATCATTGTTTTCACCAAAAGGTAACAACCTCTAGAGACTACAAAATACCACACCTCTACCTCTACCTCTATCTCTACCTCTACCTCAAAAGGTTGTGTTTAACAGTCAGGGCTGCAGCCGTGGATTCAGAACTCCATGAAAACAACGACAAAAACAGATCACAATAAATATCTACAATCCCGACGTGTCCGTCCAGCAGCTGGCCTCCTGAATCATTCAGAGACGCAGAGATTTGGAGATTGTTTTTCCCCGTCTGGCAAGTTTTTCTATGATAATGTTTCATACACTTGCATTTCTCTGCCTCACAGAGGTAAGAAAGAAGGTGCGTGGTTCATCGGCTGCTTATAATTATTGAGGAAATGGTAAACCTTTGAACACATCAGGGTAGACCGAGTGATTCGTTCATTCACGACATAATTAAAGGATTCCGCTCGCATGGGCACGAGGCCAAAACCTGTGAGTATGTGTGTGATGGCCCAATAAAGAAACCAGTGTGAGTGTTATGTCCCCCAGTTTGAGGGCAGAACAGAGAGCTGTAGCCAAAGATGAGACGGACCCCCTGCAATCTCCCTCTTTCTCTCTGCTGGAGATGATAAGTACAAGAAAGGATGGTAATGAGAGATGAAGCGTGAGTTGTGGGATAGAAGGGTAGAAGAAGAAGAAGACCCCCATACTGTATAGTGAGAGGTAACAAAGACAACCCATAAATGTGTAGAGAGCTGATACATTTGAATAGATTATCGGCTCTCGACATGTTTTCAGTCTTTTTCACTTCTCCGTCTGTTCGCACCTCCGTACAATAACACAGTGGATGAATCGCTTCCAAAAGAAATAGCTGCAGTCCTACAAGCAGCGAGATACTGAACGCTCAGATCCATTTTTTTCTTCAGCGGAAAGACTGTTTCTGGTTGAACCGAAGCAGCTGCAGTTCATTTCCTGTCAAAAAAGATGAGTTGTCTTGCTGCATTCTGAGAGCATGGCAAGCGGCAGCAATTCCCATAATCCACTTTTATGGGACCAAGTCTCAGAGCACAGACCTTGTGCCACGGAGACTGGAGGAGGAGGGGGGGGCTTCACTCTTCCTGATATCAATTTTTCACTCTGTTCCTCTCTTTCTGTCTCTCTCTTTGCTTCCCCTAACCACAAAAGCCTGTTAGACGCAATCACAGCCTCTGAGTTACAATGGAGGGGTGGAAGGATTGACTCAAGGGCAGAGGATGAGAGGAGAGAGGGAGAGAAGAGGTGCTGTAAAAAGATTACCGTGGCTTATGCTCACAGAAAACATATTGATTGCTAAATTAAATCAGCCGGCTTCACGCTGAGGCTCGGAGAACCTTTGGAGGTGTGTGTGGACCGACACGATATGTAGCTTTATGGATTTTCGAAGCCCAGATGTGGACTGTCCTTGACACCGCGCTCACTTTACTCGCAACACCTATTCGCATTCGAGAGTTGAAAGACATTTAGGTAGATGCGGGTGATGAATCTCGGAGTTCACTGCAAACTTGTTTAAAAAGCTGAAAGCTGAAAACTGACTCTATTTGGAGGATGAAAAAAAAATTAAAGACTAGTGCCTCAGGCCTTCGCAGTACCTGACCTCCTCCTTCGTCTTCTACCCTTGAGGAAAAAAGCATTTTTTAAGGCAAGCGGAGATTGCTGTGTCCGTTATCGCAGAGGTTAAGTGGTGAGGCAGCATATTCAGAACAGTCAAGGTGTCGATCCTGAAGAGTTCTGTTTACATGCTTTTACAGTTCTTTGGACTGTGTATCTGCGTATGTGGCAGGAAGCGAGCTTGAAGCATCTATTCCGCTGACAGCTCATTAGAGGAGCAGACATTTGTCTATACCGCTACAACCCAAACATGCAGATGCAGTTAACAAGATGTGCAGGTCTTTTGTGAGAGATAATTTTCATCTTACACAAATGGTAATGGCGTGGTGTAGCTGTAAGCTGGTCATGGCCAATTTATCCCACCTTGGAGCGTCAAAATGGTATTTCCTAAACTGACAAGATTGATTTTGCCACTTGAGCTTAAACTTAATGAGCAACGGACCTGGAAATAGAATTAATGTATGTGCTAGCTCGCTAATGCTGTCTGGAAGTTAAATGTTATAGAGCCGTCATTATTTATCATTATTAGTTGCACCTGTGCTTTTCTGCAACAATAAGCCAAAATGTCTGCTGTGAGTAAAGAACTAAAGAAGATCAGCTACCGGTGTGGATTTGCTAAGCCAGCTGGATTTATCGTACACCGTATTAAATTAGTTGGGCTGAATTAATTATCTACGTGACAAAACATTTGCTGAACTTGCCACTTGTTTTCGCCCATAACGTACAATTTGTTTCCACTAATAGGCAATTTTGAGCAAGGATATTTTGTCATGACTGAAATCCATTCAGCTGCTCTGGTTTTAGGGTTCTGGTGTTGTGTATTCCAACTCACCGTCATAACGTCATGGCTTACAGAGCCATTTTTATTGTTAGTAGTGACGCGTGTGCTTTTCCTACTAGGACAAGTCAGAATATCTTCACAATCATCACAAATTGCAAGATTTCGGACTGATAGGATCCATACCGCTCTCATGGCTGTCCATTTAATATGAAGCTGGTTAGCTTAACTTAGTCAAAAGAATGAAAAAAAGGGGAAACACCTTATATCTTGTTTGGTTGATATGTACAATAACATTTTTTCTTCTTCTCTCAGTTGCAAGTCAGACAGCAGAGAGCAGGAAGTAGCTGGTAGGCTTATTTTACTAGCTAGCTAGCTGTTTCCTGCTGTTTTCCAGGCTTTATGCTAAGCAAGGCTAACCACCTGCAGCCTGTAGCTCCACATTTACCCTACAGACCCTAAGAGTGGCATCAATCCTCTCATCTAGGCTGAACTCTCCGCAAAAAAAGAGAATAAGAATGTTAAACTAAACTTACCTTTAAACAATTAATTCCAGTGTCCCTGTCAGCCATGTAAATGTGATTTTTTTTTTTTTGACAGCCACAACCCTCGTTTTACCATCATAATTTGATCCACTCGGTCCGTAACATTTGGAAAGTCTAGAGGAGCCGCGAGATTAAATCATTTTTATCCCCATTCAAGTTAGCCGGGGGCTAAATCGGATGTTAGCCGGCTAGTTGAGCATTTTTGGCTAAATGCATCCCTAAGCAGCTCTCATCGGAATGCTCAGGCCTCTGCCTCTGAATCCAATTTTCCCTTATTTCATCCATGTGAAACACTCTTTTCCTAACATTGCATGTTAAAATATCTGCCTTGAGAAGATCTCTGTTCAAAATTTCAATCCCCTTTAAACTTGCCTTTTGTAGAGATATAAGGTGCACGTTCATGGGCTTCTTGAGATCTGTTCTGGCTCTCATAAGCAGCTTAAGACGGTTATGATACATACCATGCTACTAATGAGGACTAACGCAGGTGACTGAAATTCATAATGAAGTTACTTTATACAGGATTAAGACCTTCTGCTGGTTCAATCTATACTCTCTCCAGGTATCCAGCCCATTACTTCCCCAACAAAACTTGTTTAGGAATCCCTCTTACACACACAGCCGTACCACACTTAACAACCTCCCCTACACCAGACCACATGTGATTCTGGACCTCTCTGGCCAACTTGTGTATTTACTCATGTTTCATTCAGTACCCATGTGTGTTCATTAAGGGCAGTGGACACTGGGCTCCCTCCTGGCCAAACAGACCTCCTATCCTACTTGAGTCTACAAGTGGAAAACTCTTCCTATTTGAATGAGAGTCTCCCAAAACACAAGCTTTACAAATTATTTCTGGCGGGATGAATACAAATTTTGAAGCCCAGTCCATGCATATATATTAAAGCTCTCTCTTACTTTTCCTCGCTCCCTCTTCTCATTCTCCATGTTTCTTCCTGTCCTCTGTGTGCACTATTTCAATTCAAACACAGATACATCTGATTCTTGAAGCATACTGTAGGTCAGGTCTTGCATGCTAATTGGTTTTTTTATTGAGGTTCATTGCCAGGCATCATTGTCAGTATTTCCCTTATAATAACTGTTCGCTGTATGTTGGCCAAGTAACCCTCTGCATCCCTTATTCCTTCCATCGCATATCTCCCCCAGCTACACCTGCTCAAATCACAGGCATTCTGGTGTTAGGCACAGATGAGTCAACAAATCAATTTAGGAAAATTGTGCTTCTGTGAGTGTTTGTGTTTCTGTCAGTCTGAGTTTGTAACAGGGATGAAGGCTACAAGTCACTTGTGAGAGAACAGGTGTTCACGCATTTGTTTGAGTAAGTATATTTATCTGAGTTTGTGACTGTAGCCGATATCGAGAGGCACTTATGGAAACATTGCCTGAGGTAATTGGTTCTTGTGCTGTTTTGTCCGTGTAGAAACACTGTCCTCACATTGCACTGATCAAATAAATTAAACCATACTTGGTACATCTTAACTGCGCATTTCAAAGCATCTCAGTTCATTTTCCACAACTTCAAGACTCATCTCAACACCGATACAGGCTATTGGTGCTTTTTCAATAGTGACTATTGGACAATCACATCCACCACTGGGCTCCTTCATATTTATTCTATCACATTTTCCTTCACCCTGTTAAAAAATTCTGACTCATCTGCCGAAAAGGTTAACTTACCTGCCAGGCACTAAAAATACCAATAATAAGCATTTGGCTTTCAGCTTTGGAAAGCTGAAAGCGTAGTTATAAAAGCAGTACATAGACCATTTAGAGGGCAAACTGCAGAGTATACTGAATATTGGAAGGTCCTGACAGATGAAATTTTTTAAATTCATCCCACGTTATTGAAATTTACATTTTAAAATGGTAAGAAATGAGTTCTCAGACTTTGCAGACTTCATCCACAATACAGTATGTTGACTCCATAGTTAATAATCGTATCAAAAGACCAGAAACTCATTGTAGGCCTGCTCTGCAGGTTTGAAAAGCACACTCTGCATTTATAAATTCAATTTTAGAAAAACAATTGTGGGACAGCCGACCCATCAGTTCAGAAAATAAATTGTACATACTGTGCAGCCATAGTTTCCAGAGATGACTGAGCATCCTGGGTTTGAACAAACTAACTGTTTCAGCAAACTGTAAGCCCTGCGGGATGCTCTTTTTCACTCATTTAGAAGCTGCCTTTGAGGACTGATGCAAGCACTAACAAAGACTCCCTTAATCCCCTGAGGAAATGAGTATTGAATATACATACAAATCCTTGAGTGCAAAGCTTACAAAGGCTATATTCTGATTATCAGAGTCACTGCTCTGTTGTTCTGCTAATTGAGCATGAGTAACCCTCTTAGGTCAAAGCTGAACAAGGTGAGGCAGCTGCTCAGAAAATAATAGACGTTTACAGAAGACAGCTTGAATGATAATTTGCTGTTCATTTGTCTTGACTTCCAAGTGAGCGAGTTTACATTAGATCATGGCGCCGAATTTGTGTGTAATGCCTCATGAAATCTGCTGCAAAGCTGTTTTATGATGAGTCCACAAAACGCCATATCTCAGCAATTAAGATTGAAAGTAAGATCTTCTTGCAAATTACAGGAATGATAGCCAGACTCCTAGAAATACGAGAAAAGAGACCAAACTATACAGAACCATGAAGTGCTAAACAAGAGAAATTTTGATGCCATGCTCCGTTTACACAATGATGTCAAATGATCCAGCACCGATCTGCCTCCTGAAACACGTTAATGACCCATTAAAGAATACCATCGGCGTGCAGAAGTTATGATTCTGTGAGCGTCTGTGAAATCATAGAGTCTGCACTTTCCTGTAATGATGAATAAATAACTAACTGAACAGGAGGGAAGGAGAAAAAGCTCAGTCACCGTCTTCACCACTAGAGGCTGCTCTTTATCTGTGCCAGAGGAAAGACGACTGGTGTCAGGATCATTCAAGGAACATCAGTATTTCTGTGTGCTTATGTTGCTGCACTTTATGTGGAGGGTTGTCTTGTTTTTGCTCTATCAGACTCAGGAGAAAGGAAAATAAATTGTTTGATGTGGGACAGCAAAACATTTTATAAATCACAGTTTGCTGGATAGTCCGGAGTGTGAAAAGAAAATGTTACGCCATCAACTGCTAGAAATGTTGATCCGTCAGCAATTATGCTCAGTGAAAAAACAGGTGCATGTTTGAAAATACACTATACTTATTATATATATATACATTATTTACTTTTTTATACTATACATATCAAGAACAGCAAATGTCTAGCTGTTGTGCATGTTTGTGTGTCAGACACACAGGATATGAGTCAGGGTTGGGCACAGAGCTGGAGTTCAGAGGTGAGCTGGACGCAGAGGAGCGAGTTCTCCGATATTGTCAGACAGGAAGTGATTGCAGTTGGGTCTCAGGTGGAATGATTACTTTGCCACCAGGGCGCCAGAGGGGAGATGAGTCCAAGTCGAGGCAGGGTCGAAGAGTCAGGACAGGGCAGGGCGGTGAGCAGTTTACCACAGAGAAGGGAGGGACGGTGAGGAAGAAGCCGAGCGTGAGACTGCAGGGTTGAATCATGATCTGGAGATACAGGGGTGCTGTGCCCTCGGTAACCTTGGAGGCTAACAACAGTGTTTGTGAACTGTATGTGAGCAGCCACTGGGTGCCAGTGCAGCGCAGATAGGGGGGGGGGGTTATTTTGAAGAATTTACGGAGGCAGAAGCATTCTGGGTAAGCTGAAAGGGTGTTGGAGTGGATGCACAAAGACCAGGAGGGGAAGAGAAAATACTTTTGCCGGAAATATGGAAGGAGATAATGTATTTCTGGCTCGACAAAAGAAACATTTTTCTGAGCAATGTCCATCCTCTATGGGCAAAAAAATCTAAGTGCACTTGACCGGATTTTTTTTCTGACTGGAAGTAGAAGAAAACAACCAAACATAACAGTGTGTGCCGACGCGTCAACAAAATGACAAAATATGAGAAAAGCAATCTCCAACGCTACATCCTCCAAATGTTAAAAACCCCCTCGCTGTTCTACCAAGATTTCTTAAAATATTTTTATTACACAGCTACAAAGGATAACACAAGTCATGGTCATATGGTCAGTTTCATCAGTGCATCAGTGATCTCCTCCCAATCCTCTCCTTCCACAGACAAAGAGTGCCAGAAAATTACCAACAGAAAATTTGACATCCAGCGTGACACAGCTTGTTTGTAATTTCTATGGCTGCCATGCTGTTTGGATTCATCCCTAACAGGGATAATTACCCAGCATTTGAAAGAGAAGCGTGCAACAAAGGACAGCACAGACAAAGGAAAAAGGGCCTTGTTTCGAACAGTTGTCTCTCTACCACGAAATATACATAATATCCAAAAATGGCCACAGCTCAGTCAAACTGAAAATAGAGACAAGAATGTTCACTTCAACTTCGAATCCAAGTTATTATTGCTGAGCATCATGCAAAGGCCAACTGGCAGCGTGGAATACACAAGCTGTGTAGCTACGTCAAAATCTCAAAATGTTGCTATTACTTTATTATATTACTCAATTATTTAAACTTTTGCTTCACCAACAAACATCATTTTCCGTACCTCAAGTGGTATCCACCCAGTTTTTTTATATTTATAGTCAAGGTTTTTAGACATCGATCTCTGAGATTTCTGTCTGTATTACAACCCAAACACCATCAAGATGAACTAAATTGTATTTGTGTCTTTCCAGGAACAATATTCAGTTTACTCTCGAGGACTTGGTGGACTGAAAAAGTAGTCCCTGGCAAACGCCCAAGTTGGGTGAACCAGCTCTTCAGGGATAAAAGGAAGAGGGAACAAAATTTCAAATGTAAGTCATTTACATTCATAATGAAATGAATACAGCTGAATCATAGTCATCAAGTGATATAATCATGAATTAAACATTTAATGTTTCCTACCACATTATCAATCAATCCTGGCGACTCTCTGCTGGTCGCTTTCCTAACGTTGCTTTGAAAGTCTTGCCACACTTGCCCTTGAGAGCTATCCACCAATTTGTTGGACTGCACAATCAAAGATTTATGAGAGCTGGGGTGTGTAGCCGATCCAATTGCATGTAATATGCTTAATAGCTGTAATATCTGTTATTTGAATAAACGCTTGGTGCGAGTGGGCCCCGTCGGATGAGTCATAACAAAGATAAAGCACCCGGTGTCACGCAGGGCACAGGCACCCAGATGATGGATTAAATAGTTATTAAAGGACAGCATCCGAAAACAGGCTAATTCCTGGCGTAATAAAACAATCAGGGATGTTTACCTTGAGACTTGTGTTACGATCTCTTATCATAGCTGCGGCCCCACTCGGCTGATGAATGATTCCACTGAGAGGAGGAGATCTGGTGACTTTTCATGGCCAATATTGATTAGGCTTGGGAGGCGATGCTGTCAGTGAAACAGCCTCTGATGGAGAGTACACAGTGGAGTTTGTGTTTGTGTACAAGAGTGAGTGTGTGCATGCATATTTGTGTTTGCATGCGAGCTTCACAGTAGACAATGGACTAATACATAAATAGCAGGACGCTGCCCAGCCAAAATGAAATCAATGGTCATTAACGTGGTGACTGTCAGATGCCAAGTGTAAACCCAGATGAATGTCACCCGTTGGTTTGTGTGCACACCGTGGTAGTGTCCTATCAATCACAAGCTAGCCACACCCTAAAGCATAACCTGCTTTATCGTCCATTTTACTCTAAATGGGACAATAATTTACAAATCAACATCATGTTGTATTAAAGAAGACTTGCAAAACTAGTGATTGAGACGATAAACTTGTTAGGACTGTTTACTACGGTAATAAATAAGTAAGTAGTGGGGTCATTTTTTTCATAGGCTTACATACAATGGCACGTCTTTTTGAAACCATTGGAGTAGCCCCCTGCTGACCAGCCGACGGCATGCACTGGTTTGCCAATCAAGGTAAGCAAATAGTTCAGTTTCTTGAGATTCCGTTCATGCAACCATTTCAAGACAAAACCACATCAGGCAGGTACGATCAACCAACAATAAAACAAACTTTTCGACAAACAAGCATGTATAAACTATTGGCAACTCACTAATGATGAGTCTGGTTGTTTCAATAGTGTATAAAAAATTCAACGTAAGCTGTCTTCTCTTTTTCCTAAAATGTCCAGTAGATCTATTAAGTAAATGTTCTGTCCAATAAACACAGTGTTCTATGCATAAATGGCTACGAAATAGCGCCGAACTGTGTTTGCAGATTATTTATTATGCTTTAATCTGTCAAAATCACTATTTGAAAGCAAAACGCCATTAAACTGCAATACAGAGTTACCTAATGATGGCTGCCAACCTCTGGCCTATTGATTGACACTTCATTTGACCAGTGAGGAGCTTGTATGCCCGACATGTGGCCTGCAACAGCCAACGAGTGACTTCATAGACAGGAGACCCCCTCCTTGCTTCAAATCTTCTCTCCTGAGCCACTTAACGTGCAAGTCCCCGAATGACTGACACAGAGATTAATGACAGAAGCACTTACAGAGCCAGACTGTAATCTTTTTAAAAAAGCCCAAAACCATGTCTGTACGCCAAATGGTTCAACAACAGCTTCGAATTTACTTTGGGCTAGACTGGGATGGACTTTCTAAGTTAGCTTTAAATACATTTGCAGGAATGGTAACAGGTTTAAGGCACTTCCGCCTTGGCTTTACATTTCAGACCTGGAAGCTTTGTCCACTATTCAAACGGCCTATGTCAGATACCATAGAATTCAATTTAACCAGTTAAAACTAGGGTTTAAAATATTCCTCTGTGCAGGGATACAGAGACGTGTTGAGTAGGATGAAATGACAAGTGTTACAAGTGCGATTCTTCTTGTACAATATTACATTACTCGTGTTTTTGTCACTTTCCCTCCCCTTTAGACACTCACACAAATGCACAAAAACCACTCAACCTCACTTTTATTCCCCTGGGTCGTGCGTACAATTGAAATACAACATGAGTGTACACGGACCTTTTTTTTTTGTACACTGATATCTCTGTTGGCCTGCCTTAGGAAATTGTGGAAATGAGCTCTGGTGGCCGGGAGCATTACCATAGAGATGAAGCTTGGTAATGCAGAGTGAGGGAGCATGCAGGCCAGCTAGTTGTGGAACTGATTAGAGCCACTGCTTTTCGACTTTTTATTATTCCACTTGCACCTCCTTCCACTTTCTCTAACCCGCCCCCCCAATTGTGTCTATCCGTCCGAATAAACTTCTGTCTTTCTCCGTCTCACTCTTTTTCTTACTCACTCATGCACAGACAGCACGAGCGGTGAAAACTCCTGACAGGTTCTCACGTCATCACCATAAAACCGGAACAGCACTTCCAAGAATATGATAGAGGACAAAGGGGAGGTTATCGTTCCTTACTTGGCGCAACCATTGATCATCCTCTATTCTGACAAACAGGCAGTCAAAGGAGACACGGAATAATTTGTTTTTGTGTATTTTTGATGAAGACAAACGAATATGCCGCATCTTCAGATTTCACCAAGTCCAATAAAACTAGCATAAAAGAAGAAGCAGCTCTGAAACCTTGATAGGAGACCTTGACGCACACATGTATTTACTTGCGTGGGTTTACTTAAGCAAGTGTGTGAGCGTGCGCGTCCATCACTTAAGCCGACATCTTTTATCTTCTCAAAGAAGGACAGCTTTCTATCAAGGCCTGGCATATTTTCTGCCATCTTGATACTGAAAAGATACACAAAGGACATTTGGGAGTCTCGTCAGAAATATTCCCCGCCGCTGCCGTCTTGTTTTTGATCGTCGGTAATGGGCGAAGACAGAGAGGCGGTCTTTGTGTTCTTTTATTTTACAGTGTAATTACAGAGCGGTATGACTGACATGAAGGCGTGATTAAGTGTTATTATGTTATCTTGTATTCTGTCTGCCAAAGTGATATGACTAACTGAAGCAGAGGTGTTTTTTTGTAGTCCCATCTTGAAAGGCGGGCTCTGGAAATCACATCACAGGAGTGGTAATTAACTGCTTTATAGTATGGCCTTGCGAGAGGTGAATGTGGGCGAATACTCAGCGTGGCAAACTTCTTACAGTTGAATAAAACTGAAAATGGCTCGGAGCTGCCATCTATTTACGAATTGATATATATGAATTATTTATGGGTGGTAAATTTACAGCATAAGGCAACAATCTCGGGAAAGCAGGGCAAGAGAGAGATGGGGAGAGAAGAGAGGGATGAGGGAAGGGAAGAGTTAAGACAGATAGCAGTCGAGGAGGGGATACAAAATTACAAGTCCTGCCGCCCCGCAGTTCACAGCTGCAGCAGTAGTTCATTAATCAATACTAAAAACATCAAGCCACTAATTCGGGATTTAGCCCTGCTCCACAAATTACTCCATGCGGGTTTTCCTTCAATGAAAGTGTGAGGCGGCTGAAGCCATTTTGGAGAGCTGGCATTGTTAGCTTCCCCCCCCGTGAGGCAACTCCATCACCTTCTGAGGCTGAGGGATGCATATTCTCATTTTTCACCCTCCAGTCCACTATTGATTCGCTGGCTGCCGCACGTGCAAGTGATTTTATCAGTCCAGCACGAGTGCACAGCGGCATCACCGGCTTTGCTAATTAAATATACAGCATCATTGTCCTTGTCTCCTGAAAGCATAATTTATGTGAAACAGAAATGTAGAACTTAAGGTAAAGGTTTCAGAGAGAGGCTTGGAAGGGATTTGCTGAAGAAAACATGCACAGGATAAATTGAATACGGCGTCAAATTTTTCTGGGTAATTGCAAAGTCTCTACGTGAAGAGGTTGTTAAATCCAAAAAAAAGAAGAAAAAAACCCTTTCATTTTAAAGATGAATTATGGGCCTTTCTTTGAACAAGATGATGTGGAAGTACTTCAGGACCACAGGTGGCAAACGCTGTCACAGAAAAAAAGAGTTTCAGAAAGCACTTTAGAAAACACCTCTGCTCTGTACTGGGAGTAATACAATGGTGATAAAGTTGCACTGTGTTCAGAACTCACTCACTCCAATTGCTTTTCAGGATGAAGGCCAAAAAGGAACCACACGGACAAAGGGGTGTCTCTGACTTCACAACATTTTACCTTTTTGTTCTGGAACAACAGCATCTGGTTTAACAAAATGGCAATGATGTCTCAAGATTTGCACAGGAGAGAAGAGTGATCCCTTTCTCAAGATCAGGTGGGTCATCTAGAAATCAATTTAAAAAAAAAATTAAAAACATGACATACCAAATAATCTGTGAATGTGGCTTTATAGAAAAAAGATGGAAAGATTGTGGCTGACCCCACCCACCCCAGACAGGAGACTGAGGTCCATCAAGAGAAAAAAAAAACCTCACTCCACAAGAACAGCTTCTTTCCATCAGATGCCCTCACGAGACAAGGCCTCCGACCCTCACTAGCACTGACTCTCATCCTGCACTCTGGAGTCTACATGTTACATTAAAGTCTCCATATCCAACCTGACACATTACACCAACACAAATCTTCAGTGCACATATTCTTATATTATTTGTACCGTGACCATTTGAACCATCCATCCTCTTCATTTTAAACACTTTACAACTCTGTCAGCTTTTAAGCAAGTACATTTTACATTTTTTGTTGTCAATTTTCTACTTTCTTTTAAGATTCTTAAAGCAACAGTATGTAGAAATCGGGATGTTGTGTGATTTGGCGCCCCGCACAGTTTCTGTCGTACTTACAAACCCCAGGTCTGTAGGTGCTAACTACAAACAAAACTCATCGCGTTATAACAATATTTTGCATCTTGAAGTAAACATGTATGTAACGCTGTGATCCTACCCTCTCACTGAAGTTACATAGTGCAGAAACAAGCGATAGGGGGGGTGGATTGACTGAGACAGAGACACCATTCACCCTATTACAAGACACTGTACCATCAACATGATTTTGAAGCTGTTATTTTACAGGTAAACAAAGTTACATAATGTGGCCTTAACCTACTGTACCTGTTTACCTTTTCTTTTTCTCACTTGTTTACTGCGGCCATAATGCACCAATATACCAAGGCAAACTTGCTTGGCAACAAACATCATTCTGATTGACAGAAAGCTTTTTTTCAGATGTATGAGATAGAATGAGCTTGCGTGTCAACAAGGGCATCTGTCAGTCTTCTTAGCAGGATCCTCGCCTTGTCTTGATATCAAAATATCTAGAAATGTTATTTCTTTAAAAGGGCGCTATGTAGTTTCGGAGGAAATCAAATTGAAGAAAATATTAAATGAGGTAATAATACAAACTCAGAAATATTTATCTTTTCCATAACTGAATAAACAAGCTGTTCTGAGAGGAAAATAAGGTCCCCAGAACACTGTTTGAAGCTAGAAAAGGTGGCAGGGTCCGCCAAATATAAACAAAGTAAAAACAGAATTAAATGGTATTGTCCTTTAAGGTCAGTTTGTTTATTCGGTTTATTCAGTTATGAAAACAAATAGGGTTTGCAAAAAAAACAGTCAATACAGATCTTTATCCATCATGGATATAATTCATAGCTCAAATAATTATGAAATGGTGGATAGACAGTAAAGAGACAAGGACTTATCTCCATGTGCAGTCTCTTTAAGTGGGATTTTAAGATTGTTAGTACCACAGTGCCTGGGTGCTTACAGTAGCTCCTACGATCAACAAAGAGAACCACACTTTAATGGCCATGTGTACTTTGGTTGACTGGTTAAATACAGTTTTTGCACTGAAAATACATACTTTTAATGCCAGCAGACATCATGAGGGAAAATAATACTTGCTGTCAATATATAGTAGACTTTAAGGGTTAACACAGAATGGTACTTGTTTGACTTCTTGGCTTGCATCCATCGGCTCTCCTGCATGGCTGAACTACACCTGTGTGCACAGTTCAGCACGCTTCAAAAAGCATCATTTGGTGCCGATCCTCTATCTGTTCCTTTCCTCTTTTGCTTTTCCCTTGCACTTGCTCTTTCCTAGTGTCTTGCTCACCACCCCTTTTCTCCACATTACTCTTTTGATTGAGCTTTTTCTCTTTCTATTTAGTTCCCTATTCATTTTCCGTCTCAACCCTTATCGCTGCCTCCACCAATCCGCCTCTCTCTCATCCTTCCTCTCTCCCTATCTCTCTCTCTCTTTCTCGCTCTCTCCAGTCAAACAGCAGGTAGTCAGCTCTAAGCCTTTCTGACATTAGCTGATATTAGGCTAGGGTCTATTAGGTCCTGCCTTGGCTTGTGAGTTATTGGGCAGAGTGTGGCTGCCTCAGGAATGATCACGCTTCACGTATGCATGTGCGCTGACTCACACCGGCAAACACGAACCCACACAAAGGTAAACACAAGCCCACTCAAACGTCTGAGCACACACACATGCAAAGCCTCCGCAATCTCCCCAACGTGCTCACCTTATGTCTACTAAGTCACCAAGATGTAGGAATCACCGAGGCTTTCAGAGCCCCCTTTTACACGTGCATCCTATTTGCTAAATTCTGCAAAGACGTCAGTTTGTGAACAAGGGCCAAACTTTCAACTGCTGCAGTAAGAAAAGACACATTTTTCTTTGTTACAAGTTTGCTGTTAACATGTGAGCACCAAGTCTGTAAATTAATTAATCAAATATGCGAGAGTTAACTAATTTACATTTATAATTATTCATTTGGCAGATGCTGCTGTTTAAAATGACGTACTAATAAGGTACAATCCAACCCGCGGTAGATCAAGGAGAAGCCTCAACACTCAGTTATTGCTCCACCTGACACAAGGCTTGCCGGTGCATGAAGTAACACATGTATAACAAGTAACGCGAGTGTTGCATTTTCCAAAGAAATTAAGCCAAGCGAGGATGTCTCTTTGTGTCGAAAAGTGGTGGGAACAGAGAAGCTTAGATGAAAAAAAACAAACAAATTCAACGGTCTTTGACATATGAAATTTAGGGCAATGTCATGGGAAGATTGTGTGTGTCAATGTAGATAGTCTGGATACGTGATATTATGTATGCTGATATAACAGTATGCTGATCACATCCATTGTCCAATGAATAATAACTGTTTTCCTGCAACTTTCCATGTTACATCCCTGGTTAGAATTTCATCACGTTTTACACTAGAAGCAGCAGCAGCCAGTTTTAACAGCAGGTGCTGATGGAGAGCAAAGTGTTCTTATTTGTTTGTTAACATTTCATGGTGCAACACTAGTCTTCAGAACATTTTTTAAAAAGTGATGGGAACATGTCTCAAGCTTTCCCAGTGTAAATGAGACTTATGCAGCTGAGGAAGCCACCATCAAAGGAAATCAAGACCCCCCGTTGGCAAGTGTTAGGACTTGATGCCTTTATTTCTTTGGATACTGTGCGTGTTTAAAAAACACATGTAGAAGTAATAAAAACATACTGGGTAGAAAAATGAAAATAGAATAATAAAGCGATTTAAAATTGCACTCCAAGTTAGTTATAAAGTTAGGGACTCGTGTCATGATACTGAAATTTGAACTTCAAAAATATCAGTATTGGATGCTGCTGGGAAACACTGACGCAACATTGAGGGCATACATTTTTTACATTTCCTTTTTTTTAATTAAAAGATAAATATAACAAGTCAGAGGAGTGTGAGGAGGCGGGCCTATGTGGACACTGCCGCGATGTGACTCACAGTTGGAGAGAAACTGTTTCAAATATTCAACATCGATATTTATAGATACTATAAATACTATTATACAACACTATTAGAGACTACCAAACACTTGGAAGTGGAAGCTAATGGGCAAGAGCCAGATGAAAAAAAAAGAAAAATAAAGACTTGACAATAATGATCAACAGAGGCTGAGATAACCTGAATTTTAGACCTTGATTACATACATTTGTATTGGGTGTATGTTACTGTATCTTCACAATGACATCTGATCATGAGGTCATTGTTAATGAATTTACATGTTGGTCTTGAAGGGGATCTGTTGAACTTTGTTTTTATGTTGCTCTCTGTCAGCGGAGCGGAGAGAGGGGCACTGAGACGAGGCACTCGAGAACGTGCATGAAGTCACATCTCACGTCACATTTTGCCTGATGCGAAAAATCCGACCAAAGTCCTTTACAAAGAAATCCACAGTCCAGCAGCAATAAACAAATCATCCACAGGCTTGTATAGGCAAACCGAGAGAGACAGGGAAGATCTCATTTTTCATGTCACAATGTCACAATCCGCTCACATATGGCCAATAAAAAAGTGATTAATGCACGTAGATTGCTACAAATTGTTACATAGAGCCCCTTTAATAAGCTTTCTTATGATGTACTTCTGCTCTCTTGGAAGGAATTACCTGTAGCTTTTTCTGCGGTTGGCTGTAGATAATGCTAAGAGGCTATCTAGGATGTGTAGATAGCAAACTGTGTAGATTGCATATTAGACTCGACCACCTCCAGATGCGGTCCGGTCCCTCCAAGCATTCCCACTGCAATACACTCTGCGTGCTTTTACAGCTGCATTAAGAGGCTTTTCTCTCTCCAGATTGCAGGTTTAACTACACTTCCCATACTGCAACTTGATAGCATCTTTTTAATAGAACCTCCCAGCCTAGTAAACAGTCCGTTTTTCAGATGTCACGAACCCACTTTGTAACGCAGGCTTTCTATTAAAAAAAAGTATAGACTCCAAGTCTAAGATAACACCGATGACACCATTAGGGGTTAACTCAGCTAAAGAAAACTCGAGACCCTCCAGACGATTATACTATACAACAGCTTGAGTGGTATTAGTAGAGTGACCTTCATGCATAAAAATGGTGGAGTGACCCTTTAATCTATGCCCACTGCGATGAATTAGCAAGTAGGCATAATGTCCTTGTTGTCAGTGTTGCAGCCTGGAGTAGCAGTAATTTGTTGTGTCAACAAGCCAAACACATTAAGTATCCATACATAATCTATGAAAAAGCCACCACTCTCGTGTGTTTGGCATTTAGTTGATTATGAATTTACATATGCGATATTATTAGCTGAGTATCTGATGTGAAAGACATACTGTAGGTCTGCCCCACACACCCACACACACATTCACAGGAAGCAATAAAAAGGTAAACGCTAAATTAAATATCCGGAGCTTTGAAAAAAAAAAAAAAGAGCAAGCACACGACTTATTTTAGGGAGAGGATTACGAAGAGTTCTCATCAACCTTGAGCAGCTTAACCCTTCACCTCACCAGTCTGGGCTCGCCGTCTCATGGCTACTCATTATGTGGAAAGAAATTGCCTTATAATGTTTGTTGACTCAACTACCTAGTCGAAGCTACCGCATGTGCACCAAGGAGATAATTACTGAAAATTACAGAGGAACATGGAAATGTGGCTATGATTATGCCTGCGAGCCTTGTGGGCTGCCAGACTCACAAATTATTCATGTTGTGGTGTCTTCTTCGTTTGCGAGGTGAGCGGCGACGAGGAGTGTGCCTATCAAAAGCGGTTTTGTCTCGTTTTTCTTTCTTACTGTATCTTTTCCTTTTTGTGAAAAGCGTCGCTCGGCACCAGAGTGACAAAGCGGGTGAAACGTCTTTTCTTCTTCTCCTCTTCAACCACGCCTTCTCATTTGTCTCAAGCCAAACTTCTAGTTGCTGCTCGCTGTGGTTCACTCTTGCAATTTAATTGTTTGGTGAGAAGGGGAATAATAAGGGCAGTGTGGCTGTCCATCAAAAGATGAACACATGATTCATAAAGGACTCTGGAGTGCTGTGTGTGATAAAATATTTATCCGGAGCGACGTTACAAAAACAAACAGTAAGAGGGCTTGTTCCTCCTTATGGCATTTCAGTAAATAGTAATGCAATTGTATTAGTTACCAAAAGCAATTATAATTATATGATTTGGGTCGGGTTCTCTTCTGCAGCTGGTCTCAGTATGTCAAATAACCAAGTGGATCCATGAGGACACAATCAGCTCTGATCATGTGGAGATTGTAGGAAGAGTATTTTTTTCTGGTCTCAGAAATGAAAAAAAACAAAACCATAAGAAAACCATTTTTCCTTTTTTCTGTTTTTTCTGTGTTATCCTGATTTTGTTTTCATTTTTGTTGCACTAAGTAAACTATACTGAATACAAAATGAAAATCAAAACTTTTTTTTGTATTTCACTCATCCCATTTCGATAATGAAAGAGAGATTTTTAATAATATAATTATTATTTTTGTATTAAAAAAAAAATAAAAAATCAAAACCACCACTTGTTTTTTTGCTTTTTAATACTAAAATAAAAAATCAAATGTCCAAAAGATACACACACTTTTGTCCTCAGGTTCTTTTTGTTCTAGAACTAATAACTGAATGCACGTCTGCTTCAGGCGGATTTTCCAAGGGGACTATTTCTGATTGGGCTCTGTCACCTTTACTGTGGGCAGGTCAGCAGTTCAAATTTGCCTGACCTTGGAGGAACCAGTCTTTTGTAATTGTTCCTCCACTGCATGCTACTGAGTGCATCAGCTAGACAGTGTACTGCGTGTACATGTGTGTGGTTACTTGTGTCTCTCAGGTATAATGAGCATTACTGTTGAAATGTTGGCTATGTGCTTTTTCTGCATTTACAATTTAAATCCTCATATAGGGGATTCCATACTGTATGTGCATACACTTCTTTGTGTGTGTGTGTGTGTGTGTGTGTGTGTGTGTGTTTGTGTGTGTGTACGTGTGTGTGTCAGATGGATGTGGTGATTCATGTGACAGGGGCCAAAAATGTACTCTTCAGGACTGATAGATGGCCATCATCACTGCCCCAGCACCCCACATCCTCTTCTCTTCAACCATAGTCATTTGGTTTGTGCAGTCCGTAGTGTGTGTGTGTGTGTGTGTGTGTGTGTGTGTGCACGTCCATGAGTGGCAAGATGTTATTACTGTACATACTGAAGCACAAAGGACTAGACTATAAATAAAAGGGACGGGGCCGTGGGAGAAATAAGTGTTTTTCGTCATCTGATTTGAAAATTGGATGGAGAGCATTTAAATATCTGAGGGATATAAAGTGCTTTAAAAAAAAAAAAAAAAAGCTTGTAATTAGCCTGCATCTGCTGTCAGTTCACTGAAAGAAAATGTTTAAATGGAGACCAGATAACTACATTTACATCATCTGTTGGTTGGATTCTGTTTTCATATCTACATGTAGCAACACCGCAATCACATTATAATGGGATTGTTCTCAGCCGTAACGTTCACATCAACACATGTAGCTTTATAATGTGAATGCGTGCTTGCGTGACATTGTATTATCTGTAATTTCATGACGCCAATTTGCAAGATTCACTCCCCGTGTCCACTTGGAGTTTGGCTGAGCAAAGTGAGATCAATTTAAAGCAAAATGTATGCTAAGCAGTCATAAATCACAGGCAATATTATATATTAAAACACTACCTGCCGTGCTGTGACTCAAATCATACAATTCATCTCAATCATCTGATATTTCACTTTGAGCCTCCGATGTAAAGGGAGCAGGTTGGCGTGAGAGGCAGAGAGGGAATCAGTAGAAACAGAGGTGTGCGGGGCTGTGGGATGAAACTCGCATCTGCATATCAAAGCTGGCACGAAGGAACGTGGAGAAAAATGAGGAGAATAAAAACTGTTACATATCGCCATCAATAGATATATATATATCTATATATCTATATCTATATCTATATCTATATCTATATATCTATATCTATATCTATATATATATATATATATATATATATATATATATATATAGATATACACATATATATATATATATATATATACATATATATATATATATAGAGAGAGAGAGAGAGAGAGAGAGAGTGCATGTACCGAGTGTGAAGTAGAATCTTATGGGAGCGAGTCAATCAGAAGACAAAGCTATTGTTCTTTTGACAAAAGACACAAGAGGATTTGAGAGGCAGAATGAGCACTTTGGTGAGATGACATGCAGTAATACACATGTTTAATTAGAGGCACTGGGAGTCAAGTCTAATACTCCTGTGTGCTTAGCTTGTCTGACTTGGAATGAAGAAAAGCTCAAGACTTTCAAAATGTTAACCGGAGTAAAGTTGATCAAGCCCATAATAGAAGGAAACACCCCGTTGGCGCATACTATCCAAAATCCCTACAAGGAAACAATAAACAAAGCCGTTATTTTCGCTAATTTGGTCTTCAGTTCAATTGAGGATTCACAGAGTAACTTCTTTCTTTCTTTACTTCAACTCTCCGATCGCTGCTTGGCTACATACAGATAGGTCGGTTTGCATAAATGCTCTTTGCGCTTCGTTGCAGGCGCCCTCTGCACCCGGAGACACATGTGTTATTTATCCGAAGAGGCACGTCATTCTGGAAGTGCACTTTGCCTGTCATCTGCGTGTAATCAGTCAAGTGTGCCACTAACTGCGGGGAACGTGATAAGTGCGGCTGAGACTGCATCTCGCAATTAGCATGGAAATTTTTCTAGCTTCCGGGAGCAGGTGCAGATTGAACAGGTGTAATAAAATGACGGTTGAGGTGGAGGAGAGAACGTTTAGCTGGACTGTATTTTGCAGAAAAATCTCTGAAGGTGTAAGTGTACCACAGAGAAGAAAACACATCCTGTAGTTATGTGGTCATTAAACCTCAACCTGGCGTGCAGTAAGAGAAGATAGTGCCTTTTTGATAAAAGGTTTACAGAGTGCATTTCACTGCAGTTACCTTGAGATTGTGCGTAGAGTCCAACTTTTGCAAATCTCGCTATGAAGGTTATAAGCACTGTTGCAATTTTTACGTGAAGTCTAGCAGACAAATAAATGCTCTCAGACAGAGCTGTATTCCAGCCAAAGTAAATCTATTGAAATCTTTGTAGTGCACAATCACAGCATTCTTATGCACTCTTTTGATTGGTGACCTCGGACAAATCCAAGCAGTATCTTTTCAGTTGTGATATAAGTAAAGTGAAGTTGAGTGTCTCATCCCCATACTGGCGCTACACCCCCCTACCATTCATGTGCTTATTGCATGTTGCGTCAGCCTGTCGTTAGTTTCTTAGGGTGTGCACAACCAACGCTGCAAACGGCACAGGGTATGCAAGCTAGTCCTTATCCGTACCTGAACGCGTCGTTAAAAGCAAGTTTGTCTTCAACCAAAGAGTGGACGGATCAGAGAGATTCTGTCTCTGTCTGGATCCGATGAAACCTCGCTAAATGCTTCTAGGCTAGACCAAAGTTTGACGACCAACCGAAATGGATATGTGAGGCACTTCTGAGTTTTTCCCCACTGTTTTTACTGGCTGATATACACTTATTTTTTTCGTGACAACTTTTTCATGTTGAAAACAGCTGGGGCACAAACATATCTGTGAATAAACGCTTCAATAAACTAAACAGATTTGGGATCTTTTTCCCCAAGCGGCCATGCACTCTATGTTCTTGTACCCCTTATAAAGATATTCTCAGATCTTTCATTGCTTGTCTAGTGCGTCTCAGGGGCTGCCAAGGTGTTTGACTGGTTTAAACCTGTCGTATGTATAACCCCACCGCAGTCCTGCTGGCTTGTGAGCAAATCCCTTTACTGGCCATAGCTTGATGTAACCCAGTGTGTAGAGTCTGGAGGCAAGAGACCCACTGTGCTCTCCACTGCTTCGGGGCGAATGGATCAAGACTGTCTGCTTCCCCTGGTTTTAAAAATCCTCAACCTGTGCCTTTGTTTTATCTGTCAAACTGTGCCATGTCTGGTGCATTAAAGGGTAGTCCCCAAGTGGTTTAGCTTTGGGAACATGGGGGTCTTAGTCCATAAAAAGGCTGTGGATGTGTCAGTCATTCCTACAAAAACTCTTACGATGGATTTTAAACTCCCTTTAGCTCGTAGCTCTTTAGGTGATCGAAGTTGGTAATCCCCTCTAAATACTACAGCTCTTTATTTAAGTCACAGCTCCGACATGTCTTCCCTAACAATGTGGGGTTCCCATGCAAACCCATGCAAAGACTAGTCAGATATGTTAAACAGCATTCTCAAGTGGTTGAAATCTATCTAATGCATGACAAAACACATTTATACCAGTGTTCCCTTCTTATGCAAATAACACCTGATTTTACAGTATAAGAATGATTATCAGCCATTTTTTAACATCAACTTGCAGCAGCCAGATGCCTCCTACGTGGGTAGTTTCGGGCGTCCACATCCCAAAGGCATCTTCAAGGACAGACGAAGACACAATTGTGGACTGTTCAATCTCAAATACACTCGTCTGAATGTCATTTAGAACTACTTCATCTGAAAGATGGAGATTGAGAATAAAATAACACTGAGGCAGAAGTGCCTTTTCATACACTTGTCATACACCGCGCTGTGGATTATGAACGTTCAACGCTGACGACTTTGAGAAATATGTGGAATTACAGTCTGTTATTTCTGAGAGAGGACTTCACAAAGGCAGCTTTCAAATGGATTCAAAGAGCGATCTTACATCACTCGCATTACATTTTTTGTCGCTCCTTTGATTCGAAAATATGGACTTCCTCATGACAAAAGCATTGGTGCAGCACTTTCGAAAAAACACGTACCAATCCCCTTTGTGGGAGATCTCTATAGTGTATAATTTAATTACACCCACATTTAAATGAAATCTGAGCCTCCCAAATGATTTTAATGTTCATTAATGCAAATAATTTCAGGGAAAAAATCGTTTATTTGTTCTCTCATGAATGTGCTAAGTATGCTACAGGAATCAGAACAATACACCACCCTCAGAACCTAGACAGATCATGTGGCTGTGTGTAACCGAGCGGGACTATCGTGGCCTATAGGGCAGAACAGATGAAAAGCATTTCATGGTTACTAGATAAGTGGTCGATGAATTGTTCGCGCGTGTGTGTGTGTGTGTGTGTGTGTGTGAGTGAGTGAGTGAGTGAGTAAATAAAAGGCCGGCACAGAGAAAGCGAGATATAGGCTGTATTTCTGTTTGTACTGTATTTGTGCATAGATAGACCCCCATCATCTCTCTGTGATTACAGGAGCATTTCACCACAAACAGCATGTGACTTATCAGAGTGAGCCAGGTTTTTCGGAGGACTGACAGTTTAGGGAGAACTGCCATGGGATAAGTCTCAATCCTCACTCAACCATCAGTCTCTCATCCCTCTCTCTCTCTCACACACACACACACACACACACACACACACACACACACACACACACACACACACACACACACACACACACACACACACACACACACACACACACATCTGTGCAAACACAGATGCAGCAACAAGACGGCAAAAACCCTGACTGCTGGTTCTCAGAGCTGCTCCACTGAGATCTCAAGCCTGTCTATCTCTCCCGCAACCCCCGACTGATAAAAGACGACCGCTGCTCCTGATGATGCGTCTTCGGAGACGCAGAAAAATCTTAACAGTTGAGGTGCAGATCAGGTCTCAAAGCGAGGTTGTTAGTGTAATATACACCAGTAGATGGACATGCTGAAATAAAACTTCTCAAAAAAGAGACAAAAAGACAAAAGAACAGAAAGAAAAAAGGATTTGCAACATAAGATTCTAAATATAAAGGGATCTAACAACAAGAAAATGTGCTTTTCATTTTTTGATTTAAATCATTTCTGAATGCGTGCAAGTGTAAGTGCAAACGTGTGTGATTGTACACTATTTACCGGAAGGTCATTTGGAATATCTGTCCCAAGTTGACTTGCTGGGTTTTGTTGTTGTATCCATGCAGCATCTCACCAAACAGGGTGTCATTGAAGTGGACATCCTGCCTTGGGCATTTTGGCCCCTCACAGTTGTCTGACTGCAGGAGGCAGGAGCGGCCATCTCCTGCCAGTTTATACTCCTGCACACACCTGGAGAGGAGAAAATAGCTGTCAATATAATGTATAATATATATCGTCTGTGAAGCTTTTTCACTGCTTGGGTGGATAAAACATTTGTAGAGTTGCTGGCACAAACATTAGGAGAGGAAAAAATCTAGATGACTGACACTGTGGAGAGACATACAAACCCAAACAAAATGGGCTTTTACTACCTTAATCAACGTATTACTAATGCATAAACCGACAACATATCTTAGCCCTCTATGCCATTTCTACCATCTGTCTGTCCAGTTAATTTCATTACCAAAAAAGGTTTGTCAACAACCTTTTTTTCATGACTAAGATGAGACAATGACGAGCTAAAATTGATCTTTGATAATAAAAACAATGACAAAATGTTTTATATTCGTTGACGAGACGAGGCGGGACTAAAATGTTCATGGTGGGTGATCAGACATTCAAAAAATGAATGACTTTTTCAAACAATTGTGTCTCGTCTGTCCGTCAAACTATGAACAATACAGCCCTGGCATTGATTGACATGTGCAGATTCCCAGAATCCCAGGTGAGGCTGTCCCAAACTGACAGCGAGTTAGTGACAACAACATGATGGCTGTTGGATGGCAAACAGGGCTAGATCTGTGGACACATTTTGGCAAAAAGGAAAACAAAATGCAGTCAGAGACCACCTGCGGCTGCAGGCTAAGTGGGAAGAATACAAACAGGCTGAAGAGACACTTGAAGTCGTACCACTCTGCTACTCGCGCCACGGTGAGTTCACGAACTTTACCCTACAGTAGGTCCTAATGCTAACTAACGTTAAGCATATACACTGTGTATTTGGGAAGTTGGCTGTGTCAGTAGCAAACCACGCTGGCTCAGCCTAGCTTCTCGCTAAAAAACATCAGTTTGCTGTCACAAAATAATACATGAATGGCTTCAAAGATAAAGTTTGCTGTGTCAACATGTCAGCTAATATCAGTTTGCTAGCTTCAAAGCCTGGGAGTGAAACATGCGAGGCTTTACGAACAACATTAGAACTCGTCCGGGACAATTTAACAGTCCAGTTGGCCAAATTAATTCCTATAGGTGTCTCTAAATGTGCATCATGCATTACTGCTATAAGGTTTATTTATATATTTGACCAAGCAGCTTGTAACTATGCTCGATCCGTTTGCACTTACTTGTCGAAATGGCAGCGCCGTACATGGCAGTGCAGTTACTATCTAGTCAAAGTGTGACACATCAATGTATTTGGAAGATATTTGCGTGTGATTTCTTCGCTCTAAGGCCAGGTAGGCATATTAAACGATTAGTTGTCAGTAAAATGACTAAAATGTGATTAAATCTAATATGCATTTTCGTCTAATGACTAAACCTAAAACAACAACAGCAGACCACTTACAATGTCTCTATGGACACCACCCACCCAGCTAAATAAAAACACCAGCAGTCAGAATTTATCCTGGCTTTGTAAAAGTAACAACGCAAGGTTGGTAGTTTAAAATTCTTATCTTTTTGTACAATCTGGCTCTTATTGTTGCAGCTTTGGCCTAGTGTCTTTTGCTTTAGAGAAGCAGTTCACCTGTCATTGTCGAGATTGTGGACACAAGCGCCCTGCTGGAAACAGATACCAGTGGTGCAGAATTCAGCAGACCGTTCAGCCTGTCACAATTATCCTATCTCCTTTATCTATCTGAACAATCCTCCTTACTGAGAGGGTTGATATCTGCTGCTGTTGGCTGGCATTGAGGTTTGGGCTCATGCGGCTGATCAGGTCTCAGCACCTCAGTGGGAAGGAGGACACTGGCATTGTTGGCAATGCTGTTCTGAAAATTGAGCAGACCTGGTGGAGCAGTGTGGCATGAAGGCGAAATCATTTCCTTTCTGCACACGGACTGTTTACTCCACCACAGAACAAGGCCAGCCATGACAGTCAACAGTATGCTGCATTAATGTCATCTATTTATTTTCGGCATCCAGTTTTTACAGATATTTGCAACCCCAAACAGGAGTAATCAATCGAAGAAAGAATCAATTATCGTTTGTATGCACAAGTCGTCGGATACTGCAAGTATATTAATATTTTCTTTGCGTCGGTCAGCAATCTCAGATGGATTAACCAACTTTCAGCGTGGCATGCTTAAATTTACTAGATCGGCATCTGCTCACTAGATCAGTATCTCCAACTCTGCCAAGCTCTTGGACTTTTTTACACTGCAGCCTTGACGTAGAAATACCCACTGTCACGACGACTGCCTTCGTTGTTTTTATTTTATTCTATGTCCCTCACTGCCTCTGTCTCCAGACACTTCTCACTTCCCCAGAGCATTTATTAGGAACACTCCAGACTCGCCAGCCTCCATCCATCCGCCAGATGCCCCTGAGACCCTCGACAGCATAAATTGTGGACCGAGTGTCCGAGTCTGAAAAGTGAAGCCAGTGCAGCAGTGCCTTAAAGCTGCAGTCGGGGCGACTCCATTGGTTGCAAAAAAAAACAAAACAACAATGGTATGTAAGTGCATGAGAAAATGAGCCACCTTCACACAGTACTGTCAGTAAACAGTGCCATCCCCAATAACCTCTGAATCTCAGTTTCTTCAGTTTGGACTTGCTACCCATGCGAGTGAGCCTGTGTATGATCATTTTCTCATTCAAATCACTGAACTGTTGCGGTCCTTTCCCCTGCTGCGTGGTACACACCTGCTCGACACCGGCGAAGACGACAGATGTTAGAAGAAAAAAGAAAGTGTGTTGCAGTGGTGTTAGGAACAAGCAGGCGGTGCAGATGGCACGTATGAAGACGATGCCTGGTCCTTGATTTCTGCTGTGAAACACTGCTGACAGACATGACACAACAAGAGCCTGAAACAATTGATCTATCCTACGTGGTGGATCGGGGGTAAAAGACAGTGTTGGTTTAGCGGTGTGGAGCATGATTGCGAGCAAATCATTTGGTCCATTATCAGAAAAAACAAAAGAAAACTTACGCTTACTGTTTTCAAATGAACTCCTTAGAGATTTTTATGCCATGTACACAATGTAGTTCTAGGAAAGGTGCTCAGAAAGATTCCACAGTCCACATACAGTGCAGCAGCAGCTCAAGGGAACGTATGGGATGAGGAAAAGGGCAGCCATAGAGTGAATGTGTAGCATAATAATGTGCTGGAAGGAAAGTCAACATGGTTCAGGTTTCATGTTTAATCCCTCAAGTCACGGTTTTGGGATTTAGTTTAGTTGCTTCCTGTTTGATTTTGAAGATAATATCCTTGTGTGTCAGGTTTTACTTTCCACTTCCTGTCTTTGTCTTTTTTCCCACCCTTTTGCCATTAGTTAATCAGTTCCTGTGTATTTGAGCCTGTGTTTTTCCCTCAATCTTTGTTGGTTCGTCTATGTATCCCTGATACCGCGTTTATACCTGCTCGGGTTTGTTCTTAGTTTGTTCTTACCGTTTAGTTTTTCTTGGACTCTCTTTAACCTGGTTTTGTTCCCTGCCCTTTTGTTGCCAGTTTTTTGGTCCCCCGCTGTTTGGTTGTCTGCATTTTGATATTTTGGATTAAAGCTTTGTGAATAAAGCTCGCCTTTAGCTTTTTCACTTGCCTGCCTGTGTCTTGCTTTTGGGTCCCTGACTCAGCTTTTAATTAGCTTTATTAAAAAGTTCAAGCTTCTATGCAGACAAATGTGATACCCTGGGTTATTATAGTTTTGTATTTTTCAGTACTTTTCATTTTCATTTCATTCATATTTGTTTTGAAATCCGTTTAGTTTCGGTTCGTTTCCACAGCGGGCTTATTAGTTTAAGCTCATTTTTTATTTTATTTTAAATGTTTACTCAGTTTAATAGTAATTGCACTATTTAAACTATACACAGGTATATATGAGAGAATTTACACCAGCTTACCATCAGAGTTGGGCAGAAAATACTGCAAAATTGTGACTGGAGGACTAGATGATATTGTAAAACATCTCTGGATAGGAAACATTTATATTAAACAATCGTTTTTGGTAACACTTTATATTAGGGAACACACATCAACCATTATGTAGTTGCTTATTAGCATGCATATTAGTACCATATGGGCTCTCTACTAATCATAATAAAGCGCTTCTTAATGCCTTATTCTACATGACCACATTCTACAACTACTAGGCCTCTTAAATAAGAGTTTTCCCTCAATAATCTCCTTATTACTGCTTATCAGGTAAGTAAATTAATTAAAATCTTAATCCGCTCTGCTCATGGGCCTTTTAAGGTGGTAGTCGCACAAGAATAGTCATTCTCCCTTAATATCACTTCATTAATATGGTCTATTCTTATATAACCGTGTCCAAATAACTCTAAACTAAGTCTTTCTAACTCAAAATATGTTCCCCATTTCTAAAGCGAGGTATTTCTCATAACTTATTCACAAGTAGAACCTGTGTGGGTTAATAAGTGTCAAACTACGAGTGAATTAGTTATGAGCAAGACCTCAATTTAGGATGGAGAAAAATAAGTGCTTTATAATGACCAATCTAGAACCAGTATGCTACTAATATGCATGCTAATAAGCAATGAGTTAATGGTAACTATGGGTACCCTAACAGAGAGGTTACAATGCTTTTTTAATATATAATCTTGCACAGATGTCTTTTCATCCAGATGTGATTCAGTGATTGTGAAGCTGTGCTGGTTATTTCCTATGTGCATATCTCATTTCCTTCATGTGAGTATTTGCCTGAGGAAGAAAGTCTTATTTGAATATCACTCATGAAGCTTATTTCGCGAGGAAGCATTATTTCCTGCCCGCAGACACCCTTCAAATCTTTCACAGAGTTATTCTCACCCGCAAAACATGAGCACGTTGCTGGAACTGGGGTCATCTTCGAGGGGCACGAGCTGCTGGAGACACAGCTGTTCGCAGCCTCCATTGAAGCCATCCGTGCAGTCAATGCCCCTGGAGTAGTCATAGCAACCTGAGCCATCCTTCATTGGCCTCAGCCCCTCAGGACACTGCAAGAAAGGAGAGAGGGAGAGAGAAGGGGAGGTGGTAGGAGAGAGATGAAGAGAGAGGGTGAGGAGGAAGGCATAAATTAGGGAGAGGGAAGCAGAGAGTCAGGCGCAGAGGTCAGCATGTGCATTTTAATCAGGATCAGTCATTTCTGAGGAGGCAAAGATAGTAATATGGCAAAGATGAGAGTGGAGCAGTGGGCAGTGGGATTTTGAGAAAATTGAGAGAGAGACTCAAAGAAAGAAGAATAAAAGATGGCAATTATCTTGTTTGATAGGGTTCAGAAAACATGGAGGTCTTTAAGAAATCAAAAGGGAGCAAGAACATCAATTTCACTCTCAGAGCCTTGAAATGACATTTGAGAGCACTCGAACTTGGTCAAGAGAGTGGTAAAGGTTGGATTGATTAAAAGTTACGTCTGTGACCCGGCAGTAAGTCACTGATATCACAAACTTTTAATAAAGGGAAACATTTAGACTTTCAGTTATGGTCTGTCATCAGCTCAGAACCTCGGCAAAAAAACAAATCATTCACCTGAGCACACACATCCTGCACAGACGTCTGAGTGGGAACACTGGGTCCAATGATTTCAGATTTGCTAATTTACAGTACAGCGTTTAATTTATGAAGTGAATCTTTTTTTAATGAATTATATTTCCTCTAGCATAAGGAATACTAATTAGGCATGAATGCAACAACAGCAGATGGATTTTTTATAACAAAGCTGGACTCCATTAAAAAATAAATTTTACTTTAATAACTTGTAGAGTTAATAGCCTACTGTTCATGATTTTGGATGCATTATCCAGCTTGGATGTAAACAAAAGACCGTTACACAACTAAACCAAGGAGGTTACACTTGATGATGATGATGATGAACTTCACTGCTGGCTCAGCTCAGCAAGAAAGAATGCTGATGGGGAAACATTATCGACATTTATTTTCAAGTTCAATAATTTATAATTATAAACAATGCTAAGATTTCTATATTCTTTTAGATCGGGTTTAGTGACTTACAGAATTTTAAATGGTTGTCAACCACACGCGATGTTATTGACTTGTCATCTTGCTAGCATAATGTTAGCTTTCTGGCTAATAGTTAAGCCAAAGGACTCTTTTAGCCACTTTTAGCCACATCTCTCGGCTACCATTGAATTCACACCACAGCACCGCTGTTGTTCGAATCACCTGCGGTTGCCAGTTTGTGGCACCACCTCATATTGCTAACGCTAGCTGGCTAACGTTAATGTTGGTAACAGTAGCTAGCTAACGTTAATGTTGCTAACACTAGCGAATGTTTAACCTCCATTTCTTTGGCAAGTGACCAAGGAATAAGTGGGATAATGCCCTTCAAGGTGTCCATTACCCAGATCTAATGGACGACGTGGAGGCCAGAAGCATTGGAGCCGGGCATTATACCTTACATACGTATGTTGACATGTTTTAAATACTTTACTGCTGTGTTGTTTCATTGTTTTATTTAGTATCATGTTTACACCCCATGACTTTTTCTACTTTCTTTATGTTATCATATCAGGTACTGACAAAGAATGACATTATTCTGAAAGGAAAGTGTGTATTGGAGGCCACGAGATGACAGCAACTGAAACATGAACATTAATAAGTAGGAATAAATTAGTACTGTAGATAAACCACACATGTTTGTGGTACAGACACACTCGTCCTGTAAAAAAACAAACAAGGATATTTTATTGGCACTGACTAGAACATGTTGACGCTTCATCAGACTCATCTAGGTAGTTTAGATGTATATATTATATACACATTATATCTACCATACTAATGGTGTGTGTTTACCACCATCAAAATAGAGGCCCGAGTGTCAAAGAATGATATCAAGATGCTGTTTCGATGCTGTCTTAGATAAAATAAAGAAGGGACGAGAACTGTGTGTGCCACATACTCATCTGAGTTTAAGAGGTTTTGTCACCACTGTGCCTGTCATGTTAAATATTGCATCCAACTGAGCGAGACATTAGATGGTGGAAAACAGCGGTTATTTACTATTCCCTTGAATGGTAGAGATGGGTGCATATATAGTAATTGATACCATGAACAGTTGATTGTCATTATGGAAAAATGCTCATCTTTGAATATTTAATGGGTTTTGTCTGCTGGGGCTGAAATCCAACAATTAATTAACACACTCAGGCATCAGCCACATGCTGAAAATGTGTCGCCTTTAACAACCAACACATCACTTTCCTCCGAGCTGTAATTTCTTCTTTGTGGGTATTGATGTAACGGTTCTGTTGGTTTAAAATGAGCGCTGTAAGAGAGATTATTTCACAGTTTGTGGAGCAGTGTTCACCACTTCCACTGACAGCTCCTCTTACTCATCTGTGAATCCTTACAGTATGTACGGTGTGGGTGTGTGAGGTCTGATAATGTGTAGTACAAAAAGGTTGTATGTAGGTATGATGTATTTATGATATGTGTGAAAATAGAAACAGGCCCACTGTTGCTCAAAGTTCGGACGGTTAAACTTTATTATTTTCTCTACAAAATAGAGAGGTGACATAAATGTTAGAATAAGTGTTTCCCCTGCTGACAGTGGTCAAACACATTCCAACATATTGAGTATAGGTAAGCCTGTGTCTTGCTATTTATGAAAACCTGACTGACCGACATACGGACCAAAGACTTCCCATTTTCAGCCCCATTCACTGGATTGGGTAAGATCAGCAGAACGGGAGTATGTTCTTGCAGGTTCAGTAACATAACTGTAAGTGAACTTCTCTGCCTCCTGGACATAGAGGCGTTGAGCATCTCCCTTTAATCTCCCACAGCCATTTATCACTTTAAAGTATAGAAGGTGCACACACCCTAAAGCAAACAGTTAATCTGCTGCTGGCTTCATATTTGCAGATTGTCAACATCTGCAGTCTATCTCATCACATCCCCCAGCATTTTACTTTGTGGCGGGGTCAGTGATTAATAGTACACACATCATATCTCACATGTCATGTACACCATCAAAATAAAGGCTCAGGAGTGGAACCTCCACTCACACTAATGACAATGTTATTTTTACACAGACTGTGCCGGAAGGTAAAAACATAGAAACATATCTGGGTGAAAATTGTTTTTCTCGCCCTTCAGCAGCGTTTTGACTAGACAGTGTTAAAACCCTCCTCTTAAAGTATAACCCAGCTAACTGATCCTGAATGTCAGAACATTGTGTTCTGCAAGGTCCCTGAGATCAGCAGTAAACAAACCAAGATCCTTTGGAACAAACCTTGGGGCACAAAAGCAATTAAAGGCCTCATTTGGTGGTTTTCAATAAAGGTTATATAATGCAGGATGGGGAAATTAGGGAGGGAAATCATGTCAGGGATAAAACGAGCCAAACTGAGATACAAGGAGAGGATTGAGATGGAGCTCAACGATGTTTAGATGAGCGTGAGACTGTTAACAGAAGCCAGGGCAAGAGAAATAGGGATGGTAGCCTAGATTTTAGTTCCAGTATAAATCCAGCCCTTTGAGCCAACAACTTTAAAGTTACAGCAGCGAAGGAAAAAAAAAAACCACTACTTTATAACCTTTTAAATCAACACGTTCTCACTCCCAGTTTGTCAAATTTGGCAGCTTGGTCAGTGGTCTTTACCTTCAAACTGCTAGGTGCTTCACACCTGCCCTGTTTGGCACATGAATAGCTCCATGGTCATGTTCGCACTAATACGTTATATTCAACATCTGGTTAGATTTTCAAAATAAAGGTCCTACAATCAGTTAGCAGCAATACCTAATATATAACCCCCCATTAGACTTTCAAAATAACAGTACCCCTGCTCTCCAGTGGGAAAGTTTCTATGAATGACCCACCCAACCACCCAGCCATCCCCTGACTCAGACTTTCTCGCTCTTTATGCTACTGCACTAAAGGGGCGCTTCAAGAAGTGACATTAGAGGGTTACCTACAGTGTCAATCTTAGAAACACAGGGCTACTCACCAGGCTGCAGTATTCGCTGCACTGGCAGTGAGAACGGGCTGTTTAAATACTGTGAAACAGCTTTTCGGCAAGATAAATTATACAAACTCTGGTGTCAGTGAAATTTCTTTGAGGATGGGTGCTCAAAACTTGTGTCGAGCATGTTGTCTTATGCTTTCTCCATTTATTTTGGGAACGTCTCATCAGCAATAAAATGTGAAACTGGAAAGCACACCACTGCGTCTGAAAACATCCAAAGCCTCGGATGCTCTCATGCAGCCAAGAAAACAAGCTGGAGAGAGAAGAAGAGGTAGATGAGCTCAGGATGCCACCTTAAGCTTAATAAATTATGTGTGTCGACTTTTGGAAGACCCTCACGCTCATCTCAGACTTTAATTTTCACCTCAAGGATGTTTATAGACTAACAAATGCCAAAGCAATTAAGGAAGTATATGTATGCTGTCTTGGATGTTGTCAAAGGAGGGGTGAAAGGTCATGGGCCTATCTGATGTACAGCTGATTAGTTGATAAATTGATTACTGCCATATATTTTTGTTAACATTAATTTTTCAGGCAAAAATGTCAAACATTTGTTTCATTAAAACAGCATGATTTACAATCCACCACCAGCACTGACTCAACTAACAGTAATCAACTTGTTCTTTTCTTCTAATTATGAGATTTCTTTCTCATAATTAGCCTTCTCCTAATGGCAGGATCACGATACCATATCAAGATCACTATCTCATGAGATTGAACGAATGCAGTTTTCACACAAAGGATCCAAATGAATCCAGAAATGAGTTTACGTCAGCTCTCTCTGGGACGTAGACATTTTTCAAGCCCCACAAAACAAATTGAGCGATAGCCTTTTTGATCTCTCTTTTGGAGAAACTGCTGCCAAACACTGAAAAAGGATAAATGTGCAATCAGCGCTGTGCATTGTTCACACGTGCGGTCTGGACAGAGTCCCATATGTTCAACATTCAATGGGAAGCTGTCTAGTATCAGATCCATTTACTGTATCTCATGAATGTAACGCTTACTTCCTCACCAGAATGAGATTGGGGCCATTCATCACGCTGTGGCGGAGCTGTGGGAATAGGTGTCTGTAATTCAGAATTGTCATGCAGCAGTCCACGGTTGAATTAAAGGACTTAAGGTTAGCCATTAGCGCTGCCCACCAGCTACTTGCTCTTTCTGCTCGGACAACTCTCCAGAGACAAAAGAGCCGGGAAGGGGTTGAATTTGCATTTCAGATAAACGCTTTCAGTCAGTTCCTCTGCAGTGACTCTGCGAGTGAGCCATATAGCCTTAACACTTCGAGAAACACAGGACAACTTTATTGACTGCAGTGTTGCTGTTATAATTACCAGCTTGGCAGCTGATCGCTAATTACAAATACCTTCAGAAACATTAGACAAATGAGTTATAACATATCGTTGAATATATTAAATATTTAAAAGAAGTGAGAAAACGAGCACATTCTCTGTGCCTACAAATGTGCAAGTCCATTCAAATATAATGAATACCTTGAACTGTTACATTAAATTTGATGGATTGGCTGTTTACATGTTATCATTTCTCTCTTTCACACCTGCGTGTCTGCTGTATCTCTAAGTTTAGGCATATGAGAGCAGCATAAAACTCCGAAGGTTGACTGTGTATTCTCAGGGGCCAATTACAAATGAGAATTTTATGACACCATTAAGTGCCAGAGAGATTGTATTTCACTCCTCTATGTACTTGGGTGATTAAAAATACAAGGTAAGCAGGTTTAAAGAAATCAAAGACAAATGAAAAAAAACCTAAGTATGCATGATAACTGCGCATACATCCCCCTACACATTATACATGTATACTGCCACTGCGAATTAAAGCTCACCCGCTCTGAATGACTGCTATTCATTTTCCTAATTGGCCATTAGTGTCCTCACTTTAATCAGGAACTGAGCATAATCTATTGAGAACTCTGTCTCTTAATGATCTTGTCAAAATTAGGATGCCAGATGTTCGCACATCACACATTTCAGAGGAAAAAAAAGAGATGGTGAGAAAAGTGTCAACAGTCAGTGATCAAGGATTTATACACAGTCCCAGAGAGACCTTTGGAATTAACAGCAGCAAATAGTAGAGAGACGCATTTCAGTGGAAAAAAATATGGAAAAAACATAAGAAAGATGTGTGCTGAGTCTCATACAGCGTACCAAAAAAGTATTTGAAACAGCACAGCTCTTAATCACCCTGACAGGTGCGGGGAGGAAAAAAAATCAAATACTCTAAAAGCATATTTGACAGCCTAATCTGGTTTGGAGGTGGCAGAGATGCATGCCCTGCAGCTCCACTGCCGCTCAGATGGGTTGAATTAGGCACAACAGTTTTATTGCTGCAAGAGCAAAAAAACATGCGAGGGTGCAATCCAGTCCCCGGTGAGAAATACCAAGTCTCCACCCAGCTGTTTGTTCCTCATATTCATGCGAATTCATACTTCATCTTCACAGTCATCTCTTCGCTGTGGGGAACGGTGTCGCCCAAACGCAAAAAATAGACGTTGCTATTTAAGATTGATTCAGTTTGTCATTTTTGATCGTGATCCTCTTATTTTTTGTGCAGATGGTTCAAGCAAACATACAGAATGCTGCATATGGATGGATAGAAACATTGCGCCTTGTTGTATGTCACACCGGCTCCAATTTCTAACAGGATGATTCCATCTTGAGTATTCATCTTCTCATCTCGACACAGTGAGAATCAAATCTGCATTTATGTGCTCAGCAAATCCATTCAAGCCCATTTAACGCTACAGTAACGGCCATGTTGTCTCCATTTCTCCTCCACCTTCTATATTGGTGACAATACAATAGATGACTGTAAGTGTGAAGCATAGCTCTGCCCAGAGACTCCACAAGACTCTGCTGCCAGAGGCATTTAAGAGCTGCTGTTATTTTCCTTTTCTTTGATGATGAAGGCCATGAGCGCCGTTTATTTATGTCAGGAAAGAAAACATAGCACATAACACTTTTACTGGACAAATGCTTAGTTTTAGTAGTGTTGTCTGTCACGCCGGAGCAGAGAAGGTGAACCTAAATGTAACACACTCAGAAGGCAGGCAGGTTGAGAAGAATGAAAGGTGAGCTTCAAAAACAAAGCTGGAGTTCAGACCAGAATCCAAAATTACAAAATGCAAGAAACAAAAAAGGCAGATGGCAAAAAACACAAGAGGCAGGCAAGGGCAAATCAGAGAACTAAAGAAATGCAAAAATACTAAAACTAAATCAAGCACAAACCAAAGAAGCACTGGGTAGACAGGCAGGAACACGAGGAACACAAGGAACACAGGACTGATGTCGGGAAACAGAACACACAAACTGAGAGAGGGAAGACAGGGACTTAAACACACAGGGAGTGATAACTAAGTGAACACAGGTGAGGAGGGAACATGGCGGGAAAACAGACAAAGAGAGGAGGAAATTACTGGACCAAAGACACAGGAGGATAATCAGGGACAAGTGAAACTAATCAGGACAATCACAAGGGAGGGAAAACAACACAACATGACACATGAGGATAAAATAAAACAGGAAACAATAACTAAACCAAAAACCCAAACCATGACATTGTCAAAATTAACATATTGAGTCATATATATATATATATATATATATATATATATATATATATATATATATATATATATATACTTCATACATATTAACATATATATATATATATGTTATTACAAAAATAGCAGCAATATACGACAGTTTACTGTAACAGGTGAGCAATAAATATGTTCTGCTTCTCTTCATATCTCAGTCTGCCATAAAGAAAAAAACAGATACCATCTATCCACCTATGTTTATTAAATTACAAGAAGGGAAAGGAAATTGAAAAGCTAATCTTTCGCTGGGTATCTAACCTGTTAGTTGGAAATGATTTAATAATCTTTCTTAATCCGTTCTATGTTTGCTTGGGTTTGGACCCGTGCCATGTTGAATTAACTAAAATGATTCAAATTCAAAAACTTATCTTGTCAAATAACATTTGAAATATTGAACCCAGTATGACTGCGAGTGTTCTGTTTAACTAGTAGATTCTGATGCATTTATGCACAGCATTTACGGTATAAAACTAAAGCGCTGCTGCAGATGTCTGCTTAATGCTTCAGTGACTGTGCATATTAGACTAGATAAAGTGAATGTATAAAAATGATGTGTCTGAGTTTTACTATTATGCTGCACACACTTGCTAATATTTCCCCCTAAAGGCCCTACTGAACTGTATTCCATTGTGCACAGCTCTTAACTTCCACCCCTGGCTTCAGCGGTGTTATTGGGATCTCTGCGGTACACTAAATGACACACTTGATCCGGCATTTAACCAACAGTGCCACACTGTAAGGATGAAAGAATTATTAGAATTTGCTTTAAACCATGCAGCATTGAAATTCAATGGTAATGAGGTAAACTGAGCTGTGCTGCGCAGCAGAGCAAAGGGAGTCATAATGCTCAGTTCTTAGGAACACACCACTGTGGGGACATACAGTGGGTTATGGGTAGAGGGATTAGGGGATGTGGGTTTGCACAAAACTTTTGTTTGGGTGGAGTTTTCATTTTTTCCTCCCTGCTGACTCTTTATGCAAACCAGAGGCAACCAAGCAGAAATCTGGCTCCACACTGACAACTCATCATTTAATTCCTGACTTTTGGAGTGTGTCACACATTTTAATAAACTCTTGAATTCTGAGAGAGTATGCAAGCGCCTTAAAATGAGATTGGAGACAACGGTATCTGTCTTCGCTAAACGGTTATAAACTACCGGAGTTTGACGGGCCAAATTTAAACTTTCGGATTGGTGGCCAACATTAAAACATACATCTCTGCCAACGCTGCGTTCAAGCAACTTTACCAGAGATGTCCCGAAAGGAACATCAACTGATGAACGATATTCCAGTAATATCCCACCATCTGCTCAGCCTCTGAGTACTTTCATTAGGAAGACGGATACTGGAGCAGGATACAACAACATGCCATAAAGACAAACATTACACCATTCCCTAACAGCACAAAAACAACAGTGTGCTACAGTTGTCAAACTTAAGCTTTAAAGAACGGCGAGCTACCAGAAAAAACATGTTTACAGAGTTTTGAACTTCACCAAGCAGCCCCAGGAGAATTTGCCGAGTCCATCAGTAATACCCCCTTCTCACACAAACACAGTGGATGACACGGCACATTGACCACAGGTTCAACGAGAAATTTGACCATTCATTCCGCACCGCTGGGTGAATGCTAGAGTGTTGCTGTTCAGACAACCCACATCTGCTCGATGCACTTCTCCACACTTCTCTGCTGTCGTGTTGCAACATAGTTAAAAGTGGCCTCTGAATTTCTGTTCTGACAATTTACATTCAACACGACAGACAGGGACCTTGTGTGACTTCAGAGAGTTTTTTTGGTCATTTTCCACCATATGAAGACGAGAGATTCATGGAAGAAAGATACTGTACAAACTATGGTAAATTACTGGCAAGTTTTTTTCTGCTTGAGCTTGAGATACAAAAATGGAAAGCAAAGGAGCCTCCTGATAAGATGCATATCATGTTCCCAGCATTTTGATCTTTGTAGTATCTACAGTATCTCTTCTGCTACAGTAAGGAATTGTATTGTGCTTTATGTAACAGTACAGCTCTACTTGCCTCCTTACCTCTGTCTTCTGACCATGTCTAGGCTTGCAATTAAAATATGTCAGGGCTTAGAACTCTTACTTTTAATTTAGTGGTACGGCATGTTTTAAAATGCTAATCAAAAATGGAAGAGTAACAAAAAAATTAAAACAGTTACTCCAGTATGAGTTATTAAACATAATTATCTGACATTCTCAGTGAGACTTCCTGATGAAAGTCACAAGATACCCGACTCCACAATAGCTTTTTATTTATGTGTTATATGGTATTCTGTCCATAACAGTAAGCATTTAAAATGTATTAAAAAAGTAGTTTCAACATTAGTAATTGACATTTTGTGTGATTTGCCAATAGCGTTTTCTTAACTGTATAAAACAGTATCATCTGCATACAAAATGTAAATAACATGTATTGATGGACGTGCAGATTTTATTAATATACAATGCTAAATAATAAGGGGACCTAAGATGAAACCATGAGGAATGCCCTTAGTCACTGGATGAAACTCAGATGTAGGGCATGTCCCTGTTGTCCCCAACATGTAGAGTGGTAACATAAGTTGATAATCATTGGCAGATACTGTATGTAATTGGCATTTTAGTCCATCATGAGACTACATTTAAGGTTTTCTAACTTTTGGATGAGGGAAAAAAAAAAAAGGGAGATGTCAATCATGATCTGCCACACCTACAGTCTTGAGAAGTGGTCTAAACAGCTAAATGAGCTGTTTTTTTGAAGTAGCTTTATTTATTTTCACACAGTTTTACTGTTTTACAGTTTTACCTAGCGCATTGCGACTGTAATGTATAACATGAGCAACTGGTATTTGATGAGCCCAGCGGTGAAAAAGGAAGGCGCCGGCACAAAAACATTACCTGTCTAAAACCGCTAACCTGCACTTACAACAGCTGTTGTTATAAGCTGAGGTTAGCGAGCACAAGAATAAACCACCTGTCATCCTCTGTGGCTCAGCAGCAGCAGAAAGGGAACAAAGGCAAAAAAAATGGAATAAGCATTGTATCCAAAACTTCAGCACCGACTCTGACTGGAATTTATTTCTTTGGAAAATGCATTTCAACTGTCTTAAGAGCAGCAGACAGCCGTGAGAGACTGACTCTGATAATGGATTTTAAGCCTGCCATGTGGCATGTCGCCGATCCATGTTAGCACCCACTCTGACAAGGGTGGTTAAAATAACACCAACCCAAAAGAGTCAAAAGAGAAAAATAATACCACTGTGTCTGTGATCCTCGGAGTTAATCTTTGAAGACTAGGAGGCTTTGTCAGTCTCTTTGTTGGCGTATTAATCAGCTGCACACGGAGGCGTAAGACTGTTCTGGATCATTTTCGCTAATATTTTATAAAACACTTATACTTTCTGAAAAATAGGAGTTGAACATGAGTGTGTGCGTTCTCTTACATTTCTTTTCTTTGCTTACAGTGCTAATTTATCAGGGTTTTTTGATATGGTTCTTCCTGCCATGATGGTCAGCTGTGGGATGAAGAAAAGACACTGTGGTTGTGTGTTTGCCCCTGGGGGCTTGACGTGGGAAAGAATTTGACATACAATCCAAGCCTTATTAGCACAGACTCATTCATATTTTATACATGCTCTCTCCACTGTCTACTACTGTACACCTTTGGGTTTAATAAGGATACGTCTCAGTATAGGTTTAACATGGGAAGCTGCCTGTTCAAGTTTAGTCTCAAGCCTCGTATAGGTTGCAAATTCATACACGGAAATACATGAAACATGGTTGGAACTGTAAATGTTTATTGTTATCAGCTATTCTCATACAACAATGCCCCATGTGAAAGCTTTTTGCTTAAATAAATGCAAATATACTGAAAACAAAAAGGGTCTAATTAGGCACAATTTTTAAATGATAGCATAAAAAGTGGAAGCACGATCTGAATATAATTAAATTAAATATCCCTGCATTTATACATCTTAATGTTGTATATATTAGAAAGTTAAAATCTGTCCCTAATGTTATTCTTTATTTGGAGAATGATTTCCTGCTTTGCAGCCGTTAAATGTCACAAAACAGACAGAAAGAGGCATGAGATGCATAAAATACGAGGATTCAGTGGAGGACATGTTAAATTGTGCAATGCAGGAGAGAGTGACACAGTGCACCATCGCCGTTATGCATATTTTTAACAAAATCATCCATATTGCTCGTGCTTGGGTGGCACAGCAGAAGAACGAGTGCAGAGACCTAAGGTTGTTATAGGGTGTAGTCATATCATCAGCAACAAAATGATAAAAACATACTGTCAACACGTTTAGGGCAAAATGCAATTAGCACTATATGTAAACTAAAAAACACATCTTAGACATAAAAAACAGCCACAAGCTACTAAATATGTCAAGGGTGGAAATTGTCTTGGTTCAGATGAATGATGGGGAATATGACTCAGGTTTATTAATATGGAGCCATCGTCATGGTAACACAGCAGGAGGTAAATCGCGGGGGATGAGTTGCAGAGGGCAAAATAAACTTTATCTATTTATAAAAACTGAGATTAAAAGGCGTCTTGGTGAAAATGTAACAAGCACTACATAGGGGCCCTATAAAGTCAGTCACTGGAGGTGTAAATTGTCGCTCGACAACAGTGTCAGAAATGTTATTCATCAGTTGTGAACAGATGGATTTATGATAAGGGTCTACAGAAGTGTAAGACCAGATTCACTCAGAGGGTTTTCAGGAATATAGCAAATAGAGATTTCTGTTAAGAGAGGAATAAATCCTTTCTTTGCTTCCAGGCAGATAAGGAGAAAGAAAGAAAAACAAGAAAACTGCCGTGTCAGTGTTTGTCTTTGGACGACACAAACAACGAAAAGACCAGTCGATTTATAGCCCCGTCCGAGCTCTTAATGACTCGCCAAACCGTCCTCCAGCAATTGAGATGCCTCATCAATTTAATTACTTTACAACCCAGGCCCGCCCCATGCTGTCAAAAGCCTGGCACTGGAAGCCTCCAGTCACCCTGTACTTGTAAATATGCCAGGAGAAAACCTCTTTTGCACTGAAGTTTACATCTAAATATGAATCACAGAGGGATGTAAATAAGTGTGTTAAATATATAATTTGTTATACATTTTCTACACATAATAGTGGCATCCAGATGAGTAAAACAAGCGTATTCCAAATGCTATCAGTAGCACAACTAGTCGTTGCCACTGGACTACCTCGTTTTGATCCATATTATAGTGACAAACAGTTCCATCATTGCAGAGAACTGATACACTTTAAGTTGTGAATCTTTTTCTAAAGGCAAGTTCTGGTAATTCTAAGTGCTGTATCGTAGGCAACTGGACGTGGTTTATGACATTACTTATCACCTACCTACAATGCAGTACTAAGTCCCCTCCCCAGACAGCTTAACAACCATTCACACCTGGGCTCACCTAGCCTTAGCAACCCACATGAAGGCCGATTAAGTCAACAACCCACAAGTGGCCCTAACGACTCTGAAACACCGAGCTCACACGTGTCCTTAATGACTCTGTAAGGACACTCCCACACAGAGTATAAAAGCCTGCAGCTCCTCTCCAGTTAGTTGGAACTGAATAAGCCTCTTGGATGAGAGGTGGACACTGAAACACGTCCAGTTGCCTACGATACGGCACTTAGAATTATCAATTAGCAATAAGGCTATCCGTTCACATACAAGCCAATGAAAACCCTGACATACGGACACAAAACACCAAACATTGCTGCAGGCGCAGGTTTGGAGAGGTGATCATGACCACTGAACAGAACAGTGCTGAATTCGGAAGACATTTAGACTCAAGATTTGGAGGAACAGAAACCGCTTTGATTGAATGCCTGCTATTGATAATGCATAAAATATAAACAGTTAAAAAGTAACTAATACTCTGAGTAGCGTTTGAGAAGAATACTGTGTACTTTTACTTGGAGATGCAATATGTAAAAATTTTTAGTTCAAAACATTCAAATATTAACTCACATTATCAACAGAATGTAAAGAAATAATAACTATGTATTGCTTTGAACACATACAGTATCTACTGAAGTTAGCATCCTAACCAGCTAGCCCCGTGCCTGAAAACCTCTTTCTCCCAGTGGTCCAAAGCTCCTGTGCTAGCAGAATAAACACCAACCCTCCCCTTGTAGTCTGGCTAGCTGCATGGCTAACTGAGCTAACAAGCTAACAGTAGCTACAGTCATGGATTGATGAAAAGTTAACAGCAGCTAGCGTCCTATTTGTATGGAGTATGAATTCAAGTTGGGCATATTTTACGTATTGCACCTTTAGGTATTATTTTAGTACCCATAGTTTTTACTTGTAATTGAGTAATATTTCAGTAATGTAACTGTACTTGTTCTTGAGTAGAGATTTTTAGCACTCTTTCCACCACTGCAAATAACTGTAAGTCTGTGTACAGTGAAAACAGAGGTACTACACAGCACTACAAACTACAACGGGGTGAGTCATCCCTCTAACTATAGGCACCACAGTATGCAGGGCATACAATAACATAAAAGTAAAGTCAGTCTGACGTTTACAGCACATAAAATATTATAGATTGCTTGGAAATATCACAAAAGTCATGATGGCAAACAGTGGCATTATCTTTGGGAAGAAACATTAAAAAGAGGTGATTATGTAAATGAAGGAACTTTACAACATATATCAGGTTTCACTTCAGTACTCAATTGGTCTTTTAGCTGCAAAGTCCTGCAAGCACAGCTAATTGATATTTTATTTCTTGTGTATTTCATTAACCGTTTTGAAGCAATAATTGTTTGTCACTCTTGTTGTTTTCCAACGTGTCCGAAACCAAATGGGAAATTTAAGGCCCAAAATTGTGGTTAAAATACATGGAACATGACAAGCTCAAATGCTAGCATGCCCAGACAGCTTGTATCTGTAGCTCTTGTGTGTTTTGCCAGACTAACGGCTTGAATTCAGCATTAAGAGTAGTCTGCTGCCCCTCTGAAAACGGTTGTCAACACCCTCTGAGCTCTGATAGCTAGTTAGCTACAGTTCAGCGACAGTTCAGCTGACAGCCTGGATGAAACGTGTACTGCCTTTTTTTCAGGAGGTCTATCACTGGCAAGCACATCTCTCACACATACACATATTCACACAGCCCCTTACTCCCAACAAAAATGTATTTACTGTAAACTTTATTAATGATGCATCTAAACCAACTGATCATTAAATGGCATACAAACATTTTACTCAAGACTTTTATTAGCACCGATGAATGTATGGCAGGTGGTTCACACTTACCATGCAGCCGGAGGAGTCTAACTGTCTGTCAGACACACACTTGAAGTTCTTCTTGCAGCCACCGTTATCTTTGGAGCAGTCACGGACAGGCCCAAAAGATGCCAGTAGGTCCTCTACTGTCTCAAAGTAAGTGGACATCATGGCCTCTTCCCTGGTATGGAAGAAAAGTGTTAAAAAGAAGAAAATCCAGAGCCTTTGCATGTGTTTTCACAGTGCAAATAGAGACATTATACCAGTACAAGTAATGACAAGTAAAAAATAATGCTTGAGCAGCTGAACAAAATCCCCCACCACCTGGAAAGCCACCTTGCTGTTTCCACTGCAATTAAGAAGCTATTCAAACAAGCACATTATGTTACAAAATTGCAGTGGTTTGGTGGCTTTTACCCTACCACCTGCAATTAATGAATACTTGTAATGTTCAACTCATGTTTTTTGCTTCATAAAAAGGTATAAAAGTCAGCTTAGTGCCTAAAATATTCATAAAATGTAAATTCAGCACATGAACGCTCACAATAACAGACTTTTAATTGAATATTTTTGTTTCTTGATATGGCAGGTTTCCTTTGTGATCTTTAGTGTCATTTTGTGACTGACAGTGCAAAGGCAAAAGCGAATAAATCCGATACAACAGTAGTTTAAAATGGCTCTACCCCTAGGGCTTACGTTGTGCTGTAGCGTTATAAAAAATATTTTAAAAGTTCCAGTGGAGTGTCGCGTGCAGAGGTTAATTCTGGTTCATGGTGAGTCATGGGGCTAAATGGCTCATTAGCATTGATTGGACATGTTTGTCACAGTGTGTTGATTGAGTGCTGAGGGAATCAGTATTCTCCATCCATACACTCTCAGGACTGATCCAAGGCCGAGGCCATCCAAGCATACCCAAGGTGGCAGAAGAGCAAAAAAGGAAAGCAAAGACAAATGCATGAATACACACTCAAAGACAAAAAATGCATTCATTTGTTATTATATTTGACTTACATGTAGGCATTGTTACATTTAAATAAGATGCGTGTCTGTATAAAGTGCTTCTTCGGTACTTCAGTCTTTGGTTAGGATTTTAAGGCGTGAAACACATACAACAGATGCTTACAAGGTAAAGTGGGGTTAAGTATCTTGCTCAAGGATACTTCAATGTGCAGCTGGGGGATCCGGGGAATCGAAGGAGTCGAATGAGTGACCTTCTGATTACTGGATGACCTGCTCTGCCTCCTGAGCTACGACTGCCTCCCCATGATAATTTTGATTCATGTAACTATGTAATTAGATCTGCATAAAAATAAAACTTTATCCAAATCATATTTATTGTTAATCTATATAGAAATTACAGCTTTTTTCTTGAAGCTGTGGACAAACTTAAGTCACAACACTCCCTCGTCCCGCCCCACCAAAACATCTACCTGACCACAATGCAGTAACTTAATTATATGCATATTTTCTATAGGTTATATTATATGTGATAGGCGATACTGCTACGATATGAAACGCTGCCGAACAATGTTTCAGTAGGCTTCATCCTTTGGGGACCATGAATGTCTATCCTAGATTTCATGACAAACTGCTATGGCAATAGTGTGGAGTGAGATATTAGTCTAGACCAAAACGGCGGACGGACCAACAAACGACTGTCAAAGATATTGACAGACAACCAGTCCCTATGAACAAAAGAGGAATCTATCATTTCCAATCTTCATGCTTTCCTCTGAGAAATGTCAGCTTGACCATTGCTGTATGGCTCAGCTGCTGTGTTCACTTCAGCATGCTCAGTCATGCCCGTACACTGAGCTCTGCATGCCCGCTGTCAGAGAGAACGAAGGGGTAAGCAACCTCTGTGTTTTTCTTTGCAAAGAAACAAAAGCACTGTCTCTTGCAATGGGACCACAGGGATTCTAGTGTGTTGTGAGGGTGACTTGACTCTACAAACAGCAACAAGATCTCGAATGATGGCAAGACAGATGCCCTGCTGAGCAAGGAGGATTTTGGAGTACAGTCACTGTCACTGTTTGTGTGTGTCTTTGTCTATGTGTACTTAGGTGCTTACGCGACAATGTCATTTCAAAGAAGAAAGTGAAAATAGCACCACTGAACTAATTATATACATATTTGATGAAAGTGTCCCAAAGTAACCTCTCTTCAAAGGGGTTATAAACCAGTATATACATTTTCTTCAGTGAGCAAATATGGCAAAGGGAATTCGTATTGACTTAGTATTCACTGCTTAAAAAAAAAAAAAAAATATGAAAAGAATTGTTTATTGTGACCTTGTCAATGGCTTCAGGCAAAGATGCAAGGCAAAGCATTAAAATTAATCAAAGAGGCAGGAATGCTCCTTGCACAATATTGACAAAAATCCCTTCCAAATTCAAACTTATTAATATAAGCAGGGTAGATTGTGCAGACACCCTCTACTTACCTTTTAAATTACAAAATAGTATTTTTTTCCCTTCTTCATAGCTTCTGCCCACATGTGATCAGCATTTGGAATGCTGTGCGACACCTCACGTTGTTTTTATCAAGGGATGCTTCATTTTAAATATTTGGTTTTCATGGTAGATTTATGGCACATCTGCCCATAATTGGCACATCTTCCTTGTGTGAGCAGTGAAGTATTACCTTTCGCTGACAGCACATTGGAACTGTTCCCTTTGCAAACCTTTCCCTGACACATTGCTGTGCTGGTAGAAAATCACTCACTGTCACTAATTCTGAATATAAAAAAACTGTCCATCGAAAGACCACAGAAAGTAACATCAGTCCAAAATGTTGATATTCTTCCATTTTAATGAGGGATTCAGGTGTTCGTATTTGTTTAGTTTGTTTTTTAGTGTCATCTTGTTAAGTTTATTTGTGGTTTGCAATTAATGGCCAACTTATTAACTATGCCTCCATCTGATTTGAGCATTCATTAAAAGGTGCAATATGTAAGATTTAGCCAACTGTCAACTTCATATTCCAAACAAATAGGGGGCAGCATTTTACCAGAGTCACTGCTAACTGCTGCTAGCTTTAGCTCCTGTTTGCTAGTCCGCTCAGTTAGCCATGCAGCTAGCGGTCCGGACTGGGAGCTTGGAGCACAGGGGGAGTGTTGGTGTTTACACCACTAGCACAGGAGTTTGGTACAGAGCATTCTATTGATCATTATATTTGTAAATGTTTTTTTTTTACGACAAATCTTATATACTGCACCTTCAAAATGTGGATATGAATGACATCAACTTAACAGAATGGTTTGAGTCTGTTGGGCAGAAGATGGAGCATGAATCAACTATATTTTAATCACCTTAGACAACAAACTCTTTGTTTAAACAACACTATTGGACTAAAACATTTTAAGATAATTAAAATGTCACCTTCTGTTTGCAGTGAAGAAATGTTTTATGGTCCCAGATAGAAACTGTTGATGTGATTATGGCAGACCCATTATGCATTAGTAGTATTGATGTCACCCAGTAATTCCCAGTACTCAAGATCGATGCACTAATGCACCCCTGCAAACACACCCCTCTTTTATCTAGCAATATATTACAGTTTATTGTTTTGCCGGCCACATAAGCAGCTGGGATGTAGTTGAGCATTTTGGAAGATGTATGTCTTTCTTGGGGCAAAATAAACAGTATTTGTACACAGGGTGGGAAATTAACCTTTTGATCAGGCAGCTGCAGTCGCTGGAGGATATTTTTAAACTCATGTATTAAACTGTATTTATTTAGCTTTGTTTCGGTTAGTATTTCTAGGATAGCTGTGTGATATGTGAACTGAACTCTAAATATAGAACATAAAAATTCCCCCAGAACTGCTACAAAGTTCAAATTTGTTTGTTCTTCCATATTTACTTAAAATGTTGATTTAAAATGAGTTTTCCAGGCAAGAGGTGGCAGAGAAGTCTAGTACTGTCAAGATCCTTTTTCTGGAGCAACTCTGTCCACCTCTACCTCAGAAGAGAGCTCCAACAGCTGACACAACTCTGTCCACCTCACGCTGTGACAACCAAGATCTGGTCTCCAAATACAGACACCCCCGAGGGTCTTTCTTACATATGGTAGATTCCTGAACCACCACCAGTTGTCTCAATGTAGAGATTCCTGTAGCCAGCCACCATTCTCAATGTATATTTTTTGATTGATCCTATATTGCAGAGTGAGGCCAGCCACTTTGTGGAAGACCCAATGTAACCTTACCCTAACCCTAACCCTAACCCTGCCTACATTCTCAGTCTGATTCTTTTGGTCACGAACCAATGGTTCTGAACAAAGCCTTAATGGAAAATCAAGATCTTTGCCTCATGACTCCACTCTCTTTTCAATTGCGCTCTGATACGTCGCTTGTGGTAAGCCCCAAGAAATTTGAAGTCTGCTACTTGAGACTACTGATCTATCCTCGTGGGCGCTTCAGGCACATGGCCAATGACCCTTATACTTGGGGATATCGATGTGTCACTTCGTCACACTCAGCTACTCTCTCTAATGCACATCAGAGATCACTGACCAGTGAAACCAGCAAAGCAAATATCATCTGAATACAGAGAGAATTCTGCACCATCACTGAACTGGACGGTCTCAAGGGCTCAGCTGAACCTCGATGAATATAAAAAAAACAGCAGAGAGGACAGAGTGCACTCTTGTCAGAGTCTGATGCCACAATGTGCTTGACTTGATGACAGAAAGGGAAACACATCTCCCTATTGTATTTGAACTGAATGGCTCACAACAAAGACTCACCGGATACTACTAATACACACCCCAAATGAAACTTCGAGGAACACCGGCCTTTTCCACACCGAACAAGTCATAGAACCAAGAAAAGCAAATTACAGACTACCTGATTATCTGTTTTTCAGCAAACAAGCTACTAAACTGTTCAAGAGCCAAGGACACTGCAGGTCAAAAGGTAGAGATCAGTACGACACCTATTGGGTAAAGACTAGGGGCAGAAAGGATTAAGTCATCGTGGACTTTGGCAATGAAACATTGCCCTCAGAACATTGAATGTAATCATTCTTTGGGGAAGGTGCCTGATTTGGTGTGTGGAGGTGAGAGGTACCAACAAAATACAGTTGGGCTCACCTCTATGCACACTCCTTGATAGACGGTGGACTCTCTCCTACTCAGGCATTGTCCATGGTGAGACGTGCCAGGCGGTTGTGGGACTACTGACAAATCACCGGCTGACTGCTGCACAGCTGGACTTTCTCCCGGTGGATGAGAGGGTCACCATCATGTGGCTGCGTAATGCAGAGAGAAAAACTATTACTGTTGTTTGCGCATTTGCGCTTGTTTTTTTGTTGCTCGGCAACAATGACTGGTAAGCTGTCACTCACAGTGGCCCAGGTCATGGGACCTCAACACAAGGTGACAGAACCTGAATTGCACGTTTATTTAACAAAGTGTGCAGATTTATTCTAAGTGTTGATGAAGGATAAACGTATATTAGAAGTGGGACAAGCATTACGCTTTTTGCACCAAATCCATTCTGCAATCTCTGACTCATGCTTGACTTTGAGACAGCTTCATGAAATAGTTAATATGGATCTAGAGTGTCATGAAGCGATGCGTCACATAAAATGAGGACACTCGCTGACTGAGCCCATTATCTACTTGGACTGATTTGTCACTATACTGTCTAAAATCTTGTGAGGACAAGCTCCATAACAATTGTGTTTAATACAGGTCTGCCCGGAAACTGACCTCTGTCCACTAGACCCAATACCCTCACTGGAGGGCATTCAGGGGAGGATAACAAACAGCTATGGTGCATTCTGGACGCTCCACCGGGAGAAAGCCTCAGTCGCTATGAATACTAAATGTTGCCTGATTGTATAACTGTTGTTACTACATATGTATTGTTAAAATGCAAATATATAGCATTCCTTACACAATCAACATGTACTAGTAGTATTAGTAGTATAGTACATGGTTTTAATTAGTAGACATAATAAAAGGCAATTAAAATAAATGTAGCAGGGGCGAAGTGATGATTCCTTAAACTTGACCTGATTAGATTTTAAGGTAGTGTAAGGAAAGTGTAGCTATCGGTTTATTCATCTCATAGCAAGACATTCCTTACATGTTTATGATGTTTGCTTCATTATCCAGGAGCCGCGCTCCTTGTCAGGGGTAGTGGATAATACCTGCAGTTGAAGGACTCTATTGCCCACTTTTCTTCAGAGCTGTCAGGTCGCAATTAAGACTTACATTGATTGTAAAAACTCCTTTTTGTTTGTTTGTTTTTGGACTTCAAGCCTGCTCGCTATGGTTCAGTCACTGCCTCTTGGTTGTGCCCTCGGTGAGGACTGTCACAAAGGGATATTGCAATGTTGTTTTTATTGTACCAAAACAAAAAAAAACAAAAAACAAAAGAAAAATTGCTGTCTCTCACATTCTCTTGGGTTCCCGTGTCTTATTCTTCTTCTCTTTATTTGGCAACTCAATTTTTTTGAATTAGACAGACAACACATGGCATTCTGTGCATCAGTTCTTCCTGGCAGGCACTCAAAGCATTGACAAATGACTCCTTAATTCAGAGGAAAACAGAGGGTGGGGAAGGTGAGGCAGACAAAAATAATGGGTTGCCTCAGCTGTGAGGTGCATGCTAACTGGCTCTCCTTCTGGGTAGAGGGAATAGTGAGTTGAAGATGAAAAAACAATCAATTCCAAGATGGCCATTGCAAGACAGTCCAGAAGGAGGAGAATTGGGAAAACAAATGCTGAAGAAACCTCTCAGTAAAACCATTGGCCATTTTCTCAAAATGTTGCAACATATTAAATCATGGCAGAGAGTGCGGAAAGTATTCAGCAACGTTGGCCTGGCACTGTTTAATTAACAGGAAGTTGAAAACGGATCCATATAGGTGTATAAAAGAGTAAAGCACACCATAAATCGGTCTACAAAGATACTTAAACTGCACTTTATTCCATTAGAATTCGTAAATCATTTGTTTCCAAATCTTCATCAGACTCCTAATAGTGTTTCTTCCCCAAATCCTTAGCTAATCAAAATCATCTCTTTTGGCACTGGGACTCCGTTGCTTGACCCAGAAGCACATTGGTAGCATCTAAACACTGACTAATGTACTTGTTATTAATCTCCCTCGCTGCCTCTTGCTTTTCCAGATGATGAATGACCAGGCGACGCAGCCCAAAGTTAGAGCGCTGCTCCAGCATGATTACAGAGCCCGTTATTGGTCTGCCCCTGCACTTGATTAATGCTCTTGTTCCAGCTTCCCACAAATATGCTGACTCTCATCAAGCACTTTCGTCATTGAATAGAGCGCATTTTCTTTAAGCTTGCGGTGATCCCTGAGGAAAACTCTGGTGAGTGAAAAAAGCAGGTAAACCTTAGTGATAAAATATAGATTGATACATCAACTCGTGTTTAAGAGCAGAGTTGTAAAACATTTTTGATGGAGCTTTGGGGTAAAGGGAAGGGGGTTTATATTCTGATTTTTCGTTTTCCTGGTGTCAACTTCCTGAAGTTGCATTGGGTTATTGGTAATGGCACATTTGGATGGTTCACTTTATCACAGTGAGTGAGGTCATTAATCACCAGTGTGGGGTGTCAGCCGCTGCAGTGTTATTAACAGTCCCTTATTGACAAAAAAAGCTAGCCTTTGAACACAGTTGAGAGTGCTTGAATCCATAGGTGGAAATCATGACCCCACTCCCTTCCAGTGGACCCCCACTCCCTTCCAGATATATATATATATATATATATATATATATATATATATATATATATATATATATATATATATATATATATATATATATATGTACACACAATAATAGATAAGATGAAATTGGAAAGTGAGTTCAACAAAGCTAAATTTCTCCACTCCCAGTTGTAAATAGAAACACACCAGTGCAACATAAACGTAATCTCATGTATATTAATAATGGCTTGGAGGTACTGCATATACAGTGGCTCCTTATTTCTCGCCACTACCAAGATAACAAAAAAAACTCAGCCTGAATTCAAATACTCACACATTTATTGATCAGTTACTGGGATCGAGCACTGAACACAGCATAACAGTACAACATAGTCTAAATATTTCATGCTCTGCGTTCGGCACGGGGTCCTGATGTTAAGTGAAAACTTTACCAAGAGCTTGGATGTTTACTTTGAACAAAGTGTTCTGTCAAGGCTAGTCTTTACAGGAGGTTAAATTCACAAAACATGAGGTCATTTGTGCGAGCACTTGACTTTATGACCTTGAAATAACCGCCCAAAGAAAGAGACAAAAAAGAAATCGGTTAATGAATGAAGTGTGATTTCAAATGTGGTATGTACAGAACGTAGTGAATGACTCAATTCTTAAATAATCCCTTTCAAACAAGCCATAATAAACCAAGCTAGGGCAAAAGCAGAGGCTCTGCTTTTATTTCCATGATCGGTTTCATCCCTTTAATGTTTCCTGTATTTTGATAGGCCTTACTGTATGGCAAGGACAGGCATGAATCTTCCTCCACAGTGTCTGGCTATTCAGCTAAAGTAATTTAAGTGTTAATATAATGGAAACAAAGGAAATCTCTGAGATATTCTGACCGCTTTACATAGTTTGTGCTTCCAATAATGGCTGAATTTTAATTAGTCTTTGAAAGGTAAATTGTTCAACAAGCTACTTCTTGGTAACCTTTAAGTCGAGCAGGTTAATGCTGTATGTCAAGAGGGCATTACCAAGAGGGTGCGCAGTCAGATCGAAATCGGGGAGATACTTTGCTCTATTTCACACGTCTTACCCTTCAGTAGGCTCTGCACACTCACACCAGCGGAGCTGGGCATTGAAAATTGCATGCACTGGTTAAGCCAATCAGGATAGATGCAGCAAATGTTCCTGTATGTCAAATGTTGCATCTTAAACAATGAATTATTTGCTTTCTGAGAATGAAAGAGTAAGCAGAAATATACATGACTGCCTGTGGTCAAGGTTGGACTTGACTCTGCTTATCTTGTTGTTCCCCAACACCCGTCTCACATCAGTCTTGTTAGCACTGCCCTGTGCCAAGCGTCTCTCCACCTGCACCTCAACCCCTTTCTAAGTTTAGTTTGTATTTAAGCCTGTTCCCTAATTCTTATTTGGTTCATCTCCTCTGTTTCCCCACATCAGTCCCATGTCTCCTCATATTCCTGGTGTTCCTGGTGCTCCCTGTGATACCGTGTTCCTTGTGTTCCTGCCTTTGTATTTCTCCTTAGTTTGTGGATTTGCTCCTGCCTGTTTTTGTTAGTTTTGTTGCCTTTAAGATTTTTGGTTTCTGTTTGTCTGCATTTGGGTCCAGTTTTTGTCAAACTTCACAGTAGATATATAAATTCCCACTGAAATCCGACAGGCGAATGAAACTAAACTGACCAGCAAGACTAGATGCAACTACTGGAAAATCTGAAATGTGTTATGTGTGATTTTGGTGAAATGTTGTAGGCTGTTTAAAAAAAAGAACAAATATGGGGCCTTTTTTTCTGACAGTATACCACATGCTTGATAGTTGAAAAAACCCCAACATATTTTAGCTTCTAAAACAAGCTTATTTAAAAGGCGCATTGAAAAAGACTAATCAACGTGATGCTGGGTCATGTCGATATCGAGAGATAAAACATTTGGAGTTAAAAGCGGAGCTTAGTTAAACCGACACTTACCTTGACACTCACTTATCTTTTTCATGTAGAATACATTTGCCGACGGGCAGAAGTGAAACAGGGATGTATCCTTTTCAATACCACAGCTGCAGTGCATCCCACCACTTCACCGCATCAACATGTCTATCATGACTGCCTGAATACATCACCGTCTGCATAAACACTTTGGGAAAGTGTATCAGCCAGAAACTCTGCAAGGTCCCACGGGACTATGTTCCACAAAAATGCTTTGGATAATGAGTTGTCTGCATTATTCATGACAATCTGACGGATCCTCCTATGTTACAGGAACTAATCATTAACCAAATGCACAACATTAACTTACTATTCCAAGTGAAGTGGGCTTTTAATCAGTTGTACAATGTGTATTTCCTCCTTCATGCTTGGTCTTATTTCCTGGTGTGTTTGGGAGTGATTAATCTTTCAGTGGTTCAATAGTCAGGAAGGAAATATGCCTTTGTTTTCCAACTATTACAATGTTTCATGTTGCCATAAAGTGTCAGATGTAATATCTCACTTGAAGTTAAAAATACTGAATAAAATATTCTAAATGTGAGTCTCTAAATGGAGCTCATACAGTGTGGCAGAAGAAGTGCTTTCTAAAATATAAATCCAGGAAGTGACAACAGCGGCTCACACATCCATGACGGCACGTCCTTCCACTGACGAACAGCTTAACTTGCTTTAACCCAAATTGAGCTCCTCTGCTACGAAGTAAACAAAAGCTAAGTTCCTGCTCTCTGCTGAAAGGCTCAATTTGTACCTGCAGCTGTGATGTTACCCCTGCAAGGTCTATTCATCACGCAAAGACTGCGGCACTTGAGTGAAAGTCAAGACAAAGAGAATGTAAAAAAGAAGTAATTGCTTTGAAGTAATTGCTTTACCGCCTGTGTAAGTGGAGAAACTGTAATCTTTCATGATGTCAGACAGAAAATATTCAGAATCCGATCAGATCGACATGTAGCAGATGCAAAGCTGTTGTTCTGAAACATGTCCTCATTTCTTAGCTTCCCATCACTGATAAAGCCTTTTTCAAAATAAGTGACATACCTTGGCTAATTAATGGAGAGGGATGCAGAAATCCAATTTACGTTCGCATTAGCAGATGCTAACACAATTGCCTTGGGAGTTCTTTGAGCTTGAGGCAATTTTCATAAAGTAAAAAGTTAGAATTTTTGCAGTGGCGGAGAAACGGCAATTTGTAACAACAACTTATATGATACACCTTAGACACTGACTACTGTGATTTAGGCTGATTGAATTTCAAATTAGTTTATTCAATTTTTGGTATCAAAAACACCCAAGGGTGCTGGGAGCAGAGACAATTCTGACAAATCTACCGGTTAGGTAAAGTGAGCATGTTCCACATTTGTGTTTTAATACATTTTCAGAGCAGCCTTTGACATGCAGGGATGGTGAGACATCTTGTACAGGGTTACAAAGGGTATTTAGGCACAGTTATCATGTTAATAGCTGTATTATTAACATCTCCTTTGCTGTGACGTGCTCGGTGCTGAATTTTGCTCTGCTCCAATATACAAGAGGTTCTTGTCAAGGTACCTTGTCATGGGCAATGAAACTACCTCAGCTACAGTATGTTTACCGTGTCTCCAATCAGTAGGGCTCAGCTGCACAACACAGTCATGCCAACATTTCCCCTTACCCATGTAGGCAGAGCTATCTGAGAGGGGGCATCTCAGAGTCCCGACCAAGTTTTTGGGCACGCTCACTCGGCTGTTTCTGTGTGCATGTTCTCAAATAGTCTGTGGTGTGAAGGTAGCAATGTGTCACTGTCAGAGATTACAAAGAAAAGGGAAATTGATCAAAGAGAACAGAGACTTCTTGAGTGAATAATACTGGCCGGTGCAAAAGACCAAAGAAATTTTTTGGCTCAACAAATCATCGTATTATTGAGAATCAGACAGCACTTCCTTTGTGTGCTAGAACGATCATGTATTTTGTGAATCGTTTTAGAGGCATTACAAATGATCTTTTCGTATCACACTGAGGAATCTGTAGATACGTGCATTTTATTTTCTTCCTTTCACTGTTATGTCCCAGTGTTAGGGAGACTTAGGAATGCGATTCCTTGTCATTCGGAAAAATATTTGATTATTATTTGCTCGCGGTAATTGGTGACAAATGCATGAAATTTTTGTCCCATTAAAAATGTATGCATTTTAGTGTGTCGACATTTCTCAGAAGGACCCCCACTGTTTCCCCATGTGCTTGTTTGCACTACTGACGTGGCTGTCTGTACCCCAGTGTGTACTGCACAGCCACTACATACAGAGCATCAGTAAAGATTTTTCTCCAATCAGTACTTTATTAAAGATTGCATCACTACATCAGTTTTAAAGTCACATGTGCATAATGTTCTACCATGATTGCTGGTGGTTACTGTTGAAAGATGGTGTCAACAACAACGTGTTTCAGAACATGTTTTTTGTGCAGCGATGGAAGACGATTTGCTTTACAAATTAAATGTCACTTCCCAGGCTGGTATCAGTTGGATTCCATAGATGGGTGATTGTTTTAATCTTCAGCTGATGCGTGACGTGCCTGACGTGTTTTGTGATGTTCAGCCGCACTGATGCATGCCAGCGCCTACTGGCTGGCTGGATGAGGAAAAACACACGTCTTGTGTTGCCAATATTTTGTTATTGCACTGTGGGATTGCCAAATCCATAACCTTGTTGACACTACTTTCCAGTGTGGATTTGTTTGTTAGATGACTATTTGCATAACCAAAAGTTTTGTAATGCTTTTCCTGCCACTTCAGTCCACTAAATCTTTGAAAACCTTCTGTGGATTTAATTAGCTGATTCAATGATTAATGGGTATTTGCCTTTTATTTAATTTGAGCCTTGCACTGTTTATTATTTAAAGCAAAGTAAGCAAATAGCTTTTTTAGGTTTGTGATTGCTTTTTGAGTCACTTAAACTCAAACTTTCCATGCATGTACAAACAATACACTAATGCTTACCTGTTTACTGTTAAATAAACCAAATAACGGTTGCCAGCAGTATTATACAGACGAAGCAGTACGAAGGCAGCCATGACACAAAAAATTATGAAGTAGCACTGTGAAATTTCTTAATGCCTGTTATGTAATCATATGGGAATGTCATATGTAATGAATGTCTGTGCAAAAGTCAGAATATAGGATCAATGCTAACGCTGATGTCACTGAAACAGCTCACAAATGAAGTAAAGACGTAAATTCTTTTGACTTGTACACTCCATGAAACGAGGGATTGTTGCTCAAGCTGCACAGCCGGGCTTTAGAATTCCACAAAAACTGATTCAAGTGTATCTGTCAAGACCCTCCCAAATAAAAAATGCATGTCCGGAAGTGGAGTAAGTGGTGGAGCTCTGAGCTGAGTCAGACTGACCTGACCTCCCCTGGATCTTCGGTAACCAACACATCCGTCTTACAGCTGGCGATGGGGTTGATTGACAGTTCCACCGGTGGCACCACAAAGCTCTTGCTGACTGGCAGCCACAGCCCTTGGCCCAGACTGTAGAATGATCTGCGTTGGCACAATCATAAGACATAAACGTCAATCAAACTGCTTTCACATCATAACGTTTTTGCTTTTACACACATATTGTTCAGTATGTACATACAGCAGATGAGCATGGGTTGATACTGTACTGCAGAAATGAGCACAATGAAATGTGTAGGCTTAAAAGCGTCAGCACATGGGCGGTGAGGTCCCGACAGAGAGAGAGCAAAAATCTTTCACTGCTGGTATATTGCATAATTTAATCCAACGATGCTGATATATAATGGGCACTATGATCTTTCATGTACAGTTTTCATTCCTTGCATTTAATGAGAAAGTCCAGATAAGGCAATGCGATATTGATTCAGGGAGAGTCTGGGACACAAATTGATGAGAGGCTCGGAAGTCTACCTAATGTGTGATATTCAAGATTGAAATCGATATACAAATATGTTTCTGAGTTCACTTTAAAGTGAGCATTGCACAATCCTAAAGGGTTTTTGTTAAAGGATAAGTTCACCCAAAAATGAGAAATTGATTCATGATCTACTTACCCTCAAGATGATGGAAGCTCGGGTGAAGTTTCGTGGTCCTCAAAGCATGTCTGGAGCTTCACAAGAAAACAAGCATTGCAGCAACAACTAAAGTAGGTGGGGACTTGTTTTAAAATGTGGTCCATAAAGAGTCCATACAGCTCCTTTGGAAAAATCCAAGTCTTCGGAAGCTAAGAGTTGCCAGATTGATTTGAAAATAAGTTATTTACATCCTTTTTAAAGCAAAGTCTTCACTAAGCTACGAGTGTTAGCGTGCACCCCCTCTGTAGTGGATGCTCAAGCTTGACTGTGCATCAAGGGTGTAAATAATGTCTTTTCAAATCAATCTGGCATCTTGAAGCTTGCAGAGATTACCATAAAAGGTCTTATTTCGGTTGTTTTTTAACGTTTTAAAACAAATCCCCATCTACTTTAGTTGTGAGGAGAATGATGCAATGCTGTTCTGCTGTGAAGCTCCACAAATATCTTGTGGACTAAGGGACTTCACCTGACTTTCTATCGGCATGAGGTTGAGTAAATAATGACTGAACTCATTCTTTAATGTCTTGAGCATGCTGCAACAAAAGTACAACTTCATTCATTAGGAAAATAAACTCAAAGCCAATACTCTTTCATACTATTATGAAAACAGGATCTAAACAACGCTTGAGGAAAGTTGATTAGCCTTCAAGTAAATGATTGCCGGCTTGTGATGTCAATCCTGCATGGCGACTTATTTAATTGGTATTCACATGTGGTGCATTTATAGCACAGTTGGAAGTAGAATTGGACTTGGGGAAATAATTAGTAGCTGTGGTGGCCTGGCTTTTTTTATTACCGATTCGAAGAAACAATTCCCCTTCACTTCAAATGTAATGTGCTGTGTTGACTGTTGTTCAAGATGGTGAAGAAAATAATTTGGTCTGGCGAGAGACGCTTCTCCCAAGCAAAGATCAAAATTCTCAGGAGGAATCCACGCAGCAGGCCTCGACTTGTCGCTTGGGAATAACAACAACTGGCAAAGCCTCGCAAACGGCACAGAATGTGGCTGTGCTTTGCATCGTGTGCTTTTAAAGTTTCTGAGCAGGAGGGCCACGAGACGACAAATTCCTAGAAACCTGCAAACCGAGCGTGCGTGGCTTTGATTGTCTAAATCTCGGCTTTAAATTGAATCAAACTCTCTCCTTTGACTCCCACACAAAACATATCAAAAAGCGCATTTTTTTCACCTTTGCAACATATCGTTTGTATTTTATTCACTGTTTAATATGGCTGACATCCGACTCGATTACTGAAACGGCATGTTTTTTGAGCTGTCATACCTCGGCATTAAAAACGCTGCTGCCAGTATTTTAATTAGCGTCAGTGAATCAGAATGCATTGCACTCACTCTGACCTCTCCCCACTATCTGACGATGCAAACCAAATTTGACTTTAACGTGTTTATTATTAGCATTTAAAGCATTTCGTTTAATCCGTTGCATTTTCATCTGACTATTCTCTATGCAACCCTCATGCCTTCAGATCACAAGATGCTCATTTTCTCATTTGTCTACAGCGTGAAGACTAAAGCGAGAGGCAGCACTGGTTTCCTACAAAGCTCCCCAACTGTGAAACCAATCCCTGTTACCATTAAGCTCCTCCTTTCACTGCCACAGGACTCACTCTAGTCTTTTCTCCAACCACCCCCCCAACACACACACACACACACATAGCGCTGATATAGAAACCTTCCAAAGGGAACCCAGTGAGTGTTTCCACTTGGTTGCTGCACCTTTGCTCACTTTGTCTGCTATCTGTATGAGTGTGTACATGGCTAAAAGTGTTTGTGCTCTGCAGCCTTGTGCGTGTGTGTGTGCTTATGCAGTTGTCATTTCATCTTTCAAACTCAGAACCGACACAGTGCTTCAACCAAGCAGTAGATTTGGTTGCTGCCTCGTGTGTGTGTGTGTGTGTGTGTGTGTGTGTGTGTGTGTGTGTGTGTGTGTGTGTGTGTGTGTGTGTGTGCGTGTGCGTGCGTGTGTGTGTGTGTGTGCTGGTGGTGGACAGCTGAAAAATGGAATGTGTATTTGTGCAGACAAAAAAAAAAGAAGAAACTGTGAACCTCATCTCTTAGAGTGGACTCACGCTGAGAAGCTAACTGCAAGGTCAGTGTTAAGAGGAGTGACTGTGACAAAGAACTCTTCCTACCTACATTCTGGATGGGAATTAAACTCGAAGGCTATCCTTTAACTCACTTAAAACCACAGTATGTAATTTATGCCACTAAAGGTGTCTCAATCAAAATCATGAAAACAAAAGACGTGGTTTAATGACGTTGTGAAGTGGGCGTGGGGCCGTGGAAGTTGGAAATGACTTCAATAAAGTTTCCGATCTCTCTGGGTTTGAACATTGTTGGAAACGTGTGGGATAATTCAAGTAACAAAGGTCGAGTTGTTTTTAGACATTTTTTGGGGAGGACATTTTAATCAGAAGAGAAAGACTTTTTTTTTATGCCTAAACAAACTAAATTTGGCGGACCCTGCCACCTTTCTAGCTTCAAACAGTGTTCTGGGGACCTTTTTTTTCCTCTGAGAACAGCTTGTTTATTCAGTAATGGAGAAAATAAATATTTCTGAGTTTTTATTACCTCATTAATATTGTAAATATTAAAATACTGCGTTTAAATTTCTTCTTCTTCTCGTCTCCAAAATGTAATGGGGTTCTTCTTTGCTACACCCTTCCACCATATTTCATGAAAATCTAGCCAGTAGTTTTTCCGTAATCCTGCTGACCAACAGACAAACAAACCAACAAACAAACCAGACAACATAAAAAATACGAGGGCATCATCAAAGCTTTTCAGCATCACAGCCGGGCCATACCTGACGCGTCCTTTGAGCCTCGCGCAATCTTTGAAAAATGTCAGACACAATGACCCCATCAAGAATAAAGTGTACGAAAAATGGCAGTAAAAGCATTTGGAAGGAGTTCATCCAGGACTGCCCCTTGGGCGATTTCTCCACATAAGAGCCCATGGGTAACACTTCACCTCAGCACGGGCTGTATATGTGTGTGTCCATCCAACTGTGTCAGTGTGTATCTGCCGGCTGCCCATCTGCATGCTCCGTCACAGACACGCACACACATGCAAAGAACACCACCATCGTCACATTGTGTGTCCTCATAGGCACAGATGGCCAGCAGAAGTCGTGCACTCGGGAGACGCACCAGAAGTGAAGAACTCACCTGAAGATCCTCTCTGGGGCCTGCTGTCCTGTAACTAGGTCATAGCCTTTCTCCAAGTTAGCGTACGGCCAGGGACTAGAGGAAAGAGAGGAGGGAACATTAGATTACAGAGAGATATATGAAAATTCTATTTGAAAATAATGTCATGTACAACTTTCGCAATTACATTCAAATTAAATTGTGCTAATGCATTCTGAGTTAAGATCTAGGATAATGTTTGTAAATGACACATTTAACACACAGAGTGTAAATTCTGCTGTTAGGGTTTCTCTCAATCCAAACAAAATAAAAGACTTAAGCAGTGTGGGATCATGGGAGTCATTCACTGCTGAACATTCACGTAGAAGTGTCCAAGGAGTGAGAAATGTTTTCAAGTTTTATTCACATTATGTTCAGTCATGTTTATTTACTTCCTTCCTCACTCTCCGACTCTCTCCCAGAAGTTATAGTGACAGGCGATGAATGAAACGCACCACTAACTTGAATAAAATTACAGATTTCGCTCGGTTTGAGCATAGTTGGAAACATTTGGGATGACATATGTACGCATTTGAACAAATACAAAAGTACAAAAGTCTTATATACTGTAGGATATTATCACATTCTATCTTTGAATTCTCACAATATACCAAAGAACATTTAAATGCAAGGCCAAAACTAGAATTCCCTTATCCAAAGAGGTGTTTTCACAGGATAAGATTACCCTCTGTCAGCTGCGATTCTGACAAAACTGTGAGAGGATATTTGATCTGTGACTGGACTGAATCCAGCAGATGACAGGGGGAGTTGAATGACAATGTGGGACCTTTAAATTGAATCAATGATTGGGCGAGCCAGCTAATTGTCAAACAAGGTCAGAGTCAGATACAGTGCTCATTTGACTTCCTCTTCTATACCTTTAATGTCATTTTCTACTACCAGTCTTTCGTTTTTGTTTTTTGCTCTCTATTTATCTGTCTCTTTTACACTCTGGCCTTCCCCTGCTGTTATGTTTCATTACACACTATAACATCCCTCCTACCTCTTCCTCCTATCTGTACTTCTGATTACCTCTTCAAAGTCCACTTCCTCAAGTTAAAAGACCATACAGGTACATTTGCATGTTTTGGCCCATTAACTATAAATGGCTTATATTTTACATTACCGCTGACCATTTTGGAAAGCACACAGTAAGTTATGAGATTTGATTTTCTACCTTCGTTTCCATTCATTTTAATTCTCTGAGGATCAACAACTCACAGAGACTTGAAACTTACTCCGGATAGCTAATCCATCACACAGAGCAATTCACCTTTATTTTATGTAAAGTTAATATCATGCGCTGATGCAGTTGGGAGTAGGCTTCAAATCAGCCGTGAGGTCATTTACGTACAAGTGAGTTTTCAAACATAAGTGGATAGCGCAGACGGGACTTACCCTTCATTTCGACCCCAGTCGCTGCGAACGCAGAGGTGTTTATGGACGGGGTCGGGGGAGTAACCCTCATGGCAGCTGCATTCTCCTGCGTCAGAGAGAACAAGAAGGGGCAGAGTGGCAGATATTTATTTATCTATCCTCAGTAGCTGAATAAATTACCATGTAAGTGACCCTGGCTTGCTCATTCATTAGAGATTTATCAAATAAGCAGCTGCCACGCTTACTTATTTCCCAGCTAATTCCCTCCAACGAACATAACACTTAGAATGACACCAATACCATTAGCTGGGCTATTTTTTTGAAATATTTTATGAAACATAATAGAAATCATTTTCTAGGACCTGTCGTCTTTAAGCCACAGGGATGAAGTTGCATTTTTCCATTATTGATTTTTCTGCCGGAATAAAAGCTCCATTAGTTAAGTAAAGGATCTGTTAGATAACACTCTAAACTTCATGACGGCATGCATCCTGCCCTGCGTATGTTAAACCACACAGCTCCAAGGTCACCATCAGTGAGCACATAAACAATTGCTTATTTGTTGGCTAGAGTCTGACAAAAGGTGACTGAGTTTCAGTTCGCTCCCAGTATCACTGTAAGTCCTTATCATCCTTACAAGGGTATTTCTGCCCTTGACAGTTTTGTGTCTCAGTACAAGATCTCCGCTCAGTTCTCCACACTTGGCCGGACAGCTCCTACTGCAGAATGAGCAGAGACGTTCAGACAGCAGCACGGCAGCTTTGTTTTGGTAGAGGTGGCTGCCAATCATGCACCTCTCTGGCTACTTGTGGTGCCTCACAAGCTATCCATCAAATCATCCGGGGCTAGCTGGTTAGCATGCTAAGTTCAGAAGAGATCTCTGCAACACCATACATAGACATCATAATGTCAAAACTTATATTGATTTTATGTTGATTTATGAATGTTTCCAACTAAAATTCTTACATATTGCCCCCTTAAGTAAAAAACAAACACAACAAAAACAAAAACACACATTGTTGACATACAGGTCAATTGTCAGCAATGTCACACTACGTCCTTTGACTGGTTATTAACAGAGCCTAATGGGTAATTTCTTAAAAACTGCAATGTATTTCTTCCTCAGATACGCAGCTTTAAGTGAAACACTTACCCACTGAAGCAACAGAAGCACATTTTAAAAGCATGGTGGATCTTATTCCTATATTTTTAGGAATATAGGTATAGGTGCAGCATGTAACCATACATGAAAAACATATTGCTAAAAAGTAATGACAATAATAAAAATACGAAAACAATATTGGTATGCACTCAATTTAATGTGATCATATAATAAACAGAAATTGTCCAGATAAAATGTATCTTTCTTTCTCCCTACATGCGTCAACAGTATTGCTCTTTTCATCGAACTATAAATAATGAAAAACAAAATCAACAACAACCTCTCACCCTTGCTGTATCTGCACACACAATGTTTTTGCTCTCCTGTATTGCTTCTCAGATAATACTAAACAAACCAAAGGATATGTATTTAGTTTATTGTATATTCTATCAGTTTCATAAAGACAGAATTGTCTTATAGTGTCCATGGATGGGAAATAAAATATTAACAATACACAGCATGTGTAATGCCTTTTAACGTGGATGGATGGATGTATTTGTGAAATCTGAAGTCAGTGACAGCTTTCACAACTTTTCTATTAGCCGCGTTCCTAAAATAAATGCTGCTGACTGCTTTCTGTTGACCTATATGGAGGCATAACACTGGAAAAATGCGTAATGGCCATCCAGGCAACACCATTCACATTTTATCACCAAGTGTTTAATAATTTATTGGCTGAGTTTAAAGCCTTAAGACTCACTCATGGGGAGATGCACCGCCAGGATTCAGTCTGAGACAAGCAACAAATGTTTTTATTTGCTCGTGGCTATTTCATGTGCCCTCACTAAATGAAGAGCAAGAGCCATTCCGAATACAAGATGACTGGAGATTTTAGAGAGTTTAGGATAATAGTAGCACTCATGATGAGACTTTTTTTTTTTTAATCATTTGATCGAATAATTTCCTTTCTCTTAATAACAGCACATTTTCTAAAAGCTTGAGACTTAGTCCTCCAAATTCCCTCCTTCATCAGGATGGCATTGTTTGTAAGTACTTTCCAGGTCAACAACTCACTCTTTTCTGACCTTGTACCAGTATGTTAAGATTTAGTCAGACTAGGGAAAGATTGTAGTTTGGGTTAAAATGACTTCTTTCTTAAAAGAGCAGTGGGCGACTCAGGAGAAGGATAATTGACTGTGAAGTCTCATACCCCAGTTGTCAAATGCTACTTTTTGGTTTCATCCAAAATGCAAAAGTGCAAACAATAAAAAGCAGACGACAAAAACTGGCAACAAAAGGCAGGCAGAGGAAAACACCGAGGATGGGGGAACAGGCACAGGAGCACAGGAGACACATGGACGAAAACAGGATGACGTGATGACGACAACATGATGAGGCCTGAATAGAAACTAAACTGACGAGCGGATGAGGTGCAGGTAGGGAGACACTGGGAACAGGGCAGTGCTGATGAGGCTGATATGAGACAGATCTGGGGGAGGAAACAGTTGGGCGGGCTGTGGCTCATGTTATCGAAAGGTTGCTGGTTCGATTCTGCATGTCGAAGTGTCCTTGGGCAAGATACTGAACCCCAAAACTGCTCCACTGCCCACCTTGCATGGCAGCCACCGCCATCAGTGTATGTATGAATTACTGTAAGTCACTTTGGACAAAAGTGTCTGCTAAATGCCCTAAATGTAAATGACTCAGGCTGGGGAGGAGCACAGGAACACAGGAGGGAAACAGAACACTAGGAACACATGTGAGAAGGAAGTAGAAAGTAACAAGAAGAGGATATAACTACAAAATACAACAGGAAATCAAAAAAACAAACCATGTTAACTTCCTTCCCACAGAAAGAGAGAAAATTATAGCTACTACTGTATGATTTTACTGAAACAATAGTGTATTTTTTCTTTGTGGACAGTCACCTCTGCTTTCACACTCCTACGCCCTTGAACATGTATCCTGTTCATGTTGCAAACACACATATGTACACTTACATACGCCCACACCTCCCCAATGCTAATCTTTACAAACACATTTAACCTCATTATATTTAATTCTTCCTGACTGCCCAGGGCAGTAGGCCACTTAACAGAATCCATCTTACACATGTGCAGTCAGGTCACATGTTACCAGTCACATGCTGGAGAGGTAGGGAGAAAATTGCAATAAAGCCCTGCTTTTTTCATTTTTTTGCTCTTTTGTTTCCCTCTTCAGGCTACCAGAGCCTGGAATTGGCATTTTCATTAGTAGTCTGTTAGCGAGTAGGCTAACAATAGTGCTCCGACTTGAGAGTTTTTTGTCTTACATATGCAATGGGAGAGATTTATATAGCAAACTCTGATTTGCTGGTGAAAATGCCTGACTGCACCTCTGACTGATTGGAGACGAGAGACGCAGGCTGCATCCAGGAGCACCGGTGACAAGATTGTCCCTGCTGCCGACAACTGTTACGCTCAGCTTGTGCCTGGTTCAAGAAGAAACATTTAATAGGACAAGGCCAACATTCTGTTTTTGGATTTCATACGCAGCAAACAAAAAAGGCAAATCAATACCTCAATTACCAGTCGTTCTTTGCTGAATGAACTCCAAGGCAAAACTGAGATCAAGTGGTAGATCTGTATGTTTCACTTGCATTCTTTCATGTAATAGATTTCCTCAATGTCACAAACACCTGCTGGTATTTGGACGTACTACTGGATGTTTTTAATCGATGATAAACAAAAATTCCCCCCAAAAATAAAGTAATGCTAAGTCTGGGTCCTCATATGATACAGTGCAATAAAATGACCATACCTCAGCATGTGATGTGTTTTTTTCATACCTACAGAAAGTAGAATGTATACTAATATGAATAACATCACAGTTATATTTCCTATCACATGCCCATAAGGGAACTTCACCCAAATCATAACTGTTAAACATAATAACATATCTGAAACAACAGAATTAAAGGATACTCTGTCGTTATTCAGCCTAACTTCAACAACTGGTTTGCATAAACATATAGTTATTTTGGATCAGTCTATTCCTCCTGTTGTAGGCCTGCCCCAAGGCGATGTCGCAAAAAGTTATAGTATGCACAGAGGCAGAGACCTCGCTTTTATTATATATCTTATTTTTTTCAGCAGATCAATCAAATGTTGTTCACTTCCAGATGCTTAAAAATACACTCACCACCCCAGATAACAAAATCGTACCAGACACCTCATCTGGCCCTCATATTGCATGGAATGATGGCACTTGGCCTGCTTGTGGCTAAGATCTGGCAAATAGGAGCAGACCACCCAAGTGCCATCATTCCATGTGGTATGTGGGCCAGATGAGGGTATCTGGTATGGGCCAACAACATTTTTTCTCTCTGGGGCACAGACATTTTTTGGTGTTGTTATTTATAACTCTTGAATCTATACTATTTCATATCGGTATTCGGGTAACACTTTCGGTGAAGGTCATGTCTATAATGCATTACAAACACATTCACAAGAGATTAGAATGCATTTATGAGGCTTTAAAAACTCTTTATAAATGTTTAAAATCCTGCAGCACGACAACAGGAAGAATCTGAGTCCTGCGTCGGACAGCACATTGCAGCTACCAGTTAGTTATGTTGTGCTGTGTGACCCAGGACTCTGATTATTATTTCAAAGAATGTTGCATTATGGATGCTAAACTAATAATGTCCACCACCTATAATACTCTCTATAAGGCTTGTTACAAGTTGTCATTATAAGCATTTTTACAAGCCGTTATAAATGCATTATAATGTCTTAGGAATCTGCTTAAAAAGCATTAGAGAAAATCAAATCACAGAAAGTTACATCAGCAAAAATGTTTCTGAGCTTATTTGGATGGACGCTGACGACGTATTAAGGTGCATCTCTTAAAGGTGTAATATGAAACATTCAAAGTGTAACTAAATTATCAACGGAATGTGAAGAAATAACAGTTTGACATCATTATGTATATGTATTCTGTTGCAGAGATATTTAGTGAAGTTAGCATGCTAACCAGCTTACCCTGGCCCATCCTGGTCCAACGCTCTTGTACCAGCAGTGTAAAAAACAACACTCCCCTGGTGCACCAAGCTCAAAGTCTGGACCACTAAATGCACGGCTAACAGAGCTAACTAGCTAACAGCAGCTACAGTTTGATGTGCTTCTAGTGTTTTTTTGAATGAGGTGCTAATATAACAGCAGGAAACTCGTACTGGCTCATGTGTTGCAGCAGTGTCAAAATAAAAACAAACATTAACCTATCCCAATACTAATAACCAAATGCAACTTTGCAAAATAGAACCAGTCTCATATTCACAGTGACATAGTGCCTTCATCACCTGAATAAGATATAAGAGAAGCTGGTCTTGCGAGGAGTGTCCACATAATGTGATAAACAACACAAAAATAGGCAGAACAGAGTGATAATACTCCAATTAAGCTCGGATAATTGATTTTGATATAAAGATTGCATAGATACACAATGCAGTCTAGCTGCGCAGTCAGAAAAGATACATGTATCGTATGGCCATATGTGTGTAGGGCCTGGAGGCTGCAGACTGAGACATTTACTAAGTCTTTTCCACCTCGTCTCAGATGAGATCCACCAACCCGACAGCACAGATTTCCTGTAATCTGAGACACACCTTGCAAGTAATCAGTGAAATGCGGCTCTTTCCTTTATGCAAATGTGCTTAAGGGAGGATCAAGCAATTAACAGGAAGAGATATGCCCGGTTGATTACAAATTCCGCTGGATTAAGTAACCGTTACACAACTTGCGAGAATCAGCTTTGTGTGGCAGTTTGTCTGTCTCTAAAGACCCGGTTCAGATATAGTGCAGGCAGGAAGGCTGCGGTTGAGAAGAGAAACTTAAACTGGCTGTAGATATTCTTTAGAAAGCTCAATGACAGCAGCGAAAGGTGAAGGTACTACAGGAAAACCGTGAAGAGGAGCTGCGCTGAATGAGATCATAAAAAAAGTGCTGCCTTAAAAGATAAAGCCAGCAGTAAAAACAGCGCACGGGGAGGGGATGGGGGAGTTGTGATTGTGTGGTCATTAAACTTGAACTTCATTGAGCTGCTAATGCACTATGGCAACTGCACTCCTTTTAACGTTTACAGTGTGCATTTGACTGAAGTTAACTTGGGATTGTATGGAGACGTAAGCTATATCACTGCCTTCCATCTGCTATCTTATGAGTTTGGACCTCTTGCTGATGTGGTGAATTGATTTTTCTTTTTTTTTTCATAAGTAGGATTTTCTTGAATGTGTGCTTCTATCATTCTATTTTTAGATATCTTAGAATTCAATTTTATGGCTCCAATTGCTCTGGTATTGCTCACTTGATGCTGTGATCATGACGATGAGCAAAGGAAGCCTAAACGTGTTTTAACCCGGCAGGGTTACATTTCTTTCAGGTTCCGTTTTCGACTTTATGTTGTGACCACGCTGTGCTTATGATCCAGTCAACCACACTAAAGATTGTGCTTTGGCTTAAAATACCTTTTTCAGTTTGCCACAAAGGTGGATGGAGAGGCCCTGAGGTCTCGTCGGCAAACACCCAGGAATCTCCCAAAAAATATCCAGTGGTTTCTCAATTACAAATGTTGAAACGCAGTCTCCAAACTGTGGCTTGGCAGACTTCTCGCCTGTAACTCCACCACGATCCCCTCAGACTCCCAATGTGACAGGTCATAAACATGTAATGTGATTGTGATATGACACGTACAGATGTAAACCATCAGTGGTTTGCAGAAACTGTCAACATTTCATCCTGGCAACGTAGGCTGCCTTTCTCCACCACTCAGGACTAAGCACCGGAACCTGGGGTGACCCATCTCCATAACTGCTACCACATTTTGGACGTCTCTCTCCAAACTACACCCATCTGTCCATGTTTAAATCACTAATGAAACTAACCTTTTCAGAAGAACTTTTTCTCCCTACATTTTCAGTCTGCTGTTTTCCTCGTAATTATGGTAAGTGTCTTTGAGTACCATGAAAATGACGACATGAAATGTATTATTATTTTCTGCTCTTGCTTGTTAAAGCACCATTATGTTACTTTTTTTACCTTAAAATAACAGCTTCAAAATCATTTGATGTCTTCAGTGAGAGGGTAGGATCACAGCGTTACATACATTTTTGTAGTCCTGATCTGGGATTTGTATTTATGACGGAAGTGTTATACTGTGTGGAGAGCACCAAATTGCGAAAAATGCCAGTTTCTACATAATGTTGCTTTAAACAAATCTTATCACTAACCTGTGTTCTGTGAGCTATTCTTATCACCTTATGCTGCCTTAATAAATCAGATGTTTGTTCTAGGCAGATTGCAAGAGCAAATTGAATGTTTAAATCAAGGACATCGATCAGAGTTAGGGGATGCTGAGAGAAATTCAGTCTGAATAAGGATGTCACATTAAATGCTGTTTGACCTGTACATGAAGCTAACACAGCAACAACATAAGCATGGTCTACTTTCTGTGTTTCATAACATCTGTGTCGTCTAACTGGTTCCTGCAGCTCTCACATCCTAGATTGTGAAGTGTGTAACACTGGTCTGCCATATTCTTTCCAATCAATACATCTCCGGCTTTCAGACTGATAATGAGACTCTAATAAGCCCTGTTTGTGGATTGCTGTGGGTGAGAGTCTATAATTACTGGCTGAATGTTTCACAGAGTTGATTAATTTGTTAAGAGATTAAAAAAAAAAAAATATTCAAGTGAACATTTTCAGTAGTTTTCTTGTCCATGACTCATATTCCAAGGGAAAGGGACCGGTGTCAAAGATTTAAATTCGTCTGATAGTGAGATTTCATGTGAAGTCTGTAGGTGTACCCTACATTTTGGATGGATTTGGGATGGATTTGGACGTTAGGCTCATGATCAGAAGCTGGTTTCAGAGATAAAGTGAGATGTATTTGGAAGAGAAGAGACATTTGAACGTCTGCAACTGAAAAACACAGTATGTTCTCCAATAATGCAGAATAAAAAAAATACACAGCATCTTTTCATTTCCAATAGTCAGATAAATAATATGGATTTTTAATTGTCTTCTAAGGAGCCAAACAAGTATGAGATTGGAGGGGATGACTTAAGGGGATCTAGTATTTCCAAGCAGACTGCACCTGCTCCTGCGTCTGCCTGCTTGTATTGATGCATCAATTCATGCATTTGGCACTTCACTGCCTCACCAGTGAACACCTCCATATTTCTACTGTGTGTACAAGACTGACAGCACAAATTCATGAGAGAATGAGAGATACATCTGTGAAATCCAAACTTTATAAGCAGGCCATCAACAGTATTTGTACAAAGAAATGTGCAGCACAATTATTTATTTATAACTATCTGATTGAAGTCATCCGAGGCCAAGTGAGGGAAGTGTTTTGGGAGGGTGGGTGTGAATCAAACATATTGGAAAACACATCAGGTGGAGCTGGGTTGCTTGCATTCAGACTTCGGGCAATATAGAACCAGTAACAACCTGCCTTACTGCCTACTCAGTGCAGAATTTGAGCGGGGAAGTCGGCCTGTGTGTAATCCTATCGGCAAAACCGGAGTCACCTTCCTGGCTGGGTAACCATTTCCTCCATTTCTTCCTTCACATTATCTCCGCACGAAGATCTCCTGGGCGGCCCAGGGCAGGATCAAGTGCAGCAGACTCAGTAGTGTAACAGTAGTCCTGATCTTCGTGATCTACATCCATTTGCTGATCCTTATTTTGGGTTGAGCCTGGAATTGGTCATCCAGTTGCCAATTAACCCCACACTGTGGGGCAGGCAGGATGAAATTTATTCACTTGAAAAAAACAAGGACAGCACCATCTCTTAGATGTATACAGTAAGGCTCACAAAGTCCACTTGTCAAAATATTTTCATTATTAATAATAACATCAGCTTTACAATTAGATAAACACCTTTGAGCTTCTCTTTCTTGCAAAGCCTTCAGGCGTGTAAGAGAAGATTAAACTTTTCACTCAATAAAAAAGAGTGATATGTAAGAATTTCAGTTGATAACACGGAAAAAATAACTTAAAAGTATCAACGGAACGTAAATAAATAACAGTTTTGACATTATGACATCCGTGTATTGCTTTGCAGGGATACCTACAGAAGTTAGCATGCTAACCAGCTAGCCACAGCGCATTCCAGTCCAAAGCTCCTGTCTTAGCAGTGTGAACGCCAACACACTCCCAGTAATCTGAGCTCCATGTATGAACTGCGAGCTTCACCGCTAACTGAGCTAACTAGCTACCGTTAGCAGCAGTTAGCGGCTATTCTGGTGATATGCTGCCCCCCCAAATGCAAACAAAGAATATTTTGACTGGTGGTCTAAGACCTTTGGACCCTCCTGTATGTCCGACTGGTGTTAGAAGCTCGATCACGTCTGTCCTCTGAAAGTGTCCGCTACAGACTCAAGTTATCTCGTTGGATATCAGTTGTTTAACCACCTCTTCTGCAGTTCTTTGTCCCTGGGAAATGTGTGGAAACTGAGAATGGGGTTGAACCGAGCAGCAGTTGTAGACAGCGGGACAAAGCTAGTACTCCTGGCCTCTCATCTTTGAAATAAGACTATTGTCAGATGTTATGAGCTCATGGCTCAGTGTAGCACAAATGATGTTTTTATAGCTCGGCATGATTAACGTTATTATACCACCATAGAGCTGTACGCTCAGCTTAAGTTGTCAAGCAGACTGAGATTCTGACTCTGCCATGTATTTTGCCTCTTCAGTGGAGCCAAAAGTTATGGTTGAGTGATTAGAACATGTTGTCGGCCTAATTTGCAGCTAATCACCTGTGATTGGAAATGGCCATTTGATGACAACAATTATCTGTGTGTCTAACTGCGTCCCCCCCTCGTCCCTTTCCTGTTACATCTCAGCCAGATTTCTACACAGACACAACACTGGATACTGCAAATGGGGATAGTACTATCCACTATAAACACCGATATTAGATTGACAATACAGTTCGTAACCATCATTCTCAACCTCTTTTCTTTGCTCTCTCAATGATAATGAGAGAGCAATAATGTTAAACAGTTCAAGTGGCAATTACTTGAAGCAACACATAATTTCTCTTTAACCACATGTTACAAATAGGTGGTGGAGTGTTTCATTATAATGATTTCTGGTATCTCACTGTGCCCTGATACTTCAAGGTCTATGGTATGAAGACAGAGAAGAGTTATTGTTGTCCTGATGCAAATATATGCTTGTTATAAAAGTACCAAGAGAAAAAGCCATTTTGCTCAAGGTCTTTGTGCAGAAAAAGTTTTGTAGATCCAATGTAAATGTTTTCTCGTGGGAGTATGTGTGTGTGTCCACATGCAAGTGTGCCTTGAATGGAAGGATAAAGCAAGGCTATATGTTAACACTCCGGCAGTTTCAGTTCCAATTAGGTGAGGCTGGAGGAGCCAGGGACACATAATTTCAAAATGAGAAAAACAAAAGCAGTCAAGGAGGTTCACAGGTCTTTATGAGGTTAGTTATGATGATAGATGAAAGGGTACCGGTGGCAATCTATTCCTCCTTAGTAGGGCGCACAACTGTGTGAGATAGGATGGGTTGGCTAATAATGTAATAACTCAAGTTGTACTCCAAATCTTAACCATATTCATATTATGTTACATTCACCTGTCATACAGTATAGTCATGATGTTATTACATGTAACATTTTGTATATTTATGGGTGGATTGTATTTTCAACCTATTTATGGTGACATTGTATTACATTCTCAGCATCAAGCTGCTATTAAATGATCAGTTGTCAGTAGTCAGCTCGATTCCAAGCAGCTATCAGGCAATGGGAACAGTCGCACCATGCCATACATCCACCAACCTCCATGCAGGGAGTGAAGGTGAAGGCAGAGAGGATTGATTATCCAGGCAGCATGACTGGTAGTCAACACAGTCAACCAGCATGACATTGAGGCAGGGTGGAGGCACAGGATAGAGATGATGTGAGGAAACTTGCCGAAACATTGCCTGCATGTGATCAAAGAACAACACGTTCTCACTCCCGACTCGTTAACACTCTGCCTACCCCTCTAGTGTCAGTTTTGGATGTGAAGGGCTCCACAGTCAAGTTAACAATAATATGCTATATACCATGTCTGGTTTGACTTTCAAAATAAAGCTTGCTGACAAACAGTTTACATAATATGACATATTAGGACTGCTATTAATGTTTTTCAGTTGTGGTTTGGTTAGGTTCAGGCACAAACCGACTTGGTTAGGTTTAGGAAAAGATGATACTTTGGGTTAAAATAACTACATTCAGTCTCATAACATAAGTGACATACGTGATGTAACTCACATCACTCACATTCCATAAGTGGCGTAAGTTGGGTCATTTACATACCTGAATTTACTTATGTAAAACCACCCCAACCGCCCCCTGACCCCTTGGACTTTTCTCGCTCTTCATACTACTGCACTAGAGGGGTGCTTCAAGTGACAATAGAGTGCTACCTACAGCATCAAACTTAGAAGTGTTGGGCTGCTGATCGGGCTGATATATTTCATGTGTTAGGAGAGGGAATGGGCTGCTGAGGAACATAACAAAAAAGTGCGACTGCTGGTGTGTTTTTGTACATGGTTCATGGATTTAATACAGTATATTCCCCCGTGACATGTAACTTGTGTACAGCAGAAGAACTTTAATTTAGTATCACGTTCAAAAACCTACAGACGTCACTATGTCTCCATTTCCTGGGCCAGCTTTTATTTGAATGACACAAACCAACAGGAAGTAGTGTCGCAGCACCCTAACACCCAGGCAGATGATGTATGATGATGATGTGTTCAGAGATGGCATCAATGCAGTCAATGCACAGCATGAACCCACATGACACAAGGGGGTTATTTTCTTTCAGGCTCCGGTATGTACACAAGCTTCCGAAAGCATATCTGTATTCTGAACATTTTTCCAGTGGCTGAACTGGACATTTCATTTGGAGCCGTGTGGCAATTGGACAAAATTCAAAGTTGTCAAACCGCAAAGCAATCCCAATCCAGCAGCTAGTTACATTTAAGCAGCACCAGCCCACATGTTTGTATGTCTCTGGCAGGGTTTCTGTGTTTTCCATATTTAAACAAGACTTACCCCAGCAGGTGTTTTCCTGTCACCTGTCAGTAGGCAAAATACCCACTTTGAAACTTTTTTGACATTTCTTATTGTTGTGACCAGCATGCTCGAAAGTCTCAGTGCACGCAGAACAGTACGAGTGCACTTTTCTTTCCTATGCGATTCAGCCTTTAACATCGAACAACCAGTGGTTCACTCTATTGTCGGAACTGCAATAACTGCGGCTGGATGAAAGAGTTTGTGTCAGGTGAAACGGCACAGTGGTGTATGTGTGCGTATCATTGCTGAGTGCTATTGTGTGGGTGCTATAGTGTATGGTAGAGTACAGTGATGGAAATAGAAAGCACTTTTGAAGAAAACCTTTAATTTTGGTGCTGGATGGATGTGGGTGCCCTTAGAAGAACAGCATGCTTCAGGGCAATTACCAATCAAATAATGTTGCTGCTGAAAAGGACAGATGAAAAGAGGAATAAATGGAGACGGGGGAAGACAGAAGTACTAATAAAGTGAGAATGCTGAGTCCTGGAAGGCTAAATGACTCCAACATTAAATTACAACCATTACTGATCTCACAACACATAAACGGGCAGTGACTGATCCAAGCAAGCATCCAATATGTGTTCGCACACAATTTGAATCCATAAACACATATGTGCCAGCTCCATCTCTGGCACCTTCATGTGTACCGACCGAGTTGAGTGGCTGGTGCTCTAATGCATTATGCATCAGCCCTCAACGTGCCCTTGACTAGGGTGACATAAATTTCACATACATTACAGATGTAATCCATTCTAATGAGCTTAGACGTTATCTAGTTGGGCACGAAATGCACAAGGGACTTACGCCACTCAGGGGGAGATAAATATCATCACGCTGCACACTCAGCTTTTGTTGTTATACTTTTAATGTCAGCACAAATAGGCGCAAAATTGTTCCAAGTTGATTGTGTACATACTGCAGTGGAGGCTGGTGATTATTTACCTGAACGTTGGGACAGGCACTGAGGGCTTCTGCTTACACACTAACAATGTTGTTTACTGGCTTGTACTCCAACTATAGAAGACACTTACTCGACAACTGAATAATGAAAAACACACACCCTCCAAAAGTTCAGCCCGGCTACTTACTGCTCTGTAAGTGTATCTTTTCTCACTGAGGAAAAAGATCCTCTGCAAAAAATAAACAAGTAAATGAATAAAAGTCAACATCCCAAATGTACATTCATTCTGTTTTTCCATTAATGCTTAAACACCCACTGCTTCTGTGATATTTACAGTGATAACAATATGCATATAAAAGGTTTAGCCTGACATGCCATCTTGCTATTCACTGTTTCTTTTTGGTGATTTCGCTGCCGTCTGACTGGGCCAGCGGAACTGACAATGGCTAATAATTGACCTATTTAATGAGTTTATTTCTTTAACAAGTAGAAAAGAGTGACGTAAATACTGTTACACTTACTCATACTGTAAGAAATAAAACACAGGGACAGTCTCCCTCGTGTGAGCTCACTCATGAATCCCATTGTTTTAGTGGTTTTAGGCCGGTTCAGAAGGAAGCTAGTGTTGTATTAGTGGGTATTGCATGGCTGGGACAGAGCCCATCAATCCAATACAGAGTTTCCAAGAGCTCTAACAAGATAAATAATTACCTGAAAACCTTATTATGTACAATACAATCTGGCACATGCTAACAATTTGATTATCAGTGTAATGCATGCAGTAGAAAGCCCTCTTTTCTGAATTCAAGATGGCTGCCCCCTTGTTGCACTGAGACACACATGACTTGCCAAGCTCGTATTGCTATTTTGGAGAAAGTTGTGGCAGGATTTGTACTTTTACCAATACTTTAAAGGGGCTCTATATAACAATTTGTCGCAATTCACTTATTTATTGGCCATATAAAAGCAGATTTTAATGTGATATGAAAATTGAGACCTTCAGCGTCTCTCTCGGTGGCCTATAAAAGCCTGTGGCCTTGAATGCTTCTGGACTGTGGATTTCTTTGTGAGTCCAAAGTGATTTGATTTAATGCACATTCCCCTCCCGAGTGCCTCGTGTCAGTGCCTCTCTTTGCTCTGCTAACAGAGAGCAACACTAGCTAGCGTTAGTTTAGAAATGGAGTCTGCTAAAGATAAGAAAATAAACGAACGACCGGCTTCCAGCACAACATAGAAGTTACACAAAGACCCTTTAAGATACTTTTTTAAAAATTATTATTGTAGGAGCATATAATTAACAAAAAAATTTGCAGTTTATTATATTGTAATATCATTTTGAAAAGCGTGTATCAAATATAATATCATTTTTTACTTAATTCTCTATTAATCTTTATTTCATACTATTTCAATTGTTTGAATGTCAAACCATTTTTTTAAATGATTTAAACTAATTAAAATGAAAATTGCATCTTTATAAGAAATTAAGAGGGGCAGTAAAAAAGTTCCTTTTTTCCTTTTATCTCATACTGTGTAGTATCACATGAAATAATATCAAAAAGGCTTTAAAGTAAAAACTAATTAATTTTCTCACTTCAAATATTTATTAATAATCTACTAAGCGGAATGAGTCTGAATTAAGCTTTGTGGCTGATGGTAACAACCGCACCGATCCGACTCTGTACGAGTACTCACGCTTTCAATACTAAATGACTACTACATGAATATTAAAATTCAATACTGATAGCATTTTTATCACTATTGCATTCCTGCCATTTCATTTGACCTCATGTGTTGGTGGATGTGTATGAAGGAGTTCCTTCAGGCTCCTTCAATTAGATCAATAGACGTACATGCAAACAGCAGTCGAGCGTGTGACTTTGAGATCTTACTATAATGCCCCCTATGTTATTTCTTTTTTTTTTTTTTTTTTTTGCTCAACAAATAGACCTCAGTGTGTAGACATGTGGTCTTACCTGTGTCCTGATCACAAATCTGCTCGCAGGGCTCGGTGGCCCTCTGGCCGCAGTAGTCCTGGACCCACTGTGTGGACGAGTTGGTCTGATAGTAGAGGGTTAGCTTGGCTGGGTTTAGCCAATTAGAAACATCCAGGAAGCTGCCCATGCTGACCACAAAACTGCTTCCTGAAAAAGAAAGAAAACAAGACTAAATTACTGTACTTTGCTTGTAAAAACAAAATAATAAAAAAGCTAGAAAAAAAAACGAGTTGATTGTTTCGTATTTTTTTAAAGCTCCTTTGCTGGTTTTATTGCAAAATCAATTGGAAAGAAGCTAATTCTTTTGTTTTCATTGTAATTTCAATTCCCCTCCTGACCAGGCTGAATTTAAATGAGAAAATTAAGACCTATAATGTGTGTATTGATGGGATTTCCTTCGTAATTGCAGGAGAGGGGCTGAAAGAGTTCCACGAGTCAATCACTAAATGCTATGCTCATTGACGCCGACTTACCTTTCTTTCTTACTGCTCCCAGACCAATCGTTAAACTCTGATCACTGAACAAGATTATCCCTAATTGATGCCAATGACTTTTACTTCCAAAGGGAGCTGTGAGGAGATTGCGCTTTAGCTCTCTGGTGAACACAAAGATTCTTATACAGCTTCATTGTGTGCATGCTGCCGGCTTGTGGAAGGTGAATTTGAAGCCGCAGTTGCATAAAGTGTACGTCAAAGTGAATTTAAAACCTATTTCAAAAGCCAGGCTAGGACATAAATACAGCAATTATGAGATTAAAAAGGATTCACGCATTTATTCTGTTTTATGACGTGAAACCTTTCGATATTGGTCTGCGGGCTGTTTCTTTTTTTTCATACAGAGGATTAATGCAGATGGGAAAGCCTCCAAAGCCAGCAATCAAATCTGAGTCACAGGAAAAGTTACAGGGCCGATGCCCCGCAGTAAAATACACAACTAAGAGGAAAAATACCCCACAAAGAATGTTTCGCAGTTAGACTGTGTTACAGATAAAGCAACAATATCCCAAGCCTCATCTACTCTTTGTTTTTTTGTTTTTTTCTTTCTTAACACTTTAGTTGTTCCAAATTCCTAATAGAATACAGTAGCATTTGCCTCCTCCTACAAGCGTGAAGTCACCAGCTGCTTCTTTTTATCCGACAGAAAGCGCTGCAGTGGGACAGCCACAGTATTTAGTAAGAGTCTTAAAAAAAACACCCGTGTCAGAGTTTTATTTTCTGACTAGCCGACAAATGTGACTAGAGCCTCGTCAATAATAGGCCTCCTGTGTTGCTTTTGAGTAAATATCACATTGCTTTTAGCCACTATTCTGCTGTATCTATGCATGGACTGAAGGAAAGCCTAAGTGTGTCTCCCTCAGATAGTGAGGTCACGTAGGAATTATCTGTATGATGTATGTAGGTCTGTATAGGCTCATATATGAACAACAAAAGCTCTTGTATCACTCCAGAAATTCAGACTTCACAAAGCAGCTTCCTGCTTAAGGTGGCTAGTATGAAGGAAAGCATGTTTTCTTGCAATTACATGTAATAGGCGCAAATTGAATCAATAATTGAGAATTGTAAATAGTAAACACTGACCAATCCCTGAGCAACAAGGGTTGTTGGTGCAGCTCTTGAAGAGGAATTATCTATCACCCACCAAAAAGGCCATAATACACGCCTAATTCTGCAGATGGGATCCTTAAAAGCATCTCCCAGGCCAGGCAGACCAAAGGTGAGGACAACAAGGGCATTTCCTGTTGCACTGCAGCCCAGTGAACAGAACTACCAGTAGCTCTCATTTGCTGCGGGAGTGGAGAAATCTAATGGCTTCAGCTCATGCAGGGAGGAGGCAATTGTTAGATTATAGGTTGGTTTCTAAGAGACCTGTGCAGAAACCCCTCCTGAGCAGTAAGAACACCGCTGATTGCTGGCAATTTTGCTGTGCATGTTGTGCGGAAGCCTGGGGAAAAATTATTTTGTTAGATTGAATCCCCTTTCAACTGTTTTGGGAACAGAGGTGAAATAGAAGGCATCTGTGTCATGGCGACAGTGACAATCAAAGCAACCTTGTTGTTATCTTTCTCTGTCCCCTCAAAAACCTGACATAAGTTGACACACTATTATTATTATGCATTTATTTTTATTTTTTTTTCATTATTTATGCCTCTGCTGTTGCTTCTCTTCTTCTATTCAACATGATTGTGTTTTGTGTTATCTTTGGAAAGTATGCTTTTAGCAATTAAGATATAGCCTGGCATTGCCAGACTAATTTGCAAATGCATATTAGTCTGGTCCCTCTCAATTAATAGAGGGCGGTTCTTGGTCTGATTTCAACAGGGAAAAAAATGGTGGCCTGGTTACAAATAATCACATATTACCAGGCCTCCTCACCAGAAACGCAATATTAAGGTAGACTGTGACTGCAGCTTATTATGACCTATGGCAACTAGTGGCTGTAGTAATTATTATGGCAGTAAAGGACGAAGTCAGGTGAAGCAGTAATATTAAGAGCAAAAAGTCTGCATAGGGAGGAGGTCGGAGATGGATGGCTGGGTCAAACAAGCACAGGACTTTCACCGTGGAGACCACTGTTCATGTCCAGTGGAAAGCAAAAGTCAACGGTGGGTTGTTTTAACAATGTAGTTAGGTTAATTATGTACATTATGTATATTTGAAACTGAAGTTACATAAGTAACGTAAGATCTGGACCAGCAACACTCCTCTGCCAGTCATCATATGAAACCCACCACATATTAGAGAAACTGTTCTGATTAGCCCGACATGGATCACAACGGACGGTCTGAAAGGCTGAGGGACCAGAGGTATCTGCCAGAGCAAATGAGCCTGGGAGATTTGTCTGTTTTTCAGGCTAATTGAGAGACATGATTAGAAACATAACTAAATGACAGATGTTTCCCTATCATGTCTTTATAAAGTATGAATGCGTCTATTTGCTAGATTTTATTACCACCTTTGGACTTTCATTTTATTTATCTTTAATTACCTCTGAGTGTCTCGTCTGTTGTAAAATAAAAAAATAAAAACCTAAAATCCTTCCTAGACTTAATTAAAACAAATAGTAATGAATACATAAAAAAAGGTCTATGGTATGCACACTAATCTTATTAATCTATAAGAGATATCATTAGTTCCACCCAGTTTGTCATGGTGTTGACTAAACAGACCTGCTATGCTGCACCCTGTCCCCAGTTATTGCTTCTACCTACCCACCTACATATTGCCTTTCGTGTTGTGTTGTTTGTTTACTATCTCCTGTCATGTCTCACCTGTCTAGTCACCTTATTGAGTTTACAGCTCACACTGATACCTGACCTCATCACTTTCCTGCTCCTCTGCCTCCTATCACTCATTATTTCCGCACCATACAGTGAGTTGTGTAAAGAGGTCAGCACACATGTCTTGCGTAACCGATCAAATGTGTCGCCTTGTAGCCATGCTGTCACGTTATAGCCCTTCTTCCGTGCCTGCCTGTTCCTGTCCTGACCTAACTTTTATTTATACGTGGCCTGCCAGTTTGGATCTGCTTTGTTTGTTTATCTGTTGGATTTTGTTTGTTTGTTTGCTCTGACTGCCTGCCTGCTGCCGACTGTACGCCTGCCAGACCAATGGCTTAAGCCGCCTTTTATCACATCTGCTCCGCCTCAGGTGTCTGTTTTTCTGAGGCCAATTCCAGAATACACAAGTTTGCAGAGGAACAACAGAACTAAAAGTCAAAAGCTGCATATAGCTCCTTCAGGGTGAAGCTGTGAAATGTTCACCCAACAATATAAAATGTTGTATGAAACAAACAAAATACAGATAATTTTGTTATTCTTTAGCCTTATCTGTATCCTGGCTACAATGTAAAGTTTGCCCTGAGGGTCGTACTGAAGGAAAGGCCACGGGGTCATCGAAATTAAAATGATTTATTCCCTGTTGGACATGGTTGTCCATGAAAAAGCTTCATCAAAATTCTAACCATTAGTTTTGACATCTTATGCTAGAAAGTTGAGAACAGAACACAGGGTCAGAGGTCAGCTCAAGGAGCATCCCAACTTTTAAGGAAACTCCTGTGTGTATGTGGACATTCTGCTTTGTTAGTAGTGGTATAGCAAAGGTCAGGAATTCACCAAAATCAATCAATTATCATTCTCATCCAGTGACTACACATAGCCCTGTTAAATGTCACAGCACGCCAACCAGAAGTTGTAGAGCTATCTTGTCAGGGACTACAGTGTATTAAGGACCAGTGCTGTAAAAGGTACCCAAAAGTCATACTTGAGTAAAAGTTAAGATATCCTGTTAAAAATATTACTTTGGTAAGAAGTGAAAGTCACGTGAGTAATATAAGAGGTGGTCAGGGGGATGTGGCAGTTAGGGAGATACATTAGCTGAGAAAATATTCTAACCTACAGTAGGTGATGTCACACTGTAACGTGTTATGGGAGACCTGCATAAAGACCCCGAGGCTGCTGAGTGCAGAGTGAAAGAATTCATCTGTATCATATTTAATCTCCTTCTTCATTCGTATTAAGGGATTATAATTCATAAATCAAATCAGTGTTTTTGGCCCTGTGGAGAAAGGTAGATTATCTGTTGGCCTGCATGACTCATACGCAAATTTCTTACCCAAGGGGAAAATTCGAAGTGAAGAGAAAAACGGTAAATACCACAGATTTTCTTCAATCACTGGTACGCGCCACAAATCTGTTTGTAGTCCCGATGAGGCTGGATGTCGTTATGACTTGTCGCTCAGAAATACATATCCATTCATGCTGCTGTGTTCAAGGTTTTATCTAATTTGCAAGTCCGGTAAAACTGGTGGGAGTAAAGTAAAGTAACAACAACACCTCACAATACAATTCAACCGAGCACAAAAAAACTCAAAAGACATTAAAAGCTAATGTCTAACATTATTTTGCATGATATTCTTTTGTACATGTGGCTCCACAATACACAGTAGAAGCTGAGGTTTTGTGTACGGCTCCATTTCTATTGTGTGTCCATGTGCACACATAATGCGGGTGTGTGGGCGGACTGGAAATGAGGCCCCGGTGGCAAGTGCACCTGATCGACTGATATGTGAATGCAGAGCTTTCAGAGATATGGCAATCATTAGTTAAATTGCCTCAGCTCCTCACTCCCTCTTACTTCACCTAACTCCTTGCAGATTTTCTATATTCGCCTTTCTTACCTCCCAGTGAGTTTTATGCTGTGAGTATCTTGCCAATACACGGGTTCAAATTTACAATTATCCCGTAGCCAACGAGGAATTTAAAACAGACTCAGTGGGACGACCCTTGAAGCAGCTGCCTGGGCAGCCGTGCTTACATATTTGATTATCCTGAATTTACATTTATTCTGCAAATATTTTGTGTATTGTCTCCTCGCCAGAAAACGGCATCAACAAAAGTTGAATACCAGGTACTCTCCAGATAACACTTTGACTTTGGAGCATATAGCTTGTTTGAATGCCATACAAACAGCTTGTTACGGTATATGGCGTGAATAAAACAGGAAAAACCTTAGACATCGGTCAAAGAGAGCTTTGGTGTCATAGGCAGTGCTGGGAAGGTTACTTTAAAATGTAATAGGTTACAGATTACTGTTAAGTAATGTACCTATTTCAATTACTTTATCAAAGTAAAGTAAGTTATTACACTTGATGACCCTTTAAGCCAAATTAGATCTTAAACACACTTAAATATCAATGAAATCAACCAATCAAACCAATGCAAGCAATGCCCATTGATTTGATTGGTAGACGAGAGGCGGTGCAAATTCAAACAAGAGAACCAATCGAAAACTATGTCTCGCCCTTTTATGCTTGAATAACTGAATGATAAACGATTAATGATTTTTTACTGTTTGTTTTAACTTTGAAATGAAGCCGATAACTTCTTTTTTTCATGTACATCTTCTCTGTGACTGAAAATACATCCGTCCACTCCAGTGGATGTTATGAATAAATTCTACCCATCGGGCATATATCTATATAGAATCTGAAGACTATTTATTGTTGCTTTTAAATAAAACTATCCAAGTGTAAATTATATCAGAATTTTAAAATAAGAAATAAGGCGGAATCTAAACAGACAGAATATACCTTTGGGCATGTAACATTCACTGGAGTGGACAGATGTATTTTCAGCCAAAGGAGAAGAATATTTTTACAATCTGACTAAAAGTATTTCTATCACCTTATTTAGTTGAAAAATGTATTTTTTTCCCTGTGTGGTTTTCTGAGAATAAAAGGATTTAGCATTTACTCCAAAGGTACTTGGAGTCTCTCCTCTTCCCTCCGTCATTCTGAATTTATAAAACTATATCTCAAAACGACAAAGATATATAAAGATTGCAATAAAATGGAATTGTGGACAATTCTTTGGGGGTCCGCTTATTGGTGGATGGGACAGAGTACTCCTTCCTAGTACTGCTTCCAAATATCTGTCCCCAGTTTCAGACACCATGCATGAAAGGACTAGACGTACAGACAGCTCCTTTTGTGGCAGCCTTGATGGTGTTGCACTCAAATTTGAAGGAGTGAATGAAGGCAAATGAAGGACTTTCTGCATGGCAAAAAGATGTAACCCCTTTGTATTCACCAACATGTTGATTAGTAACTGTAATTTGATTACCTGTAGATATATCATCTCAGAAACTGTAACTGGTCACACTTAACACTCATTTTGTAATTGAACTACATGTAACTAGTTCATTCTAACTAGTAACTCCCGAGCACTAGTCATGGCAACTAAAAAAAGTGCCAACCTTAGAGTGCTTAGAGTACTTTAGTCTTCCAATCTACTTTATGCAGCCACATGCAATAAAGTCTGCACACTGAAAGCACCCAGTGCGCAAACAAAGAAAAAAGAACAATCATGTTTTGAGCACACTGCTCTTCATCAGCGTGATGGCTCAAAATGTCATTCAGCTGTTGTGGTGGTAATAAATAGACTTTTTCATAGGGAGCTTTCAGTGTGTGGGCTTTATTGTCCTGATTTTTGTGCATCTTTTCGTTCCAGCAAAATGATTTACTTTTTGTTGGATGAATGTGCGTCTTTTGTACTTCATCAGTCGTGGAGAGAGTGCACTGACACTGAAAAGCACTGAAATTGAAAACCACATATCGCAGTTGAGGGGGGTCAAGATTTTCCTGAAGGCCATTTGTAAATAGAAATACAGGAAGCGTTCAGGAGCTGTCCCTGGTTCATTAGGCGTTCCTCTTCACAACAAAAAACTATACATTACATAAGTTTTTCCACCACTCGAATACGTGTCCTCTTTTCAGCTGACACAAAGCTCGACATTACCCAAGGCTACAGTTGCTGTGGGTGCCACAAAAACAACATGTTTCATTCCGACTGAATTTAGGAGGTTTAAATTGTTTATTTGAAATGGGTTTATGTCAACTGGGCAGAGGTTCTTCAACTTTGGTTTTGCAAATCATGTGGTTTAAATTAAAATAAGAGTGTGAAAACACAACAGTGTAATAAAGACAAACAATATATGATGTAAGTGAGTGAGTATAACTGATAATTCTTTGGACATTCTGTTAGTTGAATATTCTGCCAAGGTCTAATCAATGTGCTGTACTTACCATCCGCGACAAAATGCTCCGGCACATGGAGGGTAACCTTGACAGTGAGAGGGCAGGAATCCTGCGTAGCATAGACAATGGCAATGACACAAGTGCTGATGGTGATCAACGTCAGGGTGACCTTATTTAGAGGGCTGTGTGGGTGGCCTGGAGGTAGAGAAAAAGAGAAAAGTAAAGGTGAACAGCTTGACAGGAGGCCTTTTGTTTTCATCAGGGTCTCAAACAGATAACTGTACTCGAACAACCTGCGTGAGAGGTGACAGGTTTCCTGGTAACATAAACCACACAGACACACAACACAAACCTTAAACTAAATCATCCACTTTAGCACCATTCTTTGACGAAAGTAGAGCCTCTACGCCTCCCTCGATCCTTGAAAATGCATTAAATTGTACTGCTGATTTATGAATTTAACCCAGGTTCAAGTTCCGCCTGAGTAAGTAAATGACTTAGAAGGCCCGAGCTTCTGCAGAACAGTCCAGAATCATTTGCAGGGGTGATATATGATCTTATTCCCACTGACAGGGTTATAGATTGGTTGTTTTGGTTGCCCTTTGGCTCTGTCAGAGCTCCCATTTCCAAGCCAGGTTATAGGGAATGAAATTAGCCGCTTAACCTCTGTCTACTGATATTTATCATGAGAGAGCGGCAGCATTTTCAAAGGTGGAGTACTGGGATGTGATAGCTATAGCACTGGTTCTAGATTTGAACTGTTGAAAATATTGAAAATGTACTCTCGCATGAACCATGTAGGATTTGTTGCAAATGTTTTTAAATGAATAGGCCTGTTCTCGTTTCCCTGTTCCCAGCAATTAAACTTGGGTTAACTCAGGTGGTAGCAACTTCTTAAACAGGAGCTAAAACAGAGTGTTTCAGACAGAGGGGGGATACAGTGCTGTAGCACCATAGCAGCAGTGTTTTTTTGAGCATGTAAACCTATTCTAGTAGTAGCCCAAATAAAATTATGAACCTGAAAATGAGCATAATATGTCTCCTGTAGTAGATCAGATGTTTGATATTTTCATCTAAAGGGCAACTTTCCAACTAAAGTGTCAAAGTGTGACTGTATCAATCACCAGTGCAAATGTTCAGTTCAATGTCAGACTGAACTGATACGACATACCATGACAGAAATGTTAATACAACTCCTGAGAATACAACAATTTATCAATTAAATGATAAAACAATTATTCCAGCTTCTTAAATGTCAACTATTTCTGATTTTCTTCCTCCTCTGACAGTAAACCAAATATCTTTGGGTTGTGGACAAAACATGACATTGCAGGACGTCATCTTGGGCTTTGGGAAACACTGATTGACATTTTTCACCATTTTCTGACATTTTATAGGCCAAACAAGCAATTAATCAAGAAAATAATTGATACTTTAATCAACAAAGACAATAATCTGGATCCCATCAGAAATTTTGGACGAAGTGACACGCTGCTCAAGGTCGAAACCAGGGCGACTTGTCCTGAATCACATGTCCCGATATTGTGAAGGGACAGGAACATCAACTATCTGCAGCAAAAGTGGCAGAGCAGCTAATCCCTTTGGGGTGTTGGTGATGTCACTGGGCTTGTGAAGGGGTCGCTCAATTACTATAAAAGCCTACTGAGTAGACAAAAGCATGTACACTCACGATGGCAAACACTTACTTTATGGCCACAATTCAAACACCTTGTTCAAACATTCATACACACAGAGAAACACTCGCAACAGACAAATACAGAGAAAAACCCTAAAGCCCCAAATAAAATTCTTCATTTTATTTATGTCCTTCTGCCCGTCTGCTAGAGATAGCACAACCTTTTTACACGGGCTGTAACTTTTACGCAGATCACAGCCATGAGTTTTATGTGTTCCCCAGTCGTAAGCCCATGTGCCTTTCTAGTAAAGTATAAAAGAGCGCCAACAGTTTGACCGAGAACCCTTTCATTTTGTGAAACAGTTTTCTGTGATTAATTGCATATTTAAAATGTATAATTCCACAACAGATACAGAGATAATCATCATGCTTGTATGTATACAAATTCAGAACTAAATTAATCCTATAAAGACAATTTAAGAGCGCCGACTGTGTTCATAAACCTCAGCTTACAATCCTTACCCCCATTCCTCAAAAGGTGGCATTAAAACTATGAGATAAACTTACATAACCAACATTTGTGTAATACCTACAAGACCATGTACCTTCTATAACAATGTCCAATTGAATGGTCTTGAACAGGGCTGCCCAAAGTGGGGCCCGCGGGCAATACTTGGCCTGGCATAAGTTTTGATTTTCCCCTCCAGATGTTTTCAGCAAAAGCAAACAAAAAACAACGAAAAAAAATATAAAAAAACTTTACATTCTTTAAATATGCAGGATTGATATTTATTATTTCATAATCTGTGCATGGCTGGCAGAGGGACACTGTTGATTGAGGAGATTTTGGATCTAGTACCGTTTAGCATCTTAATAATACAATTCCATAGGTGTTTGCTTTTGGCCCCAGGCCAACCATTAAATTTCGGTTTTGGCCCTCGATGGGAAAAACTTGAACTTGGATATAATTCAGAATTGAAAATCAATACACCTGCGAGTAGTGTAGGAAGAAGAAGAAGAAGAAGAAGAAGAAGAAGAAGAAGAAGATCAATATGTGCATGACTTTTCCTCCTTCTCTGACTCGGTGCTATGGGATAATGAACTGTAGGCATGGGAAATAATAGGAATGCATTGATTTCCATTATTTTTCAATCACTATATGGACACCCAAGTGGACACACACAGACTAATTCTGTTTCAATTTCTCCAGGTCACTTACTCACATACATACTTATGCAAAATCCACACACAGTCTTCACTATCACTTATCACTATGTGGTAAGGGAAGTTAAAATCATGCTTCCCATCAAAGTAATTTGACTCAGCTTTGCTCATCACTGAGTCTCCATTTACATCAGCTCATATATCTGCTTTGAGTGTCATTGAGCTCTGCCACGGAACAGCACTTTAAAGCCCACTGGGAATGTGCATGACTCCTTCCTACTTCCAGCTTGTCTGACAATTCCAGAAATGTCTAGCCTCATTTCACTCGGCTATAGGTTACCCTACAATCACTCCACCTTGTATTCACCCAGTGTAAGTTTGGAATTCATTTGTTTTCAAAATATTCTGTTGAATTTTATTCCCCTTTTTTCTTTATTGCTTTCTCAGCAGTATGCAGTGGATAAGAGGGCTCCCCCCTGCGCAAGGTAATGTCTTTAAAATGTAACACATTTATAACAATATACAAAGAAGCACTCCTGCATTCCCTCTCACCCTTGCTGCGCCTTCGTCCTCTGTGCTCTGTGTAAAACTTCATTTGGCTGTCATCTTCAGGCTCTGACCCTGATTCCCCTTGAGGACCAAACACACCTCCAGTTGCTGGCAATGAGGAGATAAGAGGAAGAAAGTGGAAAGAAATCCAAGAAGAATCAATCAATCAATAGTTCTGATGCTTAAGGGCACAATTATGCTGCAAAAAAAGATAGCAACTGTTAACCAGTAAATTTCTCGGGTAATCAACACTCTCCATTAAACAAAACAGACAGACAAAATGTCTTATTAAATGTGTTCGAACTTTATGAACACGACTGTATGAAAGTCATTCAGGTTAGTCATGAACATTATGATAATGGTACTGCAAAAGGACAAAAGGATACAATTTCAACTCAGGTCCATTTAAATCTACATTCTATTCAAAGTCGATTCAATTCAAATGCTAACCATGAAGGGCACTTACTTCATTCTGTAGAAATAAAATCACCTATATGCAGAACATTCTCATTACTTTATATCTGTTGTATAGATTTTGCTAATGCGTTTAAAAAGGTGCAATATGTTAGAATTGGCCACCTGTTGAATTGGAAAAAAATAAGGTGCAGCATATCACCCGAGTAACTACTAACCGCTGCTAACAGTAGCCGCCTTTAGCTTGTAAGCTCAGTTCATTTTTTTGAAGCACAATGTGGCTAAAGGCTAGCTGGTTAGCATGTCATCTTTAATGGACATCCCTGAAACACAATACAGGTCTAAATAACATTATAACTGTTATTTCCTCACATTCTGTCGACAATTTTAGATAATTTTGACTATTTTAAAGTAAGATTCATACATATTGCACAAGAAATACAGTATCCATTTCACATGACAAATTGATCTCTTTTAGGTATCGTTATGTATAAAAACAAATCTAGAACTGAAAATATGAATATATGTCTGTCCCCTGAAGGGTCTATATCTTAGGTATAGATGTTAACCAGTATATTATATGTGTTACTTAACTGAACTGAAACAATTGATTGCAGTATTTTTAATTCTGGGTTATCATCATTATGAATTCTGATTACATCCATTCTCATCTGCCCAAGCTGCTCTATGGTGTTAACCAGGGTTTAATTCTGGATCCATTACAATTATTTTGGGAACGTGTCCTACTTGGGTTACATTATAAATAAACACATAATCTTTTTCGACTGATATGCTGATGATATTCTGTTTTATGTTCTATTGGAATGCAGACACAAAAAATAGTCTCAAATGTTAGCCCGTGTATTTGACTTCATTTGAAAACACAATTATTTTTTAGCAAATATGATTCTGAGCTTGTTTTTTTTTTGTTTGTTTTGTTATGTTTTGCTTTCTTTATTTGACCTTTTCTTTGACAGCAATGCATTAGAATTAGGAACAAACAAAAGAAAATGTTTTTTGTTTAAATCATGCTAAAGTTAGGGTGTGGGAATGAGTAGTGACTTTAATATATGAACTGTCTTATTTGTAATGTCCATAATGTTATTTTGTAGGCCTGAAACAAACAAACAAAAAACATGTGGTTTTATTCAACTCCTTTTAAGGAAGTATCAGGAACCACTCCCTCCTTGTCTGATTTGTTTGCCACTATTAGTTATTTGTCCATCGTTACTACGTCTCTGGAGCTCGGTTTGCTAATCAAATTGGGTCAAATCCCCAGAGTGTGTGCATGTGTGCCTGTATTCCAGTGTGTGCATGTCTGTGTTTAAGTCAGTGTGAGAGCAAGAGCGAGGCTGTGGGAGCTAAGAGGCTTTGTTTGCACTGCCTTACCACTCTGACATCAAAACCCATAACCGTGCTAAACGCGCAGGGACTGCTACAAAGTGATAATTGCCAAGGATTTGCAAAGTGTTGAGCCACAAATGGATAAATAAGTAATCTAAAATAACATAACACACATCTGGATGGCTTTGAACAGCATTCTAAAATTGATATGAAATGTCCACCAGAAAGTTTATGTTTAAAAAAGGGTTATTACTGTAAAATGCATCACACATTTTCAGCTTTCTTTTAACAAAGTAATTGAGCCTAAGTCACGCCCTAAAGAAATGACTTTATGCTAATAACATCCATCTTATTTCCTCATGGTTGTACATATGTTTTGCTTGTATAATCCCTAGGATCACAGTGATTACACTTCCTAATCTCCCAGAGTGGAAGGGGGATAATGGACAGAAAGAAAATCAATGCGTTTCTCTTGGCTATGAAAGAGCATCTGAGAGGAGATGCTTCACCTGTTGACAGCAAATTAAAACAAAAAAGCATGGAAAAAGAAACCGTACAATAGGGTTGATGTGTCAAGAAAGTGATCCTTACAATGTGTGGGGACAGTTGATAATGGCTCAAACATTTACTCTTCTGTAAGAGGCAAATGGGTAACCCCCACAGGGATAATGATAGGTCCTGGCTGCACTGTTAAGTGCTGTCACTTGAAAGGATTTTGGTAACGGTGTCTTCGTGATTATAAAACTGCAGTGCAATTGAGAAGAAAGGAGTACTAAGGGAAAAATATTGTTTTTGGACTCAAGCCACATATGGTGATGAATTTCTCCTTGCAGTGTTTCTTACAGCACTTGCACATTTTAGAATAAAAGCTGTACATCACGTTATTTTTGATTTCAAAAATAATCTGAGATGAGAATAAACCATATCAGACATGTTTTGGAGCCACTGTACAATCACTCCTTCAACATGAAGGGAGAGGGTAGTTTTAGCCTATTAACTGTATATGGAACATACTGAACATTTGATAGGATGTTACACCACGTTTCACAACAAGAATAACGCTTACATTGACTTTTGTTTGCAATTACTCATGCACACATTTTCATTGTTTACACTTGTCATTTTTTGGAGCCTAATTAATTCTCCTTGAAATGTTTTTCTCTAATATACCTCTTATCCGAGCAGCAGAATTTCCATTCCTCCTTCAGCTTGCTATTCTTTTTTGTTTCCATTCGAGACAGTTTCCAACCATTTCATCACTACTTAATTATGTATATATAAAAAACAGATTGCTGTTTAAAATGTTAATTGTTATTGGAGATAGTATGGACACACAAAATGAAGGTGTTTATCTAAAAAATGTATATAAGAATAGAAAATATGGCAGGGATAGGATAAATGATAGGTTTCTGACTTATATGTGATTAATTATGTGATTAGTTGAGAGTTGCTCTAAAACACACTACATTACACTGTGTTTGTAAGAGTAAAGGGGCCAGTATATCAGAACTTTAACACTCACCTCCAATACACCCTTTTACAGCCCTTCCTAACAAAAGCATGTAACAATGAACTTTCAAGTCCAATTAGTCACAAATTGTAGACACTGGGGGTGGATGGTAGAGCACACTCACAGCATTAAAGCAATTGATCGACGCAGTTATATAACCTTGAGTGAAAACTAGCTTGAAGGAGAGCTCAGTCATTGAATGTTCGACAATGTTCACTCAAAGCTAAATGTGAGCCAAACCAAAGAATATCAAACGACAGATCAAGACCTTTAAAAGTCAAAACAAATGAAGCCAGGCAAGCCGATACAAAAGGCAAAGATTTTTTTGGTTCTTTTCAAGCCAAGCTGTTGCAACTCGTAGGTGGAAAAAAAAAAAAAAAAGTATTACAAAAGGCAAGACCAATACAAGACCAACTGGTCACAATGCTGTAGACAGGAAAATATGAAGATGCACATCACAATAAATTATCCTAATAAACTGCTGTAATTATGCTTTTGCCATGCATTGGGGGTAATTATTTGGGATATCTCTGAATTTGAATTTAAGTGGTATTCTGAAGTAACCATAAAAAAGGAACAACTGTACATTCCAAGGAAATATTGTAATCGGGGTACAGTACCACACAGTAATTGAGCAATACAATATTGTAGTTTTACAACAAGGTACGAATACTAACATGTTAAAAAGCTAATAACAGGCAAATATGCTAAGAGGCTTACAAGCAACATGTATGGATTTACATGAAAAAACAGTACTTTCCTGTGATATTACTGTAAATGTTCTGTAAATTTGTATATTTGCAATAACTACAAATGCTTCTTGGTAAAATATTAATAATAATTGGTATAATAATATAACTTTACATCAAATTACTGTATTTCCAATGTAGAATTGTGTCTGGGTTACTGTAAAATACTTACAATATACTACTGTGAATTTACTGCAATAATTAGCCAGTGATTTATTGTAAAATTACAGTACTACTTTTCACAGGCAATTTGATAAATAACAAAAAGGTCATTCTTGTGTTGTAACAAAGGACTATGACAGTAAGGTACAGGGATCCTACATGAGAGAAGCTCTGTCAGCCTGTTCTTTTCCTCTGAACCTCATACCTTCCTTATTAACAGTATTTTATCGCCAACGATACAGCAACATATTTTCTCCACTCGTTCATTGGACACAGCCATAATTTCTGGGCAAATGCAGAGCAATGCAGGTACAATTCCCTCTTTTACTCACTTCATAAACCTTATGTCATAACTCATGAAAATTTGCCTGCACCATAAAGATTTTAGACATGATTAAAAGTTCTATTAAATCTGTGTAAAAAAGTGCGTGCAGGAAGCTGTAGTCATTCTTTCGGTCTGGTGCCCTTAAACAGGTTGAGAGTCGAGTTGGATGCAGAGTGTGAGAGTCTGGCGGTATTTGGAGAGTGAAGCCAAGGCAATGTGGTGTAAAATTGGTTCTGAATTTATGCATCGTGTTAGAACATGCCCGAGAGGTGGCGGACGGAGACAAAGACAGACTGAGGAGGAGAGACAGAAACAGAGAGTCGAGGAAATATATTGAAAAAGCAGCACAATGACAGCTTTGCAGGCTCAAAGTGTTAGTCGAACACGTTGTTGAAAATAGGTGTTACTTTTAACATTCCATGAAGAGCACGCTCCATGTATTCAAACACTGTAACACATTTGTTGTCAATATGTTCTCACAGAGGAGCTGTTTCTGAAAATCAGTGTGAAAAACCTTGATAGCCAAGAGTACCTGGTAGGATGAAAAACCCTATTTCATCGAATGATTTATGCATGGAATTCATCAAAGTTCTGTCCACGATTGTAAGCACACTTTCATTTAACTAGTCTCTTTGTAAAATAAAATTCTAATGGCATTTAGTGCTGTATATTAATTTTCTGCAGTGCAGTCATCACACGCATCATTCAGAAAGTCAAACATATTAAAGTCAGTAAGAGATGGTTGTGTTTTCAGTCCTTGAGTTTATATAGAGGTACATAGCAAGTGCTTCAAGTCTAATAATTCCAGCTAACTTTGAATGCAGCCTGAAGTAAATAAACTTACAAGAACCATCAAGGCGTCTTGTACAGTCTTAACAATTTATTTGGACCTCGAACAACTTAGAGAGAGCGGATAAGTGCTCTTTGATTACATAAATTAATAAATGCCTCACATTGCAAATGTAATTTAAAAAGTCTCTTTCTGTTCAATACCTCACTTGACAGAGCCCGATTGAAGACATAATCTGTTTCTTACATAAGTAAAACCTAAGGTTTCCTTCATAATGTCAGTTGAGGTAAGGCTTAATTTTGTTCAATGAGACAGCTCAACAGAGTTGGGGGACACAGATGTGTAACACTCTTCATAGTTGTAAGTTATATGACAAAGGGCTTTAAAATGTAAAGTAAAAAAAGCAAGGTTCAAAGATAAAAGGCCTCATAAAGAGAATCTTTAAATACTAGATGGAGAGAAAAAAATCTATAAATGAGAGGGAAATATAACAGGAAGAAAGTTTTAGAAGGTGTGAAGCCAGTCTTAGGGAAGGTACTTTGAAAGCTTTTCAAGATACCAATTACCTACCGTGGCAGAAGTTAAACTTACTGCAAAGCTACCCTGGGGAGAAATAGGTTTGGTTAACTAAAGCTACTGAGAAAAAATAGTTCAAACTACTCTGTATAAAAAAAATTAATCAAATTAAATTTAAAAAAAAAATGTAATAAAAATTAAAATTGTAAATGTGTGTTACGAAAATATCTCAAAATATAATACAGTCACATGCCATCAGAAAATGCCACTCAGTTAAAGGTGCACTATGAAGTTTTGGAAGATAAATCCAAACACAGAAAGGTAATGTTCACAATACTAGTAAGATAATTATCCAAACAAATACAAATAAACAGGATGTGCTCAGAGGGAAATATAGTCCTCAGAATACTGTGTGATGTTTCTCTATTCTGATTAAAATTCCCTTGCCTCCCAAAAGTTAATTGCAAAAAGTGCCTACTTTTTCATAATAATCATACATAAACCTTAATAAAAATAAATAAATACATAAAATACATCAATTAATAAATTTCAGCTTTGGTTTGTATACAAAGTCCATCAGTCATTGCACCAACAACTTAGCAAATTCACTGCTAAAATAGCATGGGGCAACTTTTCTTAACAGTTGTTAATAAATAGCAATAATCAACGCTTATGACTGATTACACCTGAAAATTATACTTTTAAGTGTAGTTATGAAAATTCAAATTCAAAAGACAAAAAACTACAGGCAAATATTTTCCACATTTGATCTGACAATCCAGCCTCATTTGTTTCCTTTAATTGTTTGTGGTTTCAGTAGTTACCTCCAAGACATGGCAGAAAAGTCATTTAACTACTAAAATCACTATGCCAATCTGAATATAGTTGGATAACGATGTATAATAACTATTATTAATAATGGGCAAACTTATAGTTTGTAAAACCTAAGTTAACAGTTCACTGTTACAGTAATAAACAATAAAATGATTAATAAACAACTGATGATAATAAAACTTGTAAATGGTTAATAAATACTATGTAGGTCATTCATAAACATTATGTGGACTGTGATTAGAAAGTTGCAACTGATGTATATAAACATTTACAACTGCTTAATAAATGTTTATAAAGCATTTCATTGTTTAACAGTGGAATAACTAGTAAGTAGAGTTTTATTGACTAGAAATCAATCATTTATTAATGTGGGTTTTTTAAAGTGTTAACTTTAGTTGAAATTATCAGCCAGCTGCTACAAAATGTAGTGAAACTACTCATACTCCCTAATCCCGAACACTGCGTGAAGCTCCAACTGTGTTAGCATGCCTTAGAATCGCAGTTTTAAAGTCTTATTAACCCTGTCACCCTGAGTAACAACGGATGTGTTTCAAAAAGGGCCCCACTTGATCATCTGAGGCTGCACTTAAGTTTATGGGGGAGCGGCATGTCTGAGGTATAACCGGGGCCATTTAAGGCTGTGAAAGTTATCATAAAAAATCCATCCTAAACCTGTAGCTTTTCGAGAGAGGCAAGGATGTACTGTGCCTTTTTAGTCTGGCAAACAGCACAAATGACTTACTTTTGGCTATGTTCCTCAACCCTAACCCTAAAAAAGCCCCTTGATGAAATGAGGTCTGGCCAATGTCCTTGCTTTGCAAAAACATCCTCTCCTCTGAAGGTCCAGAGCACATTAAGGTTGCCACCAAAATAGAAGTACACTACGTTAATACACACACACAATAGATGCATGCAGGTCATGTGCCATTAACGCTCTCAAACAGAGTAACACACACACACACACACACACACACACACACACACACACACACACACACACACACACACACACACACACACACAAATTAGCCATCCATTAAATTTGCACTTGCAACCTGCGTCAGATTAGCATCTGATTTACCAAGGCATGAGCTAATTACAGAAGCAGAGACTCGGACTGCTTTTTAGCTGCTTTCAAGGAATGATCATATTGGAGCGATGCTGCGAAAAAAAATTACTCATTAATGAAGTGAGATATCTGAAAAGATTTCTAGGTGCAATTTCAAAGCCTAGAAATAATATTCATCTGTAAAAAATTTGCACAGTCGGTGCAGTTGTAATGAATACAAGAACTTCTTTGGTAAGGGGAAAGAGTTTGAGCGACAAAAAAGGACGTACTAAAAAAGAAACATCCACCAAAATGTGAATGAATTATCAAACGAGAGCAATTGCCACGGTGCATTAGCAGCTCAGTGAACATCAAAATCAATTTCAAGTTTAATAACTACACAGTCATAACTCTGTAACCTATTTGTGAGCACTTGTGTTAGTGCGGCTCCCTTGCACATTTTCTGTGAAGTGTTCACCTTTTGTCTGCCATCACTGAGATTTGAACAGAACGCTGGCGAGTTACATTTTCCGTAGTCCCATTAAAACTTTCCTTTAATAGGCCCTTGCAAATTTGCATATTTTCATTAGTTGCAGACATACCGAGAAATTGCACGAAACTAGTTAAATCCGTGGGACTATAGAGTCAACAACACTCACATATGGTATTTGCATGATCCTCCCTCACATACATATGCATAAAGGATAGAGTAACATTTCACTGTTCACACAAAAGGTGTGCTGACAGACACTGTGCGCCCGCGTGATGACAGGTGAATTGTGCTTCCAGGCAAGGGCACAGCTTTGATAAATAACACACATAAGAATACATCTGAAACAAGGTGCAAAAGTCTGTGGAAATCTGGCCCAGAGTCGTTTCTATTTCACAGCCTCTCTTCCTTTTTTCACCGTGTCAGTTCATTTTCTCTTGTCTCGATCTTGCTTTTTTCTCCCCTCAGCTGTAATACCTTCAAAACCGAGTCCCATAAAAAACATCAACTCCCAGAACACTGAGGCTAAACTGCAGCGTGTCGCCACTACAAATTTCAATTACTGGGCATACCCATCTCACTTTTACAGTCTCTTTCACACTCCTGAAGTCCATTAGATAATTTCAGAGTCCTCTGGGTCTTTTTTCACATTCTCATCCATCAATCTGCTGTCCTTCCGTCTGTGTTTTGCCCTCCATCTCTTCTGTGCATACAACCAACTCACTTATTCCAATCCTCAAAAGGCAATCCAAGTTAAATATAAAAGTGTGATTACTACTCCATTACTGTCAATCAACACTTTGGAATGGTGCAATACTTTTTGTTGAAGCGATACATTATTCATGCAGTCTCCTCCCAGTCACCTGTATTGACATCCTCAGTTTGATAAAGCAAAGGCACCTGCTGCCGTCATTAACATTCTTCCAACAACAGCTTGTTTTTTCTAGGCAAAAATTCATATGCTCTCAGCCTATAAATCTACATCTCACCTCATGGTGTTGTGCTGGATGCAAATGACAAATGCAGACAAAAAGGAAGGCGTATCGGTTAGTCACAGACAGGATTGGATCCAGTTCTTATTGTGCTGTAATGTGGAGAAACAAGCATTTGTCATTTTAATCCGGGATGCGAAAAATAAGAAAATTAAGCGGAAATACAAAATAAACAAAGGAAATGAATACATGAGAGGAGAGCGAAAATAATTTATTATTTGATTTTTTTCTTTGCTAGTCTTCTGTTTGCAGACAATCATGAATTAAAAGAAAAATCAGGAATTTGATCATGTATATTTCTTGGACATTAAAGGGGCACTATGGAGTTTTGGAGAAGAAATTCAAATATTCAATATTAATGAGGTAATAATACAAACTGAGAAATATTCATTTTCCCCATAACTGAATAAACAAGCGGTTCTCAGAGGAAAATACGGTCCACGGAAAACAGCTTGAAGGTAGAGAGGTGGCAGGGTCTGCCAAATATAAACACAATAAAACAGTATGAAATTGTGTTGTCTTTTAAGGTCAGTTTGTTTATTCAGTCATGAAAACAACAAGAGTTTGTTTATTTAGTTTGTTTAGGCATAAACAGCAATCAGCCAATGAAGATCTTTCTCTACTAATTAACATTTCTTCCCCAAAGCTACATAGTGCACCTTTAAGTGTGAGATAGTTTTAATGAATGATCACTTGACATTATTTCTGAAATTCATTAAGCTTTGAGCAAGCTCAAATTTTCACCCACTGACCCTCTGCAGGATAAGCGGGTACGGTTAATGGACGGATGGATGATTATTATGTTAATGTGTAAGTTGATTAACACAGAAATACGCCCGCAGAGAACATATACATTAAATGTTAGAGGGAGCACATGAATTAAGAATAAGACAAGAACAGAGAGACAGAAACGGAGTAACGAGCTATAAACAAAAGCTCTGCGGGCAGAAAGAGAATGAGATGTCACAATTATACACTGAAGCAAGAATGATGTGATTTGGTGTTAAAAGGGTTTAAAGGAGGAAGTAAGACAGAGAGTGTTACTGGCGGCTGTTGACTGTTATACAGGGGAAGAACACATTCGCAGGAGAGAGACGGGACTTCTCCTCCAATCCTTCCTGTAATGAGAATGATTAATGATTATGGTGAAGCAGGGAGGTGAGGTGATGAGTTCAAACTGAATAGTAAAAGCTAATCATCTTCTGCATAGGAGGAGTGCACACGGCTGTGGTAGAACTGTGATATACTGTACTGTACACCAGCACAAGAATATCAGCTCGCACCAGCAAACCTAATGGACCTTATCAACCCCAGTGAAAATTATTGAGTAAGATTGAGAGAGTGCAAAGATTGCTTTTAAACTCCAATAATTTTCACTTTACCATGAATTTCATACCAATCTGTGAGTAATAATACATGTTTCACGATTTATTAAAGTAAACCCTGATTTCTGATGTATCTAATCTGAGAGCCTCAGTGTGGGGGGGAAGATTTGAAAACGTTGAAATCATAGCTTTGCAAGCTACCGATTACGTTACACTGGAAGAAGTTGAACGCAGAATTGCTACACTCAGGAGAAATCTAGGGTTAAGAGCGGTGATGGACTCAGGTTTGAAGGGCAGGGGCGAAAAGGGCACCAACCGTGTGCAGCGGGAGGCCAACGTGCAGAAAGTCGTGATATATTTTTAGTTAAGAGATGTTTTGTCCACTGGCAGGGCACCCTAGAGGGCACTTTAGTATGTTTTTTGTAGCGTTTACTGCAACTACTTTGTACAAAATGATCAAATTAATAATGGCCATGTAAAATATAACACAAAAAATGTCACAAATCCCAAAAAACAAAAAAAACAACCTCTTTTTGCCAAAATGCCAACGTGTTTACATGTCATAACCCCAAAAATTAAAGTGCGAGGAAAGTCAGCTCTGGTTTGTATACAAGTCCGTCAGCCAGACACCTGCCTTCTAGAAACTAGAGTCCAGGTAGCTTGCCAGATAATTTCTAAAATAGCATGCAACACCTTCTCTAAAGATTTGTTAATAAAAAGCAATAATCAAAACTAATGGATGATAGACACTTAACATATCTGACGAGTGCAGTCGGAATGAAAGAAAAAGTGGGTAGCTCGTCAATGATTCAATTACAGAAGAGAATCAATAGTAAAAATCATTTCTTTCCTTTTATGGCCCAAAATTGTTTGTGGTTTCAGTAGTTAACTACACAAATAATGGGAACGAGGTAATTAACCTGCTTAAATCACGATGCAAATATGAACTTCATCAACGTGCTGCAAAATGTAGTCATAAAAATATTTTAATTACATGTAGTAACAACACTCGAGAGCCAGATGGTGTGGCTTCCAAGATGGACGGGACAATAATCATTGCATTTGGATAAACTCTGGCATAACAACTATTAACAAAACCAACAAAATTATGGCGAGTGGAAGTAATGGACCTATCATCAAGGCAATCAACAAATACTAGTCAAGCTTGTCCTCACGCATACAAAAAATGTCCAGCTGTTGAAGCCTACTTGTATGCAGGGCCAACCGAATTGGGGTAAATTATTATACAGACAAATACAAGGCCAAACAGACATACGTGCAGTAGCTATATATGCAGAAGGTGAATTATGCACTGGGTGCCTGAGTAGTTAGTAACTCTGCAGGAGTGCCAGAATCTATGACAGTACAAAGACGGCTGAAATTAATAGTGTATGGATTGTACAATAAATTATATATTGTATAGAGGTTAGCTACAGAACAGAACTCATTGAGCTGAGCTGCCAGGACACACAGTGCTCCTCAATAACACTTCAGCTGGCCAGATGTTTGTCGACACACGATGCCTGAACCTGCATTGCCCGTTTGAAGGGCAGCCCAGTGACTCGTTATGTATAATGTATATACAGTACGTCATGCGTTGCATTTTATAGCGCCTTTATGAATTCTGCTCATTGGACTGACTTCATTTGGACCTGCTGAAGAATATTTCTAAACTTGAAATGAAAAGGTTGCGTGCAGCTTTGCCAGAATAACACACGTGACGTGAGTCAGGAGAGACCTTTGACAGGTGAGGCTGCACATGTCTGTATTCGTGTGAATAAAAGACAACATGGGAGGAAATAAATAAAGAGAATGACTGATTTTGAGTGTGCCAGTGTGTATGTTGACAGGTTGCTCGTGCATTAGAACGCTCTTGCGCTCATAAATAGTGTATATGCATGACTCTGTCTCTCTCTCATTTGCTGCATGCATACAGTATGTGTGCATGTGACTCTGACGGCTCTTATGACTTCAATGTGACCTCAACAGCTTATGTGACTCCGAGCAGGACGAACTGCCCAGACTTACGGCTTCTGGGCTCGCAGCTAAACGTCAGCTCGCGTCTGCATACCGCGCAGGGTGCATGCTTTTGTATGTGCACACTCATGCCGTATGTGTGGCTGGGTACATGTCTGTGACAATGTGTTTGCGGCTAAATTAAGCTGACAGCAACACCAGTCCCCACATGGCTCAGCAACTGGTAATCACATTAAGGCACAGCTGCATTGAGCAGTCGGGCTTTCTGACAGCAGCAAGCAAAATATTTTCAACTCAAACTCAATGCACACTGACACTTACATTCATACAAAAGTGAGAGTATGCAAATTTGCCATTTATAATGCACAAGACAGCATCAGAGAGGCTGCGAGCGCAAATTTGAAAAGTCGTACTCATTGAGTTGTATTTGCAGAAAAAAAATATATTAAAAATGTATGTGGGCAGATGTGAATAAAATTTAGATCCATATTATTGAGAACAATTAAGTAAATTCCACTCTTGCAAGTTTGATGTGTGTTAGAGTCTGAGGGATATATTGTGGTGAAAGCTGAAGCAAGCACAAACACATGCGCAGGCTGGAGGGGTCAGGATCAGGATGGGAAGCCTGAGGTGTTCCGTCTAGCTGTGCTGCACCCAGTGAAGAGGATTCAACACTATAAACCGGGATATAAAAAGAAATAGCAGGAAATCCGAGAGGTAGAACCTGTGGTTTACTTGCTGGTTTCTGTCTCTCCCTGTCTGTCTATTTTTTAAGCACAAACTGCATATTGGTCAGCAGGTGTGTCGCGGTGGTCCAGCTCTCCTCACCTCTGACTGTCTCTCTACTCATGTCTGCCTATCCAAAATAATCCTAATCAATACTGCTCTACTCTGCCGATGTACTTATTTTTAAAAGCCCTGTGCACGCGCACACAAACACACATAATCTGATTATACATAAACAAGCTAGGGAGGCTGAAAAGTTATTACACAGGGCATCACAATATAAGCCCCGCCGACACATTTTACAACCGAAATTTATGAGTTGCTACCTGCTCTACGGAAGAGAAAGGACTTGAAAAGGTGGGAGGCTTAACAAGGCAGCACTTGGCTCTTGTACTCAAGTGGGCTCAGTGTTTGTGCACTCACCCCTATATATTTTTTATTGTGTCTCTCCTGCTTTGAGAACATACTCGCCAATTTGGAGCTAATAAGCAAATGGTAAAATGCGCAGGGACCACTCGGGGATTTTAGATATGCGATTGCTGAAAAGGTGTGACAGGCTGTTAAGGGTAATTTCAGATGCAGTGGCCCTTGGCACCCGGCTGTATGTTGTTTTCTCACCTTCTATCAACTGGCTTGTGTAGTGGTGGAGTCGCGGAGGGTGGCAAAGGCTGGCGGCTGTCACCTAAAACAGTGTTGCCTTGCAAAATGGAGTGTGAAAAAACACGGAAGGCCCCATTTTCACCAGTTATTTGTTAATCAGCACATTTAGTATCAGCAACATTTGCATCTTTTTTCATTTTAGGTTTATTTAGTTTAGCAGCCTTTCAATCACTGTAGAGTGATTCAGTACTGCCCAGCAGGACTTTTAAAAAAAAACACATGCACAGGCTGGTGCTCTCAGCCGACATGCCTACTATGCAACACGACAATGTTGAAAAGGAGAAAACTGGAAAGTCATATTTCCAACTCCTTGAGGTGAAGCTTGATTTTACACTTTGTAGAGGATATGCATTTTAAGTCCAAAACATCTGTCCTTCAGGCTCCTCAGTTACTTTGCTTCATATTTTAGACAGTTGAAAAGATAGTGGATCTTGCCGTAGGGCAGTCTGGTACTGTCCGCCTCACAGGGAGTTAAAAGGTCAGGCCAATGTAGCTCCAGCAACGGATAATTCATGCTGTGGCCTGATACAACAAAATCTTCGAGGCAACCCTAAAATTAAAAGCCAACCACTGCAGGGAGGCTAAGACTAGGCTGGCACTGTCAATATCTCCAGCAGTGGCAAAAATCCCTTTGGCGACAGTATGAATATCTTTTGAGTGATATACAGACAAAGGTCTCTATGATTCCAATAATCCCCCAAAAAAGAGGAAATAATATGTCAAAGACTTCCAAATAAGTTGAACAGTTCAGTGGCTCCAGTTTTCTAAAGTTATTCTCGATGCAAAAGTGTGAAAGGTCAAACTGGAATTATTGAACATTTATGGTTTCTCAGCAAAAAATTATCTAAAAAGTGTAAAACCCTGGCTAATGTTAGACATTGACCTACAACTTCCACCCCTACTGAGGGAGCTGGCCTGAAAGTCTAAGCTGCAAGTAAAGATATGGCTACATTTAGAATGTGCGTACGAGTGGGTTTTGTAAGGTTCCACATGACAGCCTCATTATCAAGCAGCACATAATATTTGCATATAGATGGCAATAACTTTTGTGGATATAGCCATCAGTCAATTTAACATTGTTTTGAAGTTAAGGTCATTTGTGTTACTACTTTTTATGCATGCAGTGTGTCATTCATTTTCTGGTTGAATTAAACACAAACTGTATTCTAGTAAGGCATGCGTGCACACATGTAACAATGAAAGCCTCTTATCCCTTTTTCTCTCAAATGCATATAATAAAGAGGAAGCTCTCAACCCAAAATCTCCGGCCACCTGAATATCAATGTTACCGCTGTAGGCAACATCAAAGACAATCCCCAGACTCTTTGACTCCAAGTATCAAAGAGGCTAGTTAAAACTGAGCAACAGGATCAACAGATCTGACTCAAAGGTGGGCTGTAAAGAACCACTCTGACTTTGCTTTTGGCAAATCTAAACGCTTGAACGGTTGCTGTTTTTGCTCGGAATCAAAAAGGACTCGAACATGACCTGCATCTGATTTATGAGGGGCAGTCACACATACAGTCAAAACAGTAAGGATCACTGTGGTTGTGTTGCAGAAAGACCAGAAGTATGTGCAGAAAACATCCCTTTAACTTAGATACATTGTGCTGACAAAGGCTGGCTGGATTATGATCACAGGCAAGGTTTTTTGAATGAATAAAGCACTGAATTTGAATACTGCACCCAGGTCACAAAGAGGTGGCTGGGGTGGATGATTGGGCATACAAAGTGCAGGACTTTGACTCAAGAGTCTGGGGTTTGCTCATGATCTGTGCTTAGCTTTAGGCAACAAAAGAACTTTGGTTAAGGTTAGGAAGAGATTGTGATCTTTGTTTGAATGTTGATAATCATGTTGTGTTTCATGAATCAATCTTCTGTGGACTTTCTCTGTCTGAGACTAAGACCTTTCCCAAACCATAACCAAGTCCTTCCAGTGCTTAAACATAACCTCAAAAAGATGAATAATACAGTAGTCACTACAAATAGATATTGCAATGCAAATTGTAAATTTCTTTGACAGAAAAAAAAAATATATACGCTCTCTATGAACATTTCACTGCTACATTCAGTATCATCTTAAAGCAACATTATGTAGAAATCGACATTTTTTTGCGTTTTAGCGCCCCGCTCAGTTTCGGGTCTGCAACAGCTTGTCAGGCGTAATGTAGGTGCTAACTACAATAAAGGTCTTTACATCATAACAATGTTTTGTGTTGAAAACTTGAACTTGAAGTAAACATGTATGTATCGCTGTGATCCTACACTAGTGAAGTGATAGGGGGGCGGAGTGGCTGAGATAGATACATCGTTCACCCTGTTACAACTGTACCATCAAAATGACTTTTGTAGCTTTAAGGTAAAAAAGTTGCATAATGTTCTATGAACATAATCTCCTCATTATGTTCATAGAAAACCTAATCCAGGTGCACATGTCCTTAGCCTACTAGCAGACAGGGTTGACAGAAAATGACCAAACGGCAGTAGTATGTACATTGAAAATAAAATGAAATTCAACCTTCTCCAGCTCAAGTCCAGCCAGCCTCTACATCATCAAAACAACCTTTTAGCGATGAGGACCAAAGGGCCACTTCCCCAGCTGCTTCTGGAGCTCTTCTCAGCCAGACAGGAGTGGCATGGCTGCCTGTGACAGGGGATAACCCCCACCACCCCGCTGCATGCTGTTTGCTCTATGTCCCTTCCACGTGTCAACAGAAGTTACATTCCCAGCCTCTGCCACACGTCTCTGAATAAACTCATAAATATTGTTCCTCAACATTAACCTAGCACAATGACTGCACTCTCCACTGAGCGCTGACCATGTTCCTTGGGAAGACAGCTTAAGTACAACAGACAGCCTCTCCACACAGCCATCAAGACTAGCTAATTCGGTTACGGAAACTGGCGGGCACATTCCCATACTTGTCGCCTGTGCAGCCCATATTTAACTGGAGTGTGCACATGTCCAGAAATCATGTGCAAAAAGGCCATGGCAGTGATATGATCCTAAGATTCCCAGACTTGAATATGGAGAAATATAGGGCAGGCATCATATTATTTTTCTGAGAAGTAAGACAGTTCACAGAGCAGGATCAATGCTTTGGATTAGAGAAAAGCTATATCCCGATATTGATTTGAAATACTTTTAATTCAGTTTTAATTAATTTTGGGAGTATTGAAAAGGAATTTCAGGCTTGGAAGTATGATTTGTGATGCATATTGATGACAGGATTAGGATGACTCACAAGACATCTTGTCACTATTTAAATTAGGAGCGGTGTAGATTTTCTATATGTTCACTAGAATGAGATGTCTGTAGTGTAAGATGTCCAATTATTTTGTGTTGTGTATCTTACTTAACTAAGCAAATTCAGCCGCAAAGCTAATTTATGACTGCTGAAATACTGCAAATTTCCTTATTTCTCATGTTTTCGTTTTAAAAATCAGAATCTAAATCATGGGCAACATGAAGGCAGAAAGGGAGATGGCGAATAATATACCAAAAAAAGAGGGAGAGAAAGAAAGGGATGGAATGAAGAGGTAAAGAATGAACAAGTGGACTAAACAAAAAGGGATGACGGGTCTAAACGCAGGGAGGAGCTCTAGCAGTATTTATTATCGTTAATCCTTTAACTGTTACTATAGTGCTACCATTACATTATGTGAATTACAAAATGTAGGCCTAAAGAAATGGGTTTTTTTTTATGCTATTATATCCAGATAATGTATCAAACCACCTGCAAAAAGGCACCAGAATACATGAAATGACATTTACTCTATTTGAAAGGTTTCTAGTAAAGAACCCACAAACCTCTGTTTAAATTGTCCCACCCACATTTGAAATGCTTCCCACGCCCATGCTCTAATTGGTACATATTTTGGTTAAAAGGGCGAATATACAATTTTTAAGAATCAGTAGTGTAAATCATAAGCATTTTTTGTGCTGCCCTCATTAAAGAAGGACCTCATTTTGTGGTTTGCTGTAAACTGTGGTGATCAGTGATTTCTTGGAAACTAAAGAAAAATCTGGGCGAAAACTGGTAAAGATTTTTGCAGGGAAATGAGAAAAGTAAAAATGACTCAACAGTAATGAGGCTTTTGCATTATGTAGTAAGTAACATAACAGGCAGTTACTAAATCATCAGCCATATAAGACACAGAGGAAATATTGATCAATAGACAGTTGTGTGATCTCGCTCTGTCATTTCGTCTGTGTCTCTCTCAGTCATTCACACATAAAACATACAAAATCTGAACCACACACTGCTCTGACTTGGCAGTTGATCAGCTGCATGGCCTGTTGTAGTGAAGCCCAAGGGCTCCAGACCCACAGCTGTAATCACTGTGTTTTGTCGGCAGCGAAGATTGAGGACTGCTGAAAGTGCAGTGAGCACGAAATGAATTCAAGCACCGTGGAACACACACACACACACACACACACACACACACACACACAGACACGCACACACGCACACAAACAAGACAGCACAGAACTACTTTCATGTGCTACTTCAAAGCATCAATTAAACAGGAGAAAGGCTGGATAATAACCATAAGGTTATCCTCATCGTAATGAGCCAAAGTATTCGTTGTGACACATCAAAACACTACCACAGCTTCTAGCCAGCACATGGAAATGCATTAACACCACAGCGGGGAATAGCACACGCAGAGGTGCATGCAAATAAGGGAGTAACTTTTTTTTTTTTTTTTTTTTTCGGATAAATCTTAATATTTGACTAAATCACAATGTGTTAGACTTCGCTGGCTACACCAGAACAATGACAGTTACATCTTGCTTTATCAACACAGACCTTCTAAAGGGGCTCTATATGCACAGGCTTTTTAGAGAATTTCATGAAATGTCTACATTTTTTATTTGTGTTTGAGGCTAGAGAAGGGAAGGTCCTTCAATGCCAAGACATTTTCGGTGCATGTTCATATATGAAACCTCCACACGCCAAACTACTACATCATTGTCTTAATATGGGACACGTTGCACACGTTTTTTCATTGTCAAACCTGAGTGGGTTTTTTCCTCTGCAAGTTATTTCTACTTGTTCAAAGCAGTGATTTCTGCGCTGTGGCTTGACAGAAATACACACAAAATAGTCACTTAATCCACACTCTTTGATGTGTACAGAACAATAAGCAAGGACACTGTCCACTCCAGGTCATAATTGACCAACACTCTGCACCTCGCATCGGACATAATGTGTGGGAGAGAGCAACGCTACAGCAAACGCCGGGAAAGGAAAGAAAAGCATCTACAGACAATCAACTTACCAATATACAATGCCTTGTAGAATCCGATAGGGGAAATAAGGACACATACACAGGTCAAATTAAAGCACTGAAAGAGGAACCAGATACATTAAAAAGTTTAGGATGAACTGCTACCCCTGATCAAACTTCAGAGAGAAGGGGGACAGCAGTGCACAGCATGCCGACTCCAGATCATTAGAAACAGTGTTCACAGAGCTGGAAAAAAGCATATCCAGGGGGTGGCAGGACTACAAAAGAAAGGGCTTCAGAGGCGTCTCATTCTAATGGATTATTCCACGTGGAACAAAACATGAAAACTAACCATTCTCCAAACTGCACATGGCATGGAAAAACGACTGACTCGCAGGCTTTGACAGCATAATGCAAAAACTTCTTTGAGGGAAGATAGGGCTCACTGATTGGCCAGTTCGGCGACATCAGAGTGACTGGCCCCGCTCATACAAATCATTTTGTGAACCTTAAATCAAAAATGTATACTGTTGCACCACATCTTCATCTTCACGAGGCAGATAAGAATGTGTCCTGATTTCCCAAAGCAAATCTTGGTGGGACGCACTTCAGTCAAGACGGTGGGAGGGTTGCCAAACTTCCATAATTTTAAACTTCCATGTTTACCCCTTCACATCTAAGGCGGTTCATGTGCCGGTTTGGAGCCAGTGTCCACTCTGGAACCAGTTCTTTGCATTTCAAAAGCCAAAGAATAGCCAGGAAAACTGGTTCCAGAGTGGCACCAACACTTTGCCGGTCTAGAACAAAGAACTGCTTACATCAGTGGCTGGGGTTAAAGTTATTGTGACCAAGGACCAATTTAAACCGCCTATGACCGCCATTTTTAAAAACCAGAGCTAGTGTAACGTGGTTTGACTCTGACTATGGATACCCTATCAAAACAACATCACCGAGGACAGGTCATGGTTGGATGCCAATGTAGGCATGCAAAGCAATGCTGGGTAATTGGAGACGTATACAGTGACTGAATGATGTGACTCTACAGTGCCTTTCATGCCCGTAGAAAAGCAAACCTGTTCACAACACTTCCTACACGAACCACTACAAAGGTCCATTGCTAGTAACTGCCAGAATGACATATATCACCATTACCAAAACAACCTGAGTGTTGCAGCGTGACAGTGACATGACTTCACTCCATTAGTAAGTTAAAATAACTCACTGTATACATTTGGACACCCACTGCACATGATCGGTGGCCTCCTGTGTGAAAGTCCTGTGCTTGTTTGACCCGGCCATCTGTCCTCTAACCCCCCCTATGCAGACGTGTCGCTCTACATGCTACTTCACCTGACTTCCATCATTACTGCCGTGATAACAACTATGGCCACCACAGGTCGCCACCTAACAAGGAACATGGGTCACAAAAAGCTGCTATCACAGTCGACCTATATGGTTGTTTTTCTGATGAGAAATAGGTATGTTTACACCTTTTCAACATCAGGCCAGGAGGTGTCCTATGTTGATAACCACCTCCAAAGCTGGTGTGAGCGATGACATTGCAATTTGTATCAAATCTATCGTGGCAACATATGGCTTGACTTCAACTTGGCTTTTTTTTTTTTGATCATCATGCAAGTATCTTATCTGCCCGAGACATATGAAGTTACCGAATGTGAATGCGTAACTGATCGGGGATGCAATATGGGATTGCAGGACAGGCTGATTTACAACCTCTTAATTAATAACTCAAAAATTGCTTTCCAATTGTGCATAATTGTATATCTGATCTGAATGCTGATAGCAATTTTAAATCTGGTGAAGTATTCTCAAGTAAGGTCCTGAGAGTTGCTGCTGAGGAGGGAAAATTGGAAAGTGAAGGTAGTGACTGCGGGTAGAAAATCGGTGCATGAGCTAACATTTTCTGAGAGTCCAGGTATAACATTGTGCTTACAAGAAACTAGGGCAATGCATGCTGACAGGGAAGTGAGGAATGTTGCTACGAAGCAAAATTGCAATATGCGGGTTTGTGGACACCAGGAGAAGAGTAGATGAACAGCTGCAGGGTTTAGCTGAGTAGACACAACCGCTACTGTAGTTTTCCAGCTGACTATATTTAGGTGTTTTTTCATTAACGAAAATGTGAATCAGGTTAACTAAGGTACTTTGGAACCACGGGCAGTTATACTTGACAACCAGGCACTAGTATGATATGTTTCTATACAGCTGCTTTATTTGCTCTTGTTCCTCCTACGCAGATTTGGGAAAAAGCTCAGATCCAGACAGCCCTCAGGCGCACAGATTGGCCATTAGTGGCATGCTCTCTCCCCTATATCTCAGGCTTCAAGGAAAGAAATGTGCATTTCCTGGAAATGATTGTGTGTGCTGCCGGGTGCAGACCTGCCACACACCATGTCCTTACAGCACCAACTGTTCGTCCTTCCAGTCAGATGTCTTGAACAACAACTTGTGAAGACTAGCCAGCTGTCTGCACATCAACAGTGGCTTTTTACCTCCTTGTCCATTATGTTGCACATCAAAGCTCCTCTTTTGTTAAGCATGAATTTCGGAGACACATACTGGATCCTCCCTCCCTTGCTGAGGAGCCCAGAGTCAATTTCCCAAAGGTATCTTAAATAAGTAATGACTTTAGCACATAGATTTAAAATGGGACTAAAACTGTCTCAGCTTTAAAAAGCTTTTAGAAACCAACCCCCAGGTTTGGTTTGTCATGATTGAGAGGTGTGTGTCTTACCATTTTCTTTTAAGAATCACTGTGTAACCCCCTTCAGGCAGGTTGAAAAGACAAGAAGATTATTTGAAGTTGCTCATTTCTCTACAATGTCATTTAAAAGGCATACATTTATTTCCAGGTAAGGAAACTTTTAATTTGACATTGACCGTTTCCAAGTAAGATGAGTCTCTTAAAAGTGGTTAAAGTGTGTGGTTTTGAAATACATACAAAAAAAGGGAAGACCTCCTAGTCCCCCTCGTGACCACCTGTGCTTCATGTCCTGTCCTGTCATGTCATGTCACTGACATTACTCTCAGCCTAAGCACTTCATGTCACTTCTTGTAAACTGCACGGATGATGTGTTCCCTCCACCTGCCTGTGCTGCTTGGTTCAATCATGGATGCCTGTGTTGTCAAGTCTTACTCGGCCATACTGTCCATAATATGGCTCTTGGATCATACTGGCCAAAGTTATGAATCATTTACACTGCCAAAAATATACACCCATCAGCCAGAACAAGGTGAAGTGAATAACAACGATCATCTTGTAACATTGCAATGTACTGCTGGGAACCTTGGGTCCTGGGATTCATTTGGTTGCCACTTGAGACAAACCACAACACTGCTGCAGACCAAGTACTCCCAATCCAGTCGAGCATCTGTGGGATTTTCTAGAACAAGTCCGCTCTACTGAGGCCCCACCTCACAAGACCCCAGAGGTCCTGTGTCCATGCCTTGATGGGACAGAGCCAAGTCTGATCCACCATTGGACCCGATCAGACTAATTTCAGGGATGTCTCAATGTTCAATCAGATTGGGATCTGGGAGTTTGGAAACCAGGTCGACGCCTTGAGCTTTCTGTCACATTCCTCAGGCCATTCCTGAGCAGTTTTTGCATTGTGGCAGGGAGTGTTGTTGTCCTGCTGGTGGAACCACTGCCATCAGTGAGTGCTGATGCCATGAGGGTGGGGTTACTTGGTCTGTAATGATGATTGGGTGGGTAATGCATGTCAAGTGGCATCCTGTTTGTGGTTTTAATGTTGTAGCTGATGTGTGTTTATTTTGTAAGAATTGCAGAATTGCCATGAAACCTTAACCTGATCTAGTTTATAGCTGCCATAGACACAAATCTAAGATTAAATGAAGGAGAAATATAGCTGTTGCACAGCATACAAAGGTCTATCAAGAACCAACATGAAAAAGAAAAGCATCTGTCCAACCATAATCCACTTTACTCTTGGCTTTCGCCTGGTTCACTTCTGAAGGAATATGGCAATGCATTCATTTCATTTATGCAGCACTAACCTTCTGGGTCACACCAATTAACTTTCTCCTTTAACTTCACTCCAACTAATAGAGTTTCCTCCTCAGTTTAAGTGTTTGTCCCATTATCATGTTTGTAGTATTGGCCTGTGCTTTTTTCTCACCCCTAATTATTGGCCCATAAAGGAAACTCTTTTACCACTGACCTCAGAGAGGACACCTCTCAGCAGTGTCCTTCAAAGAGTTTTGAGGGAGCTCGACCTGCACGGATTTAATTTAAGAGGCATGATTTGCTTGGAGAGTTGACACAAGATATGTTTAAATATTACAGAGATAAATCTTCAACAGCAAATAAGACAAGCAGCACAAGCCAAGCTCAAGTGTTCTAGATAGTCGGGAATATAAAGTCTCTTAACAGCTGGCTATGTGACTGGAATGAATAATAAGCCCAACAGAAGTAGGTAGGCAAATATGAAAAATTGTTCAGCGTTGTATTTTGCATCTACTGTAGGTGACAGTGATCAAGGGGGTGTTAAGTTATTCTGTCAAGGGTAGGTGAACTCGTCATGGTTAATGTCTAATTTTCAATGTTGATGTCTCAGTAGTCATAACAGTATGACCAATGGCACAGACTGCATTTATTTTTTACAACATGTCTGATTAAAATGATTGGGGATTTCGCCGGTAATGAGCTGAATTTATTGCCGTGGCAGAGGCTGGTGTCACCCGTGTGTCCCGTCTCAAAATTGCACCGGGCATATTTTTTTCACGCGTGTGAAACTGTGCTCCCATTTGATGTTTAATGAAACAGAAAGCCAACAGAGTAAGCTGGCAGCAATTATAATACAGTAAAACACACAAACACTAAATTGCAAAGGTTAGAATGGTGTACAGGGGCTCTTTAAACAAAAAGTATTCTGTCTATTCTAAAGAAAATCAATTGTGAATTCAATTGATGCTCTTATTATGCATTGCCCCTGGGCAGGCGAAGGAAAGCCTATACAGTAGGTCAGGTGGTCTCTATGCAAATGATAACCTGAATGATGAATATGGGAATATGATGGATATGTTCACAGGCAAATTATGAATCCATGGTATTACTCATGTGCCACAATTTAAAAAAATATTCAAAAAATTCACAGATCAAATGGGGTACGGAATGTTAAGTCACAAATACTTGAAGAAAATAAATTGTGAAATGAACTGTGAGTCTTCAAAGCGGTTTAGTAATTCTCCAGCACAGCATGGTGGCTCAGTGGTTAAACAGTCATAGATTCAAATGTTTGTGTGGAGTTTTCTTAGTTTCTGCTGTGTTTGCATGTGTTTCCTCCCTTATTCCAAAATTAGGCAGGTAAAGAAAAATGAAGCGTTCGAATTGCCTTAAATAGATGTGTGTTATCTTTCATACTGAAACGAGCGCATTAAAATAAAATGAATCCAATTCCCACCTGGACAGTTTAATATTCTTTGGATAATATTTGGCAGTAATGCAAAGAATATGTAACTTGGCATGCCAGTTTGCTTTTTTTTTTATAAAAGGCATCACATAAAGCGATTTTCAATAGACAAGCTGTCACATCCTAAAAGGCTTCCAAGTGAAATTAATTGTTAATTGCTGCTCGGAAAGGATGAAAAGAAAACGCACATCTAAATTTACACATTCCGTGAAGCAGAGTGGAAACAGCTCGAATGTGGGGCCTCATTCTTATTGTACACTGGCCCATAAATCTATAAAAGGTATTTTCAAAGACAAATATCCCTGGCTAAAACCCTCAAATTAGTACCACAGAAGCGCACAAAGTCAGCTGACAGTCCAGTATGCACAGCAAAATTAAAGAGAACATGGAAATATTGCAAATCATCTCCTGTGCAAAGTCTGTGACATTCTGCCCACAAAACCTTGAACCCTCTGAATGACTTTTTGTCCTACCTCTGGTGTGGCTGGGGACCCTCCGGCGGCCTGTCGATGAGCTGTGCATCACATGCTGGTAGTGAGACATGTCTGTTGGCGTGTTGGGAACACGGAAACTGTCCTGGAACCTCTGCATCAAATCCTCTACCGACTCCGTGTTTGGGTCAATGGCTGGGAAAAAGAGATCCAAAGTGAAAATGGCAGGCATGTCACAAGGCTTTAAGGTGAAAATCATTTTGCAAATAGACACACAGTAAAAATTCAAACATTCACAGATGCATAGCGGACAAAAATAACTTGCTTTATTTTTATCTTTTCTTTTCTTTGAAATATAAGAGATTAGACTATGATATGCATCATGAGCCACTAGGCTGTCCCATTTAGACACTGTAAAAAAGCAGCACAGTGTTATTTCTTCTTTCCATTTTTTTCCCTGGCCTTTAAATGATTCCATCAATTCAATATTGCTTCATCTCTACAGGGATCCTGCCAACGCTTCCCCCTGATGGCTCAGTCTCACTCTTCCTGATGAATGACTCCAAAACAACTGGCTGTGCGGAAAGAAGGCAAAGCAGAGAGAGGGGGTGTTTGCTTGCCTTTTCTTATAATAAAGAATTACAAAAGCAAAGGACAGGAAATTCCTATGACCTGTCGAGATATGTTCTGGCTAATTTATGCCACCAAATAGAGACTACTTATGAGTAGAGAATATTATACCCCAAATACAAAAAGGTTGAAACATGTATAGAACAGGTGATAGAATTCAACTACATGTAATTCTACAGCCCTTTGCTAAGAGACAATGCCTTATTTCATAAAATGTGGAAAGTATTTGTTCAATTCCAGTGAGATAGTTAGAACTTAAAGGGTAACTCCAGCAAATCTACACATTAAAGTGTGTTTACAAGTCTTGGGGAATACTACTGCATCACGAAAAAAAAGAAAGAAAAAGTATTTTAAAGCTATTTATTGTTCCAGAGGAAGCTGCGTGTTATCTGATAAATTGCCTCCAGTGATGTCACTCAGTGGCAAAATGCGCTGTGGGTAATGTAGGCACCATGTTTTGAAAAGGAAGATGTACATTATTTTAATTATTTGTAGCCCAAATGGGGTTGACGCTACCTTTTTCCCTTAGCACCTATGATGATGCACTGAAGGCTATTTGTCAGTGTGATGAGTTATTGCGAAACTGTGACCTTGTTTAAAGTAATCATCTGTACCACAGGGTAAGGAAACAAAGCTGTATGCTCAAACCAGATAGTGGGAATTTTGGTTTTGACAATGTTGGCAATTTTAAACAAAAACACCTCAATTTTGTCTCATGCGTGTCTCAATGGGGTATCAAATGAAAATAAATTAGGCCTTATCATTTGGTGTAGTTAGATGGACTCAAAACTATTTCATTTAGGCAATGTAATTATTTAATTTTAGCTGAATTGATAAAAATGAGTTGGACTATATATAAATTCAATTATATTGCATGGATGTACTTATTTTGAATTGGGGCTAAATATATTTATTGGATTGAAATCCTGCCCGCAATTCAACTGAGTTCATCCAATGAATCATTTTTTTCTTGAATGTATAAAAAGGAGATTTCTCTGGTTCTGCTGTACTGTTCATTTATTTTTAAACTGTCCATAGCCCAATAGTTTTGTGGGGGGGGGGGACTGCTTTTAAAACCAGTGGACTGCTTTTATAAACCTGGCTCCTACATTACCCACAATGCAACTGAGTGATATCACTGGAGGCAATTTATCAGATTACTGTACATGCAACTTCCTTTAGAGCAACAGAAGGCTTTATGCTATTTTTTTTTTTTTTTTTACACATATGTAGTGGTACTCCAGAAGACCTGTAAACACATTTCAATGTGTGAAACTGGTGGAGTTACCCTTGAAGGAGAACCGCTTTGTCTATACTATGCTCATTTTATCTGCAAATACCCTGTAGGCATAGAAAACTGTGGCGCAAAACAAACATCCGCTTGAAAAACTGTGAAAAGTGCTCTGTCCCCAAACTTCCAGCAGTATAGCCATCTCCAAAAAGATGGGGTCATTTATCACCCCAACCACCACTCCCCCCACCTATCATCAACATCTTTTGATCTGTCAGTCTGGCTCTGAGGTGTACTCTTTCCATGAATAATGGTGATGTGTTGCTCCCAGTGGAGGCTCATCATGCATGCCAATGAGTGTGCAAAAGCAGGGGAAGAGGGGGATGAAGAGGACGAGGGTGAAAGTGAAGAGACAGAAGTATTCACGTTGTTTTTGATATCATAAATGGAAAGCTAACAATAGCAAAGGCGCTGCAGCCTCAGAACAAATATCATCCTTGGAGTGATATATGGTTGTTCTGATTCACTTGTCGTTAAATTAAGCTCATGTTTTTTCAAGCAGCGAATTGCTGTCAGTATATCTATGGTAATGGTCCCACCGCAACCAGATGCAAGAGATGATGCAAAGTGACCATGGCCTCATTTGGGAGACAGATGTTGGCTTGTGCCCTCCGGCTTCCAAGTTAGCAAAGTTTTCATAACAATTTTCAATATTAATAAAAGACCTTAATGTTTCTTGATCCAGGACCCTCAGAGACTCATGCATTTCCTGTCTTCAAGCCAACAAGCAAACTGCGGAGCCTTGCATTATTAAACACCAAGAATTATGTGCATAGCAGACATACTTAGAATTTTTTTCAAGCAATGTAGTGGTGTGTATTCTAATACTAATGTTGCCAGTGTGTGGTCATGTGCTTGCATGTGCATGTTTGATTCTGATTGTACCTGCCTGTTGAGCTCAGTTCATTTCATAGAAATTAGGCACCGTCTGCTTTCCTCCAGAAATGTTGGCTCAATATTAACATTGGAGCTTGACACGGCGTTGGTGGTGCTCTTGTTGCTTGAAAGCGTATACAGCCAAAAGTATAAGTCTGTTTGCTTCCATAGTTACACGCTTATGACCAGCACAAACTGTCCTTATTATTTGATGTGTAATGTAATTGTATAAATTATGTGTTTGGAGTGAGAATTGTGGGATCTTAGTCGAGATTAAGAGAACCCATTATATACACATACACACCCATTATAAAATCTGAAACAGACAGAACTTTTCCCGAAATGTAAACTGCAATTGCTTGTAAACCGTTCAAGCTATCAAAATGACAACTAGGACCAGTTAAGTCCCACCTCTGGTGACCCATTTACACTTTGAATCACTTTTCTGTGTTAAGGTATGGCGAGGCAACAAAGCCACAAAGAGGCCTGGGTTTGAGCTCATTTTACAATGATTTCCCACTATCTTTTTGGGAAAATTTGTTGCATTTTTTGCAAAAAACTGTTTGGTTAATCGCTGCCAAAAGACACAGTCTTTTTTTTGTGCATGTGTGGGGAATGCTGCGGGACTAGTAGTCCATCGAAATATCATATGGAATAACCCGTAATAATACCTATGGCGAATAAAAGTGAGGCACACTAAATGATGCTACTGAAAAGATGTGCTACTATTTGGTGTATTTGCGTATTTAAAGCAAAACCAGCTAGCTTTCCCCTTAAACTGTTTTTGCTTGTAATCTGTACTGGTTGCTTGACACTGTTAGCAGTTACAATGATTGAGTAAAACCTTGTGTGAAAGGCACTGGCTACAACATGATCTGAAACTTCTGTATGGGTGTTTGTTAAGTTAGTCATCTACTTATACTTAAATGTTAGGAAAACAACAGCACAGCTATGGCATTCACATCTATGCGACCCATTGTTAACCACCAATAAGCAATGAACAAAACATGTAACACTATGGCCTTTTGTCCATTGTTTAGTTTTCTACTTGGATACAATATCTGCTGACTGCATTTCTGTAAGACTCAACGCTGGTCAAAGGATTCATACATGACTGAAGAGACAGAAAGCCAAACAATGTTCGATCAGTAGGCTTCTGTACAGCCAGAGGGCTGCATTTCTACTTTCTGGAGATATTTTCATTAGTGTGTTAAAATTTTGAATCCCTATGTTATCATTACATACATTGATCCAGGATGCCCTGAAGGCAGTCGGAATTCTAAATGGGAGTCAAGCACACTCAAGTAGCTGAACCACATGGTTCAGTGAGCAAACAAGCACTACAATCAAAAATGCACTCAATGTAGTATAATGAAAAACAGCAGTAGTTTCAGATGATAACTGCTGGAAGTGTGAGTAAGACGGCATGATTACACATCTATTCATAAGAGATGAGATGAGTAGCGGTCATACGTTCTTTCAATGCATTACTTATGGATGATTTATAGAAATCTGAACCCTCTCAAGGACCCCTGACCCTCACTTTGAGAACCATCGGTTTGGATTAAACATCTTGAACTTCAGTTAGGCTAGTAGCTGACAAATGCATTCAGACAGAACACCATCTAACAACTAATCCAATGACCCTTTTAATGTTATGTTTCCAGTTTAATTTCCTGTTTCAGTTTGCAAATATGGCTCACGTAAATTAAACTTGGCTCCAAGTACTTTTCTAGCGCCACAATTCTGGTGAAATGGTCTTTAATTTGTTTTTATGAAGAACAGAACTTCCAGAAATTTGCATTTAATAAAATTCATAATATAATATTGCTTAATGAAAATAAGAAAGTAATATATTTTGTGTCAGTGTGCTATGTGTGCGTTTGTCTAACTGACACTCTGGCTTATACCCCATACACTGTAATTGCTGCTAAGTGGCCAGTGTCTACAGCACAGCCTTCGTCCATAATATTCTCAATTACAGATACTACTGCTGCTTGCTGCTTCTAGCCTCTATTGTTGATAACTGATTTAATTACTACCCAGCAGTCTTCCATGTAGTTCAAACTGCATAGATATCAAAATATTTGACTTCAAGCTAACTAACCGTCTACAGCACTGCTCCCCAAAGCGGGCAGTCGGCCCGCTATGAAGTTCAATTTGGCCCTCCTGATGTGTCTGGAGACAAATATAAAACATTAATAACATTTTTTTTCTAATAATTTCCATGCTGTTTTATTTTGTGAGGTAAAATGCTCTTTAAAAAGGTAGGATCCCTCATTCTCAATTATTTTTCATGATTTGAGCACGGCTGGCAGAATGACACTCGCAGGTCAGTCAATTAAGAGAAATGGGCTCCGTTTTGCATCTTAATACTCAAATGCATTACAATACAAAAGCTGCTTGCTCATAGCCCGAGGCCCACCATTAAGTGTCACTTTTGGCTCACCGAGGGAAAAAAAGTTTGGGCATTCTTCTTCTATGTTGTAATATGTGCAGATATTTACTAAACACCAATGTCTGGCTATGTCAATTATTTCCCTTGTATCTTTCTCCCTGCCTTACAAGAGAAGGAATTCCTGTTGGGCAGGAAATCATCTCTGAAAAGAACCATCATGCTGAAGTTATTGTATTCCCCATTAAAAGTACAATAAAGGGTAACACAATGTTTCGACTGAAATAACCCTTTTTCCAGGTCGCACACTGGCTTTTGATGCTGAAGCAGCTACTGTAGCTGTTGCTTCCGGCAGTATTGTTGTAAACTGAAGTGTGTGCACACCAACCCTTGGCTGTGAGTGGGATCTGCCTTGTGCTGAAGGAATTCTTTTGAACACATGACACAGAAACTAAAACAGAGTTCACGACATTGTCTGGCAACAACTTGCAAAGGATTTCCCATCCTCGCTCTTCACTTCAAACCAACCAAGCCCAAGTTAGTTTTTCACACAACTTAAAGTCGCAAACAAGCGTGTAGGATGGTGTGCAGAAATGCAAAGCTCTCTTCTCTTCTGTGTTTAATACACACTTTTACACACACATCACAGGACATGGATTAAAGTATTCCTTACATATTGCACCTTTAAACTATCCTTGTCAACAAATCCAATCCAATTATAATGTACAGATTTGTAAACGACTAATACTCTAATTAAGTTTGACAAAAATATTGCATTCAGTTAATGTAAAGCACATCCGGTGAAATGTAAAGAAATGCCTTGGTGGGTTGTCAGTGTCCAGCTGCACAAGAAAATTATTTTTTGGATCCGGAAAAAATACTCTATAATTTGACAATTACATCAATGTCTGTCCATTAATTAAGTGTGGAGCTATGCATCAGCTATATAGCAGGTGAATAACTCATTAACTTTTCTCTTGTATTGCATGGTGGTAGAAAAAAAGCTCCCTATTACCTCCTCTTTATGTGCATCAATGCAGTGTGAATGTTCTTGGAAAAATAAATCACATTTGCGATATCACATAACTCATTTTGTTGAATTTCAGTTACAATGCTTGAAATGATCTTGTAAAATAACACTATTTCTTCATATGTAAAAATTCTATTGAGAGAATAAAGAGAAAAATTTAATTATCACCTTGCCCTAGCTGGCACCGCTTAAAATATACAGTTTAATATCATCCACACATTTTCTGTTAATACCTACTTGAAGCCAAGAATAACAACAAGGAGTAAGGACACAAGTTTACCCAGGGTGGAACAAAACACTCAGCGTTTGAGTGTTGAATCCAAGAGGCCTTCACTTCGCCTGTAGTGTCAATACACCGGGCTAAAACGGTAACCTTGAAAGGAAAGCAAGTAGTCAAAAAACTGAGTTCCCTCAGGCCATTCAAGGTAACGCTAGGCTAATTCAGGTATTTGGGGGTTAGCAAACAAACAAGAAGGGATGGAGCGGGTGGCACTTAAGCTTTGACCTGCCGTGAGTGAGCGGAGTGTGTGACAGCATGTTTGAGGTTAACTGCTCGCATACATATTTCATAGCCTCCTGGAAGTCTCTTTATCTCTCTTTCTTTGTTCCATTTCAAGGAAAGAAGAGATGCTAGGCCAAACCCAAGCGCCTAGACTCAGTCTTCTCGGAACAAATGTAATTTGTCTCTAAATGTTGCCACAACCCCACAATGCTGTTTTTATCCTTGTCCTCCCCACTAACACACACATCTTAAATCTCAACTGTCTTAAAATACTAAAACATCATGATAGAAAGGTGTTTGCACCACAGAGTGTGCTTAATCATGTAAAACCAAAGCCTGTATTAAAACAGAGCAATCAGTTGACTGAATTACTAACAAGATGCCCCTCCATGTTATCCTTGATCCACCACAAGGCCTCACACATGTGCGTCTGCATTCGTCATGAATACAATATTTCTTTTGCACTTTTCTTTCTCCTGTAGGTCCCCCACTATTTTTGCTGGTATGCCCCATTTCTCACATCTGTCAGAAGCTGCTATACCAAGATATTTTATTCTGACATTTGTTTTTCCCTAGACCCCAAGTCCAGACCGGCTGCTCATTTTGAGTTCAATGTCAGCTAAAGCTCTGGTGCCTTTATATTCCGCTTTTCATCTCCCTTATCTGCAGTTACTCCCTTATCAGTGCTGAGTGTGTGTTAACAGTGTCTCATAAGCAGTGGATGTCAACAGCATGCTGCCTCAGTCAACTTATTCCTGGTGGTCTCACAGTGCCCAATGCGAGATGATAACCATTCTCAATTTTCTGTAGCTCATGCTTGTTTGTGTAGGCTTTGGTTAACAGTGTGTATGTATATGTATGTGTGGGTGTGTGTGTGTGTGTGTGTGTGTGTGTGTGTGTGTGTGTGTGTGTGTGTGTATGTGAATGTAAATGTTTACCCATTTCTCAACTCCTGTCCCGCTTTTATTCCCCTGTTCCTGTGCCTGGAGTATATTGCTTTCACAGCTGTGTGGAAGGCATAGAAATTTAAGTGGACTCCAGATCCCATTATCATGTTTTCATGGACATTACCAGTATGAAAATGGCCATCAAAACCAACAGTGCCACAGCACATAACATTGTCAGAGAAGTTAATTATATTCTTTGTCTACCTTTGCATCCAATGTTAAGGTCATGGAACACTGAACTTCTGAAAAAAGATGCTGCTGAAGTGTCCACTCCAAACATAAAACAACCTATCTTCTTTTCCCTCCTCCTTCGTTTTCTGCATCTCTCACAGTCCAGCCTCCCCCGGGACCTCATTGGTGAGCAGGCTCATGCAGAGAGTGGGTAAATATGCTAACATTCACTTTCTGATGGACATGTACAATACTCAGTGCTCTTATTAGGGGGCCGCTGAGGTGACAGGAAAAGCCTCACCAGTCAGGCAAAACACAAAAAGAGTTAGCACTAACAAGCTACTCACTGCCAGAGTAGTTAACTACTAAGTTGTGTTGTTTTTACATTGGGAATAGGTTATTATGGATCGACACATGCACCAACAAAAAAGCCAAAAAATTCAGTTGTCTGTCTTTGTATGTACGTATGTAAGAAACTCAATCGAAACCAAACTCATTGGTAACCTTCAATACTCAAAATTTTAATTGGTATTGCTGTTCATGTATGAGGGCCAAAGCAATCATTTCAGGAAAGGACCTGAATAGAAGAACTGCATTATGTTTTTTTTTAAAAAATAAATAATACCATTACTGGGGTAGATCCAGTTAATAAAACAGAATCTAACAGTATTGGCTCTATATAGCGAGACACCACCAAGTATATGATGTTGTAATTTTGGTTTAAAGGTGCACTATTTGGTTTTGGAAAAGAAACTCAGAAACTCACATAGTAATGTGGATGGCACAATATAGCTTAAATTGTCATAGCACAGTTGGGTGTTGGCAATTGATTTACCTAAAGTAATTGCAGTATACAGTATACACACAGTGTTACCATCAAATCAGGTTGATTTGTTAGTCATACTTACAGACACTACCATTGCTCATACATCTGCTGTTGACAAAAAACAATAAAAACAGTAGTAATACATGCAGATGGTTTGATATCACTTATCAAAATCATCAGATGAGGTAGGAATAGATCATTGTACACATACATGTTTCCAATAGGAAGATTCTCTGCCAAAGCACTAATTTGCAGAGACGGAGGTTTCTAAAAATACACTGCACGACAAAGTCTGATTCAATGATGCCTGTATCTGATGCCTGTACCTTTACAGAAAATGATACCCAACACCAGGAAGGGCAACAGTTGTTCTGTCAGCAAATCGTACACTGAAGGACTAGCTACTCCAAAAAAGCAAAACGAACAAGACTAGGCCGGCTCCCACCAAATCGCTGAGACAGCCTTTGGGAATTACTGTCTGTCAGAAACTGAAACCTTTGACCATGACTCTCTGTCCATAAATAGTGCTTGACCCTTCTTTCTCTTTAGGCTCAAGAAGATATTTCCTCTCTACTGAAAGTCAGTGAGACATATGGCAACACTTTCAGGCACTTGTGCCCTGTGCCCTGAAGCAGGTGGTGATACAGCTTGCAATGCAGCTTGGGAGATGGATTTGAGTGCTCTGAATCTACACACATATATGGTAGTAGTCAGCAATGGAATGTAACTAAGTACATATACTCATGTACTGTTCTTAAGTACAACTTTGAGGTACTTGTACTTTACTTTAGTATTTAGATTTTACGCTACTTTATACTTCCTCTCCACTACATTTGGAGGCAAATGTGGTACTTTTTACCCTGTTACATTGATTTGATAACTTTAGTTACTAGTTACTTATACAGTACATTTTTAATGCATTGGATTTTTCCGGATAATCAGATAAAAAAACATGAATTCTGATGATCAGAAACATGCTGAATATCAGATCTGATAATTGGCCAGGACACAACGGCAACATTTTTTTCCTATCAAAACAGTGACTCGAGTCGGCTCAAGTCCAAGTCACAAAGACTTGTGTCCACATCTCTGGTTGGAAGTGAGAACACATGCATGTTTTAATAACTGGTAGTCAGTTATGTACTTTTATTTTTCAAAGCCATCCCGCCTGGCTGCCTGACACCATTCGTATTCACGGAAGCAGATGTAGCCACAAGGGAATGATGGGAACATTTCTGAAGATCTTTGGACCCTACAAACCCCTGCTGTTTCAATTTGGAGCAAATCTGCAGGAGGAAAAGAAAAGAGAGCCCAAGAAATTAAATTCCGACAGATTTCTCTTTTTTTTTTTAAATTACATTTCCATTTATCACTCCTGAGCTCACGTCTTTTCTTCTCCTCAGCACATGCCAACACACACACACATACACACATGGTCGTATCCCTGTTCCCTTGTTTTTTCTCCTCCCCTTCACGGCTTGGGGAGCAAATGAGTGCAGAGGAGATCAATGGAGAGGAAATGGGGGCTCACCCCAGCTCTGATTCCCTCAGTGATTTATTAAATTTGCCATTGTTTCAATAGAAGCAGTCCAGCCTAGCTCTCTGGGAAAGCTTTGACAGCGCTGCTTCTGGAAGTGTGACAGGTACATGAGAAGAGAGTAAGAGGTTAGACAGATACAAAGAAAAAGACAAAAGTGTCAGAGAAGACAAGGGATCCAGTGTCGGAGAAGACGGCAGATGCAGATATGAATGGAGAAAGAGGTGAGTGGGAAAGAAAGCCAGCCGGGAGGGATGAAGGGTAGAGGGTGAAGGGTTCAATAGTAGCAGTAGTAATAGGTTTCTCTCCATATAATCAGATTTCATATAACATAATTATATAATTTTGTATTTTATATAATAACATACAGTAATCAGACCAAATAGGTAGCAGCATATCAGCAGAGTAACTCCTGCTGCCAACTGAAGCTGCCGTTAGCTCAGTTAGCCGTGCAGGTAGCAATCCGGACTGTGAGCTTAAAGCACCGGGAAAGTGTTGGTGTTTACACTGCAAGCACAGGAGTTTTGGACCAGGGTGGGGCTAGCTGCTTAGCATGCAAAGTTTTCAACTATAATTCTTACATATTGCACCTTTAACATCAAACTTATCAGAAAAAATTTACACTTTAAGAGTGATAAGAACTAGGCACAGGGGCGATCAAGATGTTCTGGCTTCACTTTTGTCCGGTCAATGGATCTCAGCTGCCATGGCTAAATTACTGGCAAGAAAAAAATCTGTCACAGTCGGACATCTTTAGTAGTTGCCCTTTTTTTATTCAAATGTATAATAATATTGCAATTTATTATATGTATTCTAGTAAAACACACATAAATGTGTAATGTGTATGATTTGGATATATCCTTTGAATCATGTAAAATTTTAGAACATTGCGATAATCGACAACCTTAATTCTGTCAATACTGCTGAACACTAATCACCCAAATATTTTGCGTACTTAAAATGGTCCAAGTATAGGCAAATATAATGCCACAATGATTGCTCCTTCTCACATTTGAAAAGAAAAGGCCTTAAAACAAAATCGGGGACAGATCCCTATTCCCAGGCCAACTGAGATGCATACCAAAGGGACCGTGTTGAAGGCATTGTCAAAGTTAAAGTCATAGTGCACAATCCATGGCATTGAAAAAGAAATCAATAAACAGTGGCTGAGTTGGAGGCGGCAAAGTTTAAAAAGCTTTGACAGGCTATCAAACAAAACAAAACAAAAAGAGAGACATTGCTAGAGTGACGATTTCTTTCTCTTTACATCATAGGAAGAAAGGCATGCGTGGCATTGCTTTTTCCTCCTATGGCGCTTGCCAAGACAGTACAAAATGAATACATGTTCTCAACTGACGACATTTTAAGACATCTGGAGGACTGAGAAAAACACCAAGAACAGACTGATACTCCCCCACACTGTCTTTTCTGTGCAGGATTTTAACATTTACTGTCTCATGCCTTGACATTCCCAGCCACTTGAAACCATGTAATGTCCCGTCTTTAGTCAGACACTTTTGCCTTCTGCTGGCTTTTGCTTCTACTTTTATATTTTAAGGCCTCTCCTGTTTGCAGAGGAGCAAAAATAAAGTGCTATCTATAGCTCGGCTCTTGCCATGGGCCAGAATAAAATATGTATGTGTCTCCCCATGCTGCGCCAGCTGAACGTTGCAGGCCAAGCTCTGACCTCCAGCTGCTCCCGACGGGATGAAGCTCCTGACTGACAATCACAAATAAGCCCAGGCCATGAGATTTAAGAACAAGATCCAAATAGTAAGAATATTTCAAATACATCTTTATGTAATGACATAATGGAAGACACATGGTCTAAATGTGTATGCATGAATTATTCTGTGCCTAAATTTTTAATGAGTAACAATGCCACAGTGACGCACAGCCTATTCCTGGCAGGAAACACCTGTAAACACATCTTGTGAAGACAGATCAGTGGCCTGAGGTAAATGGTCATAGCAACTCTTCAACCAACCCTTTCTTTAATATTTCAACACAACTTTTCCACAATTTAAAAAATGGGAGAAACAGTGGGTGGCATTATGCACAAGGCGTGATTTTCTTTTTTTCAATCAGATATCTAAAATCTGTGTGAGTTGAGTGGCTTTGTAAATGGTCCAGTGCAAACAGTTCTGGGAGCCAAGATTACACTAAAGACACATTTATACATCTTAGATAAATAAGGTAGAAACATCATCAGCAATGCTTTCTGTGAAGCAGTGACGGCGACCATGTTTCCTGTCTCAGGAAAGAGGTTAACTCAGCAACCTATCAAATTGTGAGACTTTTTCAAAACTGGGTGCTATTCTTAAGCAGGCTGCTTTTAGGGATTGTTAACGCTCTGGCATGTACATTTGGCGTCCTTCAGCCCAACCTTTTGGCCAACATTTTTTTAACTCAACAGACACCGCCAAAAGTATCAAGACTTGCTCACCAGGCTCCCGGCGATGCCTCCTGGCTGAAGAGTCACACCAGTTGCTTCGCTTGGGCCAGGACATTAGCTGGCTTTCCTGAGCCACGGCACTAAATTTCATGAGCTGCTCACACACGATGAGCACCAAGATTGTGTTTCATATTCTTGGGTGAGTCATGAAAATCACACCTACAGGTGAGTCACCCACATAATACATTTCACAGAGCTCATTCAGCGGGCCTCTGACCTAATTGGCTCAGCGCTAATGGCAAAATTCCAGCTGAGCTCTGGGGAAGCGGTCTGTATGTAAGTAGAAGGTATTTATCCTATTTCGTTTCTGTTTTAGAAGCAAATTTGTTCAGTGATTCATTTGAATTTGCTTTCAGTGCACCAACTCAGACAAATGTAGGATATATTTTTGTGTATACCTGGCTGGAACTCCCAGCGTGACTGCAGCTGTTGCTTAACTATTACCTCTTTCAAAGGGTAGACTTCCTTTTAACTGGTAGAGTAGCAATTTGGGTGAAAAGCACTTCTGCTCCTTGATTGTGACCTCCTCTGCCCGTTTTCCGTCTCTCTCCATGTGCAGCTGCAGGAAGTTCTCAGCCAAAGAAAATCTTAGCCAAGGTGACTAGACTGGACTTTGCAGACAAGTACTGTTGATCCCTCTTCTACAGCACCTTCAATGGCACCTGTCTCCATTCTGTCTGACAGGGCTTTTTGAGAGACATTCTTTGATTTCTCTTCACTTCAGTAGTGGCATTGTCATCACACAATAAACAGTTTTGCTTTTTTTTTTCAATATATAAAAACACATCATATATGATTTGTTCCAGCTAATGCACAAACTTTTAGCTATAATTTAGATCAGAGGTGCATAAACGTTTTCCCTGTTTTCTTTTTACCCTTCTCGACAAAGGCGATTGAGGTGTTGGTTTGGAGCCAGTGCATACTCTGGAACTAGTTCTTTTTGTTTCGACAGCCACCAACACTTTGCTGGGCTAGAAGAAATTACTTATGTCAGGGGCTGAGGGCAGGGTTATTCTTAACAAGGATCAAGTAAACCTGCTTATGACCAGCCAGAGCTAGTGTAGCTTGTTCTGACATATCCATGGGAGAACAAACAAAGGATTGTCACTATGGATACAAAATCGAAACAACAGTGGTCCAAGGACAGGTCATGTTTGGATGCCAATGTAGGCATTCAAAGCCAGGAGCAACACTTATAAAGAGTCGAAGTAGGACGCCATAGTTGTTCCTGGCAATGCTGGGAAAATGGAGACGTATACAGTGACTGAATGATGCGACACTACAGTGGCTCTCATGCCCGTGGAAAAGCAAGCCAGTTCTCAAAAGGTCCACAGGTTGAACCAATGCCGAACCAGCATTAGCACCAGCCCACAACCAGCATTGTTTCACTTTGGTCGAAAAAGGGATCTTTTTAGAGCCAGGCTATTAAAGCCAAATGAGGGAGTAGTGCTGTCCAGCTAAACATATAAGGTAACAATTGTAGATTGTACATATTAATGTGTACATGGCCACTATGCAACCTATTTTTAAAGGCTCCAGGGTATCCCAGTTACACTGCCTATTATCATTTCAAAGTGCACCTGTGATTTTCTCAAAAGTACTGTGGATTCTGTTTGAGTCAGTCTATTCCTTTGAATTATTATAACCTTACATGTGCCTCCAACAGACCAAAATGATCTGGAATGTTAGATAAAAATATTGTATTTGTTTGTTGTGGGGCTCTGTTTGAAAGTGACATCTTTTCTTTCACATTTGAAACTTATTTACATGTCATGTTATCATTAACTTTGGATATGTTAAATTGCTGTCTGAATGGGATTTTCTTTTAAGGTTCAAGGTCGATTTAATTGTCATTTTACAACACAAGGTTGTACAGCGAAATGTAAATTATGGTGGGGTGTTGAAGATGATCCAGATTATTAATGACACTTTACGACTCGTCTGAGTTTTAAAGGGTTATTATGCAACGAGACACTGATAAATGTCTTTATGGTAAAACTATGTTTAACTTTTGACAGATTCCAAAGACAACAAAAAAATATTCATTATTTCCAGATCTTGCTACAGTGTTGCTGGTAAAATTTCCGGCACATGTAGGAGCGGAAATGAAGCAGAAAAGACATTATGCAAATATAATTACGATGGGGTGCCAATTTATCACACACCGAGATAATTCATCACACCCAGAAACAATCCAGTTAATTTAATACGCTGCAAGCAACAGTATTATTCCTACAATTGAATATTGACCAAGGGCAGGCTGGGGAAAACAGCTGCACTTTGGGGATTCTCACGTGAGTATTCATTTGCACGGTGGCTAGGACAGAGGCCCCTGTTTTAGACATAATTCAAGACGTGCATGTCTTCCAATCTGCAAGATTTAAATTGTTATATTTAAGGTGGCTGTGAATAACTCTAAATACAAACATCAGAGTTTGTTTTTTCATTAATCAGAGAAAGACACTTCTTATTTAGTGGTCCAAGTGATCCATGAAGCTGCGCGCCCACTAGTCTATTTTTATTAAATGTTCGACTGACTCTTCTCCGTTAGCTTTTTTTTCTATTTTCTTCCCCAAATGAACTGCATTCAAGCCTTCAAAGACACTGTCTATGTGAGCAGTTTAAATAAGCAGCATAATAACTTTAATGAACTAAAAAGTCTTTGAAATACTGGGAGCACAGGAACAGAGTGGGATATATTGACCATTACCATGTGGGTGAGCAGCCGAAACCACATTTCAAAACAGCCTGATAAAGATGGCTCATGAGTTGGCATGCAATCGACCCACATGTATTGATCCGCCATGGTGTCGGTGCTTACAAACCCATTTCTACTGGCATGTCTTGTTGGGTTTTTTCCACATCCGTCTCTGACAGAGGCTTCACATTGGATCAGATCACTAAGGCCTCATTTCTCAGTGAGTTATACCAGGACTAGTTCTTTTATTTCTCCATTATTTTGTTCTCGTCTTTTCTGCCGTAAATCATCTCTGCGGCTTCTATACTGTGCATCGAGGGGTTTGCTCTTTTTGCGCTCCTTTGAAACGTCCTGACAAACATATTGCACTTGAGATTGCAGAAGCTGTGATTGATGGAACTGACGCTGGCTGTTTTTTTTTACACTGTAGTGGACAAGAAAGACTGTGATTTTATGATGAGCTGCCGAAAAAGAAATGCCAATTCAGTCCACATTTATTGGATTTATTGCCTTCGAAAATTATTCCAACATACGGCCTGCATGCTCGATCTTGATCATGCAGCGATGTTTGTGCGCACTTGAACAGATGCTATGCATGTGTATCTTTATATCATATTATTCATCTCACTAAATTGCCATAAATGACACAGAACCTCAATGCTTTCCAAAGATTGGACAAAAGGAAGAATGGGAAGTCTTTGTAATTAACTCCCTTTCTATTTATCACGGCGAACGATGACAAGCCTGTTTGAGTATTAATCAAAACATTACCCTGAGCTACTTTGAGTGTGCCAAGCTGGCAGCCATTTCTCATCAATGATGTCACATTAGTGATCTGAAGCTTGACACTGGATTATTACTCTCCAGTCTTGAGTTCAATTAGAGCTCAGTAAACACTTGATAAGCTTGCTAATGACAGTGGTCTGGTGGGTGATGAAACAATCGTTTTATTTTCTTGGATGTCGTTTAATTTCTCTTGAGAGCGAACCTTCCGTAATGAAATACTTTAAAGACAGGCAAAGCAGAGATTGTTATCATCGAACATCTAAAGAAGCCTACTTTTTTTTTTTTGGACAGGTTTTTCCCACAGATATGACTCCAAAAGTATAGAGAGCTAGTTAACCAGATGACTCATCCCTGCCTCCGAGGCAGAGGTCATGGCATAAGAAATCGGTATTACCACCGACTGGCAAAATCATTGCTCTGGTATTGATGTTTTGAATAATAAATTGAGGCAAAGTTATATTATTTGCTCATTTGGTCCCTCTCCTGTGCTTTATTTGGAGAAAAACTGAGGGAAAAAAAGAAACAAACAACATGCAGATTCATTGTAGTTCTTTCATTCAGCAGGGAAATGTATGCTTTTTGTTCAGCTTGTGTGTGGGGACTCGCTACTAGCTGGGGATCTTTGTCAAACTTCATGTCTCTCTTTTGTCTATTTTTAAGCAATATTTAGTTACACATTTAGTCCCTCAAAGTTATAAATGCATGTATCTTTCAGCAGATTCTCAGCGGGCTAGCTACATGTGGCGCCCAAGGCTTTATCTGTGTTTACAATGTAAAATAAATACCCGGTAATTGAATTCAGCAGTCTTTACAAACAACATCATTTCAATGAAAGGATAAGAGGCACAACAGGAAGGCCTTGTGGGATGTTAAAATGCCTAACTATAGAAGAAACTAACTTACTGAATCACAGTGATGTAATGATGTCTTTGGTCATTTGTTGGATCAGTTAATTCAGCTCCTTGTTCAGTAAAGAGCTGTTCAGGGAAAACATCAGATACCATTCAAAGCTCTGACCAAACTATAGGGTTAAAATGCACGTGTTGTACTTGACTAACTGGACAACAGAAGAATATAAATGAAGACTTTTCAGAAATTACATTAAAAATGTTACCATTGTAAGTGTTTCTCAGTCCAAAAGCACCAGCTCGCTTCCACATTTATAACTTGAGTGAAAGTGCAACAGACAGCAGTGACGTTCTGGTCACAGCACAGATAATGTGCAAATGAAAGAACTATAAGTTGATTATTTTCTTCCAGTTAGTGCATTCAATCAGACAATAATGTGACCCTGGATTCTGCTGCGATCACTTCTCATAATTAAGCAAGAGACAGCAGGAGAAATAAGCATTAATGTCAGTACTGTCATGAACTCAAGCAGCTTGACATGTTGTGCTGCCGACCCGAACTGTCAGACAGTTCTGATGAGGGCCATTCTGCATGGGAATTTGATGGATTGCTTGTTATTATTGTGAGGACCAGTTCAATGGCCCCAGTCAAGACACTCTCAGCACTGTATTGGCAGAGCAGTGGTGCGAAGTGCTCACCCAATCAAGTCTGAAGTAGTTGTTCAGCTGTATGTACTGGCATAATGTTTGGCTGTGCTATGAGAAAATAATTTTTCTGATTCTAAATCCACAGTCGAGTTTGGGCTCTGGAGGGAAGGGCTAGATATAAAATAACAGTAAGAAAAATACAACTAGAGACAATCTTGCAATGGGATCACACCAGCCAGGACGCCCCTCAACATGTTCATGTGTTGACCCGTTAACTACTCACGAGCCATTACTACATTATTACATGAGACCACATCCATCTTCGAACTCAGCCTTCATTTTCTACCAGCCTGTAGAAAGACATATACACTTCTGACAAAGCACTAAAAAAACACTTATGTGGTAGTTACAATAGCTACAATACAATAGGACCACATTTTTACATGATGAAACACAGTGTTGCACACTCTGGCTCCATATTAAGTTTTCTTTAATTAGATGCCGTTTCGACCCTCAGGTCTTCAAGATCAACATCTTCAAGTGTTATATACACTAACCAAAAGTCATACTTGAGTAAAAGTAAAGACATCGTGCTAAAATATTACTTTGGTCAAAGTGAAAGTCATTCATACAAAAAGTACTTGAGTAAAAGTCATAAAGTATCTGATATGCTTAAGTATCAAAAGTAATGTTATAGCAAATAATTAACTGAAGTATCAAAAGTACAAGTAAAAGTAAATTATATATATATACAGTATGTACATGTATGCATATATTGTGGCCAATTATCTGATATGATATTCAGCAGTTCAGTGATTATTGGAACCAATGTGTTTTTTGTTTTTGTTTGTTTTTTGATCTGATTGCTGATAAAAAATAAGTTTATTTAAACATGCACTCATTGTGCTATGAACCAACATGTAATCTGAAAAGTAACTAGTAAGTACTTAACGAAGTTATCACATTAATGTTGTGGGTAAAAAGTACAATATTTGCCTCCGAAATGTAGAGGAGTGGAGGAGTATAAAGCACTAGAAAATGGAATTACTCAAGTAAGTACAAGTACCTCAAAACTGTAGTGAAGTACAGTATCTGAGTAAATGTACTTTATTACATTCCATCACTGACTATTGATCCCTACTCTGTAAACTAGTCACATGGTGCAGCACCACCCAATGAAAGAATGGCAGCCAAGAAGAAATTCTGTATGCTTTTACACTTGACATAATGAACCATGTTGTTGACCATCAAGAACAACAGAATAGCTGCATTTACTGCACATCACATTCTGCTCTTTGCTCTGATCGCAGCCAGTGTGATTATGTCTGCAGTTTCCAGGACAACCTTTGATTTATTTATTTTTTCTTCATTTAATTAAACAAATAAATTAAGACTTTTGCATTTCTCACATTTTTGGAGTTAGCAAAGTTATTGATAAGGTAATAATACAAACTCAGAATTATTTATTTTTTCTGTGACTAAATGAACAAGCTGTTCTCTGAGGAAGATAACGTCCCCAGAACACTGTTTGAAGCTAGAAACTAGGAGACGCTAGAGCCTCTGGAGTATACAAACCAAACTATACGCATGGTCAATCTCAACATTATTATTGACATTGTTGTTTTTGTTGATATTAATTTAGACATTAATTTATGGAGCAACTGTGAAGATTTGAGTTTTTGATTTTTGCACACAGTCATCAAACCCCTTTCATTTTAAACAACCAACAGAACAAGAGGGCAGTTAACTCGTAAGTGGGTCAACGCTTGATTACTACTCACCATGGAGAAACTTTGTTTGTAGTTGTGGCTGACACTAAAATAGCAGCAAAATGTTCCCATTCTTTGAGTCTATAAGCTAGAAGCAGCGTTCTGTGCTGTTAAAACAGGAGCGCGGTCTCTGGTGAGTATTGCAGTAATCTCAATTTGATAAGATAAAAGCCAGGAAGCATTTCTCAAGGACTGCGAGGATGAAAAGCACCTCATTTTTAAAAATACTTTATGACGGCAGGACAAAACAAAGAGAACGAATACAGAATTACCCCTTGACTCGATTATTCAAAGTGGTGACAACCTGAACTCTGCATATTCTGTGTTCACTTTTTTCTCACCTAAAATGACTTTTACAGGGCATAGGACAAGTACAGGGACAACAATAGTGTGCTGACAGTTGCTGTGAAAGGGGTCATATTCCATTGATCTTCTGGGTCCACAGTTTTAGAATTAAGCTCAAATCAGATTGTGGCTTGCAGTTCAAATGTACCTCTTTTAAATGTTCTATAAATATATTTAAAATGTACAAATACTCTGGGCAAGAAGTGGCAACGTCATGGCTGCAGCTGAAGTGCATATGGCTCTTTTCTCAAAGCATTGCGAATGATAAGATACATTATGAATTATATTCATAGGCTTTACTGAATCACAATTGGTGTTTGTTACTAGGTTACTGTTTGTTTTGTGTAATATCTGAACAATTGCTTATTTGAAGTATAGGGCACAGTACTCCAAGAGGACCCTGAGACCTCTACAAAGAGCTCTTGAGAGTTAATTATACAACTATACCTGCATCTCAGAGCTGCATTTGAACTGTATGACTCCAGGCGCATGATATGTATGATTTGCCTTTCTACCGACAAAAGATAGCTACACATGAAGGTTATCGGCAGGAGATGCAGCTCGCTGTCATACATTGTAAACTGAGTCGCGAAGGTGTGTGTGATGATGGCAGTCTGATGGTGATAACTGCTCCCTGAGCCCTCCTCATGGAACAAGATTCAGCATGCCTCTAAGGTTTTTCCGCACCTGATTTACACTTTCCAAGTTGCCTGACACATTCCCAAAGCTGTGGAGATATTGCTGAATAATGAAATTGACAGGCCTCATTTGTTTGGTTGTCTGTGTAACAAAAGCCAATGCCATGCACAACCCTGCGAGGCATAGCCATAATCCCTGGGGATAATACTATTGAGTTCAGTTGAATGGGGTTATCTGTCAGCAAGGACAGACAGATAAAGGATGACTGGTATTTGGAGACTTTTGCCGCGTAGCACAGAACAGGTGGGACAGGAGTTAATCGCCCCTGTGTTCAAATGTCGCCGCTTTATGCAGAGTACAGATGGAGAGGCATGCAGAGGCATCAAATGAAATGGTTTGTGTGCTATCTTTCGGAAAAGGCCAGATTGTTTATGAGACTAGAAGGATGTGTCAGGAACTGTATATGAAAGAAGAAAAAAAAAAAACAGAACCGGCCACATGGATTATTCACTTTCATACAGAGTAATGGTGTATTCAGGGATGTGTTTACGGTGACAAAACTACAGGCTACAAGTCGTTTTCAATGGGAGCCTGCGATATGAAGCTGGTAAGTGAGGCACTTGTCGCTGTGTTACGGGCAGGGTGAGCTACAAATCAAAGTTGAGCTAGCCTCAACTTTGATTGGTGATAATGTAGCTAGACACGCTTGGCCGTTTTGTAACTTTTTTCATTTGTGCTGCGAACGTAACTTACAAGTCCTAGTGAAATACTGTGCATTGGGCTTCATATTGCCCACAACAAATAAAATCTGACCTCAAAAATAGCTTGTTCTCATTTTAAGGAATAGAGCTGGATGACTTTTATTGAGGATCAGAATCCCTTTCCAGTAAACTCTAAGATATCACACAATATTGCTACTATATGATGGTACAATCACTCTTTGTTTTGCACCATTAGCATCACTGTTAGCTAAGATGCCATAAGCTGGTTATTACGTTGTTAAATACTGCCTCATGCATGTTTGTTGTGTTAGACCTTGAATTAAACTTAACTTTAATTTTGTCATTTTAATATCCTTCATGTTTGGCACAGAGTCAATTAACTCAATATGGATCAAAACTATATTCCTTGTTGTTCTTTATCAAGGCTTTGAAACACGGTGTGCGGCATGAAATTCACCATTTCTCCTCCTACTTGCACATTAGGGTAGATTACTAAATCATAACCATAATGTATTCTATGTTACACATGATGTCACTTTAGATAAATCTTTGTATGTGCTGAACATTAGTAAAAGTAAATGCAGTGGTCCATTTATTGCTGGTAATTAAGTGGCTGATGTATCTGTTTGTGTCTGCCTGGTTCTCTTTCTCTCTTTGGGCTATTTTTCACCTTTTGTTCTCCTGTAATAATGGCATCATTTGGTGATTAGCCCAATAGACAGGCTACAAGAGTCTTGACCTCTCTGCTCTGTCCCACCATTCTGCCTTTCCCCTTGGGAATGAAGCAGAAATTAACCTCTATGCCTTCACCGTGTTGCATAATGTTCCGTTTCCTTTTTTAAGTAAGTGCTGCTTAGTCCGTAACAGTGATTCAACACTGGGCTGAGGACTTTAAGTGCATAATATATAAATATATATATATATTAATTTTGTATTAATTAATTTTATTTCACATGAAGACATCATTTATCTGTAAGGTCGGTGTAAATGAGGGAGGTCATTGCATGCACTTGTCAATGTACAGTAATGAAGCAGCTTGCATATTTGACCAAGAAAATCCAGAAAATACGCAGATAGAACGACAGACACGTGAAGGGTACCTTTAAAGTTGAACCAGATATATCTACACCTTCAGTTTTTATCATAGTTGAAATGCAAGTTTGAATTTTAGAATTGTTATCAACTATGTTTGACGAGGGACTCAGAAAGCTATGTCAACTTAAAGTCTGGGTAAAACTTTACTGTATAATTACCATCATTAATAAATGCTAAGTTAATAGTTATCATTTCATAATGAAATGATTTATACACCATTTATTAAGCAATTGTTTATTGTAAAGTTGCAACTGATGTATATAAACATTTACAATTGCTTAATACATGTTTGTAGAGCATTTCATTGTTTGTTAACAGTTAAATAACTTAACTAATGTTTAATTACCAATTTATTAATGAGATTATAATCAAGTGTTGCCAACATGAGCATCACAGCCTTTACTTAGAAAGTCGACTTTTTAAAATGATTAGTTTTGTCTCCCCCGACTTTAACCACGTTGAAAATGTGTTGGTCTACCCGCTCGGTGCTCTTTGCAGAGCTCTGTGTTTGTGCTTCATTAGCTACTCAATCCATTCCGCTTGCTCGTTGAGAGAATGCCCAAATTCACTGCTACGTTGCACCGAGGCAGATTGACACACAGATTGACACAGAGTGCGCGCACACACGCACGAATGCACCGCAAACGTTAACTAGTCATTGAAGTGCAGATGCCAGACAGCTGAGTTAAGGTGGGTCAGACACTGTCACCGCAAAAAAAGCCTGGAACAAAGAGAGTATGCGAGGTGGGAAGAAGTGAAACATGACAGGAAAGAGGAAAAGGAGACTAAAACAGAGGGAGATAAAGAAAGAGTGAAATGAAGAGGTAAAGATGGAACAAGTGAACTAAATGAAAAGGGATGAAGGGTATAACAGCAGGGAGGAGTTCTAGCAGTGAGCTGTTATTTTTTATTATCATCTTCAAAGCGTTGAACTGTGACTCCGGTGCAACCTTTACAATAGATGATACAACTGGGCAACTTAATTAACAACACAATAATTAAGATATATTTCATGAGATTTTTTGTCGAATACATTATTTTCTGTTTAAAATGTTAGCAAATATTCATTTCTTTAGCCGAAAAGGTACAGTATATCATGAGCCTGTGCCACAAAGCTATCATAAATTAATCATTGAATCAATTTACATATCTTCAGCTTTTTAATATCTTCAAATATGTGATCTGGGGCACTTCCTCTGGATGAAAGTGAAAAATATAGGCCTATCGATAATTTAATTTAATTTCACCTCAATTTTTCACCCCCTGTTAAAAAGCACTGTAATACATGATTTGACATCTGCTCTATTAAAAAAAATTCATATCTTCTCATCTGTATTATTTGATCAAATTTTAAGAAAATTAAAATGTAAGTTCACTGTGTCAAACATGGATCAGCAATGTAATTAAAATAAATGAAATGTTTTCAGTGGTTTGGCCTTTTTTCTGCCTCTTTCAAGTAAGCAATGTACACAGTGAGCTGCAAACAGCTCGTGCAAATACACTTATGTAGAGTGATACATACTATGGGAGCGAGAGGGCATTTCCACAAACTTGGCTCGTGCATAATTCAGTATAACATGAATAACCAGGGCACCCTCCAACTCCGTCAGCACCCTTCAATTATTCAAGTCCGACTTTGCAGAGGAGTTCAACAGGATATTATATCAACAAATGCTACATGGCCTGTGATTACAACGTCATTTGTAATAGTTTGAATGAGTTAGTTATGGCCAGATAGCCTTGTAACCCTCACTTGTGAAGTGCGGCCCCCTGACTGTGTTCAACAAGGGTCAACAGGCTGACCCTCTGACAAACCTCAACAACTTATCGACAAGGCTGATGGCCTCTGTCACTTGACCTTTACGCTTTACATCAAATTACATGACACTGCATTACATTACTGCTTGACACACGGGGTCGGTTGCCATGTTAACCAAAAAGGGCCAGCGAGTATGGAAATACAGTTTGTACTTGATGCTGTAATATAACTCATGGAATATGATATTCCTCTCTCATAACCAGGAGGATGTGATGACATGAGTCATACAAAACTGCCTATTTTTTGATGAAACGTAAGCAGTACATGCTGTGCTATCGAGAACATGGGTGGGCCGGCCAGAGCCAAAGTGAACTGTCCAGGCTGGTCCATCTGGGGAGCTGGCACTGAGAGCCTCCGCGGATGTACAAATTATGCCTGCAATAGCAGGACAACTACCACTGAGCACAGCAGATTTTCTATGACAACAAGTGCATGCTGCTCGTCGTGGAATGATAGAGACAAAAACCAGCATCATGCTGTTAATCTTGCTGCTATCAGATAATTAATCTAAATTGTATGCATGCAGCGATCATATTTCCATTATACCAAATTGTTTTGAAGGGAAATGAATTTAGACAAGCAAACCTACCTCGTTTTTCAAAAGTATGCTTAACCTCGTTATCCTTGCACATCATGTCTGTGTGTCCAATGTTAACTCCATAGTCCTCCTGGATCTTCCCGTCGCTCAGCTTGTTGTGGAGCTGGTTGGGCGTGGAGTTATGCGAGTGTCCGCCCGGGTCCTCCTCGTCGCAGTCATAGTCGTCAAGAATGGGGGTCTCGCGGATGGGCATGCCGATGACTGAGCTCCCGTGCTGGTGTGCGTTTCGGGAGCCCCGGTAGCTGTCCCGGCCCTGGGGTCCGAGCAGAACTGAGGGAATGTAGTGGATCTCATGGGTGGCCTCGGTGCTCGCACTCTTCTGGGGGATGCGGCGACGCTTGCACCACCGGTGGCGCGTATACAGGACGAGGGTGAAGAGGAGAATTAGGAGGAGGAGGGCGATGAGGCCGCCCTGGAGACAAAAACAAGAGGAAAGAGAGAAGGAGAATGTGAGAGGAGCACACGAGGTCAACGATTTGGATGTTCACAGTTAGCTCGTAATGGTACACAACAAATAAAAAACTACATAATGGAAAAATAATTCCACCTCAAACAATAGCAATTACAATCACTGCTTCAGTGCCAGTTATATTAGGTTGGGTGCCAATGATAACAATTCGCCAGCTATTGAAGAGATCTGGCAATCAGCACTTCAATATGTGAGTTCTAAAAACAACTAGAGGCAGCTAACAGGGTCCGAAAGAGACTACATGAATTGTGCCCAAACAACAGACAGGTACGCTGGCAAAAATATCTGGACAATTTAATGTTAAAAGGGAGAAGTGTTGAAAATAATAACCTCACAGATGCATCCTGATACAGCAGGAGTTCTGTCATTGTGGCCCCCCCGAATACAAACACCCATAGGTTTTCATCACTCTGTTAATATAAGCATATGAATGGTTCAAGAAGAGAATTAAAGGTTATACTGATAACATTTTAATGTAGAACAAATAATCTTTTAAGAATAATACATCTACAGAGCTTGTAGAGACGTGCAGAATAAAAGTATGTATTTTCCTTAAAAAAAGTATGACGAATAATAATAATTTAAATAATAATAATAATAATAATTTTAAAATGTTTGTCGATTGTTTTGTTTATCGCTATGTAAGCATATAACAAGGTTTGTAAGCCTTGTTATAACAAGGTTTGTATAACGCTGCCGGTATCACGTGGTTGTTAGCATCATTAGTCTTGGTAGTTGCCAGTTTGTGGAACAAACGTCCAGCTCCATTTGCTAGCTAGCATTAGCAACATTAACATAAGCTGGCTAGCATTAGCATTTTCTGCCTGTTTTCTCATGTTATTTTTAAATATTTTTAATTGCCCCAAGAACACTTGCTTTTTGCCCTCAGAAACTTTTCCTTTCATTTTTTTGCTCCATGTTACCTATGTCCAGAACTTTAAATCTGTCTTTAAGAGTGATAAGAATAAAGTAAATATTATTACTAGTTATTATGTTGGTGTTACATTAGTGAGTTCAAGAAATATGATGCTGCCACATAAAAAGGGACATTCATGGCAAATGGGAACAATTAAAAGTGTGCGAAAATAGCTATTAACAGTTCCCGTTTGCAATGTATCCTTGTATGGATAAACAATCATCACTGAATAACTTCAGGACTCACTAAAAACATTATAATTTGAATTAGTGTCCTTTTTTTCTATGATTTCTGGATGTTTATTCGAAGAAGGATATCCACTGAAGGTCATACTTCATCAAAACACCTGTGTGTTCAGGAAGATTTAACTCAGAGAAAGAGAAAGAGTTCTCACATGCTGTGTTGGTGAGTCACCCAAATTACAAGCATTTACAGTCATTTTCAGAACGCCAGGATGCACCTGTGCCTTTCACCTCACGCAACATCTTCGCTTACATCTCTCCCTCCGTCAGCTATCTTGCGGAAACATCTGCCATATAGAGGAATGGCAGTCACAAATTGACACTAATCAACAAGCATATGTCAGACATATACGGTTTCTAGGGGCTTGATGAATACTAATTGATCATTAAGCTTGATTGAAGTGAATGTGACTTAAAGATATTCAATCACTGACAAGTTGTAGTCAGCCCCCGCTGTGTGTTAATGAAAGAAGTACCAACACGCAAGGTCGGGGTTTCGTGAGGCCTTAAAAAAACAAAAAACGCTTGCATAAAGTTCAATTTAGGCTGTAAGCCTGAGAGGGTTTTAGGCAGCGATTTAGTTGCTGAAAAGGTGAGGTCGTTTTTTCCATTCGGTGTTCACAGGATTTTGTTTCTCCCCCTTAATTAAGACAAAGGAAGCTGAAATATTTTTGGACTTATTTAGGGAAAAGACAGAAGAATTAAACACAGAACAACCCTGTAGCAATGATGACATTAGCAAGTAATTAGAAGGTAGGAAGGACACGGACACACGCTAAATCTCTCACACACACAAGGACAAATTGCTGCACAGCACATTACAGTTTGTTTTAGCTCAAAATCAGCACTTTGTTAGCACATCGTGCACTTTCTGCATTCAGACATTCAGCTGGCACCTGCATACATTCACATACATAAACAGACGTGAACATAATAAACTACAATGGTAAAAATTGCCATCGGGTTCATCAGGCACCTCTCAATAATAATTTGACACCATAAGATTCACAAATGAGGAATTCACTGTGCAGCTAACAGGGATTGTATTTTACTGCGCTCCTTTTATTGTGTCAATTTCCTGTATTTGTAATAGCTCCAGGACATATACACAGACATCAGGCAGGAATTATTTCCTTTGTAGCGGTGCTGCATCTGGACTCCTATCTTTAGAATGTCACATACACCAATGCCCCAGGGTTGTTAGCCTGTTTTGCCCTCCCATTCTACTCTAAGCATTTACCGTGGTCCTGCAAATTCACCAAGGAGCATCACATTTCTCCACGGTTCATCCAATATCTCACCATCACAGAAACATCAAACACCCTGCCACACATGCTGGGGCTGGATGATGAAGTAAATCCATATGCGCAGACAGAGTGGTGGAGCGGAAGCGGGGAGCATGACTTATTCTTTGATTTTTCACAATGACATTCAATAGGTGAGACGTGCTATTTGCTTCAGCACGACGTGGCAACCTAAAGGTGATATATTTGTGATGTCAGAAGGAAACCGCAGCGGCAGCACTTTTGCAGGCACATATTTAAAAAATGCAGTGAAATTCACAAAATGACACACATATGCATATATGCATAAACTTCAGGAACAGGGAACACGAGCGCACATGCGCTCACACAAATGCAAACTAAACCACGACAGAATCATAAATAAAAATCCACAAGGCGTCATTCATCACAGCATTTAAAATTCCATCTTCATGAGGAAAAACAAACCCCTTTGAAATTATAACTCACGCACTGCTGGGTGTCCATAAATCAAACTATGCTGAGAGGAGAGGCGGCACAGAGAGGACTAGTACCCCGGACAAACTTGTTCATTAATCTCCAATAGGATGGCAGCTTTGTAGAAAACGCAGTCCCGCTAACTCCCCTTAGCCTGCACTTCTACATTAATTCCCGCTGAAGAATAGCAAAAACATATGAAGGCTTATGTTTCATTTCAGCAGCAGGGTGATAATGGAGTGACACTGTACTGCTCTGAAGCACCACTGAAAAATGGTGATGTGAAACTGCAGCTAAAGGGTTGAAGTCTCGCTTTGAAATAATCTTCCTTTTAGCAGCTTCACATGAGACAGGAAAAGTTTATGTAGCTTAGTGATGTCATTATTCATATCAACGCTGCTGTAACAAGTGAGCTGCTTGACAATGGCAAGTAGGCGATTTGAAGTAATCGCACCTTTTAACAATTACACCGAGACGTATTTGAAATATTGAACGAGAAGGTCGTCTTTACTGTCATTACGGGCATTTTTACAACGATGAGGTAAGGACTGAGGTGCTTCAGTGCAAGTGTTTGTGTAAGCAATTAAACAACAGTTACCAACAAAATAAAAAATATAATCAAAATACATTCACACTGCGGAGCAATTCTGTCTCCCTCTCGAGAAATAACTACATGGAATCTGACTAATGACTGCAAAACAATTAGTCAAGTCAGCAAGCCAACTTCAGCTAATGCTGATGCTAGCTAAAGACCACGGGATTTCCCAAACTGACTAAATACTGTAGCACGCATAAACACAAAACTGCCTGGCTAGCTGAGTCTTGTTGTAACTGAGATATTTGCTGCTAACTTCTCGTGTATTCTGAAGCTAGCAGCACCGTGTCGAAGAAACGGCGGAGTAGTATTTTTAGTGTTGAGCTTGGTGTGCTGCCATACCGATTTCTTCACGTTCCTAATGTCTTAAATAGGGTTGCTTGGTTGCAACTGCGTGTATAATTGACATTTAAACCTTCATTAGCCTCCCCATATTTCAATTTACAGTGGTTAATTTGACTCTGTCACATCGGTGCCCTGAGGATTCTGTCCGATTTCCATTCCCGTATCATCTCACAATGTTTTCCCTCACGCTTCCCACCGTTCCTGCTTTTTTGTTCTCTCCCCGTTTCGATTACACTGTGTCTCTCAGTCTCCATTCCCCTTCATGTTTGATCACATCTGTCTTCCACTCTTCAGTACAACAGCCATATAAATTCGCAGTGGCAGATGTAGCCATGAGGGAAAATGGGATTTCTGTTCATCTTCAGTACCTACAAATCCCCGCTGCTTTAGTCCTAAGTGACTTCATGGGGAGGAGAGTGGCTGGAAGCCCCATAATTCCATTCTTTTCTGTAGTATAGGTTTACCTCAGTCTGTGATTATTTTTCTTACTTTGAATTCCTTTTTCCCAATAATGTTCCCTCTTCCAATTTGCATCAGCTTGCGTGTTTCTTTCCTCTTGCCTTTTGTTCCTCTCTCTGCGCCATTAGCCTCCTCCTGTAAATTTCCCTGTTGTCCCTGCTTTTTACCTTTCATTTCCTACCCTCCAATTTCCCCTTTTTCCCCTCTCCCGTGCATCATCTTGCCTCTTTTCTTTCATCATTCCCTGCCGGGCTCCTCACTACCTTTTCATCCCTTCTCACTTACTTTCTGTCCTCGTTCTTTCACAGATTGAATGTAGAATTTGGCTACAAACACCAGCACTGAATTATTCAACACTTTTGCTAACCTTTTCTCAACCGACATAATGCCAGCAAATCTCTTAGATTAAACTATTACCCCATGTTTGGCCATGGCAGTCATCTTCAATCTACAGGAGAGAAAGGACAGCAGCAGGTTTGTACTTCCTGTCAATGCATATAAAAGCGGCCAGTCAATGCCAGAATAATATTATGTCTACAACCTCAGAGAGAATCTAAAAGTGGTGGATGAAGCCATGAAAGCTGAAATCATAAGGGACATTTTTCATTTTCAAAAACACTAAATCATAACCCTAACCCTAGCCCTAACGCTAACCCTAACCCACTGGGTCATGTTCACTATGTTTTACTCTACACTATTCTTGTGTTTACTGTATTTTATAAATCGCTGCATAAGAATAAAACCGTCTGATTCTGTTGTGCGCTTCATGAGAAATAAAATCAGTACCATACATTAGAAAATATGAGCCTAATACAAGATTTGGGCAAGATACTGAACCCTAAACTGCTCCTGATGTGCTGGTCGGCACATTGCATGGCAGTCCACCGCCATCAGTGTATGTATGAATTACTGTAAGTCGCTTTGGACAAAAGCGTCTGCTAAATGCCCTAAATGTAAATGTAAGTAATTTTGTTTTCCCTCACATTCGAAACATACTGCACTAAAATTTCCACCACAATGTGAAAAAAATGAACATGATTTGTTTTGATCATCTTGGACAAAGATGCAATGTAATTAACAAGGAAGTAACATTTGTTTTTCCTGGCTGTTTCAGAAATGTATTTGTTCAAATCAATCATGATAGTTCCAGCAAAATGGAACATGTGCGGACATTTACAGGAGTAATTACAGTGTGTGAGGAATACAAAACCGTCAGACTCTTCACCGTTGTTAGAACAGGGAGTGGAGGATCAGAATAAAATGGATAAATAAGATTTCATCCAAAATTCTTTCAACACTTTAACCAAATTCATGCCAACTGAAATCCAAACACACATCAGCCACAGTATTAGGACAATTTTCTGCTAGCTGCCCACTATGGCTAACAGTCAAAAACAATATTATACAATGGGCAAGGCTTGCTAGTAACCCCACATTTTTGTCAACATTTCCGAGTTAAAGAAAGAAAAAGAGAAGAGAGGAGAGAGGACAGGGTTTGAACTTGGAAAATGCACCCTCCTTTTTTAATGTCTCTGAAATGACTGTAACAAAAGTTGGAAGAAATTTAACTTCAAAGGTTCCATGAGGTCAAATCACTTACAACTTTTTTACAAAAAAAAGTGAAAGAAAGAAAGATAAAAATCATTGAGTTACAGTGCAGCTCCTAACCTCAGAGTCACAATACAGAACTACAATTGCCCAACTGTGTAAGTGTACGTGGGCAGTTGAATGCGGCCCCATAGATACATGCTTTAAGTCAATGTCATTGCTTTAAGAAGGACAGAGTTAGTTAAAGAAGTACTTCACCGCTGAAAAGATGGTCTTTACATAAGACTGGGCTGTTAGCGAAGACACACAAAAAATATATTTGTTCAGGTCGTCCATTTGCAAACTTGCACTTTTTCGTATTACAACTGAACAGTACACTACATTTACATCGGCAGCAAGAAATTGGCCATGCAGTAACATGCGTATATCTTGATTCATATTTGATTCGCGCAACCTAGTTTGGACAGCTGGACCTGAATTTTGTGTCACCCCTCTCTCAATCCGACTTCTTGGAATACAAAATGTGTGGAAGCACAACCTTGAGTGAGAAAAATGGCAACACAGTGGCGGACTTTTGCCGGTAAATGAGCTGGGAGCTCTGAATACAGGCAACATGGAGGGAAGATGAACAGTGTTCATTCACATACACTCCTCACATTGTAGAACTACAATACAATAGCAACAAATCTGGGCCACATCTGGTTGAAAATCCGCATTGTTTCCCTTTTAGAAAGCTAAAGCAAAAAAAGGAACTGAATTTGATCATTAAGCTTGATTCAAGTGGATGTGAATTAAAGACAGTCAATCACTGATTAATTGTAGACAGCCCCTTGTGTGTCTTAGAGAAAGAACCTGCAAGGTTGGGCTTTTGTAAGGCTTTAAAACAAGCTATACACTACTGGCATAAATTAACTTTTGTTCAATTCCAGCTATCAGTCTGTTTAAGATTTATAATAGAATCAGAGGCTTACACTTGTTTAACTTAGATTATTTGCATAAGCCATTTCCAGTGCAGTTTCCTGATCAGCATTTAACATTGTTTTTTTATGAAGCACACGTACAGTTATCATAATAGAGCATGTCTTTCTCCGGTTGGGTTGTCTTGCGAGGTACACGGTCAACATTTACTTTCGCAACTTCTTGTAAACATGCAGCAACATCTTGAGTGTGTTTGCGTAGGTGTTTTGCTGTGATATTCTTTATGCATATTGATGCTGTTGCATCTAATCTCTGCAATGTGACTCTCATTTTGATGGCATTTCTTCTGTTGAGGACAGAAATAGCACTGTCACCATGGATCCCTCAGATGTGTCACCTCTCTTTGGCCCATTCACAGACGAAAGGAGCCCACAGCAGCAGATGTGAAGGCAGATACTTTGCTCGATGTTGTTATCAGAACAAAAGCGAGCGGCATGAAGTCAATAAAATCAGCAATTATTGTAAATATCTATTTATACCAACAGTCTAACTAGATATATTAACTAGAAAGTAAGTATGGTGCAGAGCAAGAGGAAACAAGTCTAAATGAGAAATTGTTTGGGGAGACGGACAATTCTTAAGTTGTTGTCAGTTTTTATATCTGTCAACAGAAGTATCCTAGCTAACGTTAATGGCTCGAATGTTTACTATTGCTTGGCAGCATTGTCAGCTGCCCCCGGGATGGTTGGAAAAATGGTCGTAATCGTCCAGATTTTAAATTCTAAATATTGATATTCATCAGGGCGGCCTCACGAGTCTGCGAGCAGTTCCGGAGGTTAAAGAGTTGGATCTGGATCTAATAAACCCCTCACAGTAGTGATTAACGTGGTTAAATTTTTGTTTCCGGTTTATTTTGTAAGGTTCGTCCTCATGTGTCACGTCGTGTTACTTCCTGCCCTCTGTCTTGTTTTCCCTCCCTTGTGATTGTCCTGATTATTATTATGAAAGTATCCTTGACCCTGCAGCTTTTCTCTTCCTCCTTTCTTACAGATTTCATGAGAGAAAAGCAGTGTCAGTATGTGCTTGAGAGGTTATAAGGAAGCAAACAGAAGCAAACTGCATACACTTAATAAATGAAAATCAATGGAACCCTCAAACCACATCATACTCTCTAACCGCTAGGAAGTTTGATGATCAATTATATTGATCCACGCTTCAATCTTGGTTCAATAGCTCCCATGGAGCATCAGGATGACGCAAAACTGGACTTTTATGTGTACTCTGGCACATCTATGAGTCCCTTATGATCCTAATAAGCTTCTTATGCAGCGAAACAACACGATTCTGAGCCAGCACATCCAACACATGCTCTGTGGTTTAGCCACCATCTGTGCACAGTGGAGGCCACGGCTCACTGATCCCTAGTAGCCATCCACCTCCTGCTCTGAACGAAGTGTGAGTGGACTACCAATCTTTCGTGTAATTCTTTAGAGCCACTGTGCAATAGTCGCATGCTGCATTCAGACAGTCAAAGAAAACTAAACGTAGCAGATGATGTGCATTTATTAACACAAAAAAAGCCTCAGATGACACGACTGGAAGCATTGGATACTCTTGCGAGCTATCACAGCCAAATACACACAAGCACAGGTGCGCGCACAGTCATATGAATGTTCTGCCTTCCTACGAAAAGCAAGCACACCTTTAATGGCTTGCTGCTGTGTTCATGCCAAAAACCTCAAAGAAAGAACATTCTCCACCCCTCCTTGGAAACTTTTTTTTTTTTCTGTCACCATCCTTTATTTGTTAACCTCCCGCTCTTCCTTACCTCACCCCCTCTCCCGGAGTTGTATCTCTTCCTCCTATCACTCTCTCCCAGCAGGAAGTTAAAGTGGCATGTGCCCTAGCATCTGCTCTCCATTCTCCCTGTCCAACTAGAAGTCTCAGCGTGAATGACAGGATTTGGCTCTCTGGTTAATGTTTCCGCTAGGCCGATTCACCTTGGAGAAAGAATCCCTGTCCATTACCTGGGCTAATGGAGAAAGAATTACTAGTTTCAGACGAATGACACAGACAGTGTAGCCAGGCTGATATAAGCTTTTCCACGATCTGGGTTTTATTATTTGTCTATTTATCAAGTATGTCGCATAGAACGATTCCACACACCACTGCATTTATAGCCGAAGCTATTTGCAATCCCCAGTCCCAAATGGGGCATTAAAATACACAAAACCGGACATCAGATACACAAGAGACAATACATAACAAAAACTCAACAATAATACACAAAGAAAACAAAAGAGTTAAAAAAAAAAAGAGTTCAAGACACAAATTATAATACAATAAAGCGCCATAAAACAAGAAGCACCAAATCATGGCTACACGACTGGTTCTCAAAACCCAGTTCAGTTTGAGTTTAAAATGATCCCAGTCAGGATCCAGTTAGTCAGGAATTCCCCATGTTGATCCCCTGAACAGAAAAAATCATGTTCAAATGAGGATTTATGCAAGTGTACTATACAGTTCCTGTTGCTGGATGCTACGTGTTACAGAGAATGGATCAGAGTGATCACTGATCACCTGAGGAGCCTGGTTGTGAAGGCATCTACGGCTTAAAAATGACAACAGCGTAACATACTTTAATTCTTCACAACATTGTGATGCATGTGATGTGATCGTATCAGCTTCCTGTCCAAAATTTTAATTACTCAATTATATATCATCATTAGGGGGCTTAGTTGCTGTAGATGCTGCTTGGGACGAATAGGTTACACAATCATCTAAATGTGAAAAGATCATAGAGTGCATGAAACTACATGCAACATGAAATGGTCGGCACTTTCCAGTCTACATGTGTGCGAGCTTGCGTTTGCCGCTTTGAAAATATGATTTTTGGCACAAATTTGGCCTCATAGTGTTTTGAATGTATGCAGAAAACAGGTTTAGCGGTGTGTCTCATGCATTAATCCATTCTGACTAGCTGACTCACTCACTTACTTAGTGAGTCTTAGTGGCAGGTTGGATGTACAACAACAACAACAACCCCAAACACACTAAATCAGACTTATTTGTTGCCTCCTCTCCAATGAGTGCGTAGGTGGCAACACTGTTTCCTCTTGTTAGAACAGGCTTTGTTCAGTTATCAAAAAATGTAATATAAACAAGGACACATTTTCAAAAGGCCTACACAAAATATATGGTATATCTCAAGTGACAAGGTAAAGTATTTGATGCCAGTGAAATAATGTATTCTAAAGTAGGCTAACTGAAAATAATTTAAAAAGTCCACAGCCCAGGCTATGCAAATCACTAGAGAAATTACACTGACCAAAAGCCCGTACCTAATCATGAAATCTGATTACACTGTGATTGAAAACTGAAAGAAAATCTCCCACAGCTTAACTGGAAAGCACCAGGTCGACCTTTCCATTTCGTCCCTCTTGCCATGGGAACTAATACATGTTTCAATCATCCACTCTCCATCCCCTTTTCAATCGCTGAGTCCTATACCTCATTACTCCACCTCTCTATCCTTCCCTTTTACATGCTATGATGCACTATCCCACACGGGGAACAGATTTGAGGGAAGATAATGCTGTCTTGAGCCCTGGCCTTTTGAATTATAACAGAGAATTAGGACTGATTTGCTTGTGTGCTGCTCACGCCCACCCAATACCTCTCTTCCTGACTTTTCTAGCTTTAGCCCATGCCCTACACCCACCACTTTCTTCTCTTAGCAAGCCTAACAATAAGTCAAGGTCTCCAGCTCGGGGCCTGTACAGAAAGATGAAGTCTGCATCCACACCATAGATTACAGAGATAAATGACCTCTCAGCTATGAAAGGGGAGTTCTTTATACATATGCAACACTTGCAGAGCAAAGTCATTTTTTAAAAAGGAAATGTACTGTAAGTAAAGTTTGTCTTTGCAAAAAATATATTCCTTTCTCCATTTACCCATGCCAAACAACAAAGAGAACAGCATGAATACCATGAATGAATTTGTACAATGTAGTAAAGTGTATACCCACAATGCAATTGCCTTAATTGTAAAAAGGAAAACACTACAGTTTCAACACGTGTTTGCATGTTGCCTTCTTTTGTCTGCATGTGTGAACATTTTACAAACACCCAACACTGTAATTGTAAAGAGTCATTTTATGCTACATTAAAGAGACAACAAAAACAAAACAAACTATTTAAGACTTAGTTTAAGAAAAGTTCTCTGTGATGTTGATTCCCTGGAATCTAAAACTGGTCACCCGCTCCACCTCAGCTCCACTGATGTACACAGAGGTGTGTGTTTGTGTGTGTGCATCCTTTTTTTTCTAAAATCAACAATCAGCTCCTTGATTTGGCTGACGTTGAGCAGTAGATTGTTCTCTGTGCATCACTCTGCAAAAGATTTCCTTTCCTTTCCTTATGAACTCTCATCTTTGTTTATAATGCACCAGACGATGTTGGTGTCTTCTACATTCATCACAGTAAAGTTCTCTTGATGTCTGGAGTGCAGTCGTGGGTGCAAAGTGTGAACAGGAGGGGGCCGAGTACACAGCCCTGGGAGGCTCCTGTGTTGAGTACTAATGTAGAGGAGGTGTAACCGCCGAACTGTCTGGGGTCTGTTTGTGAGGATGTCCAATATCCAATTGCAGTGTGTGGTACTCAAGCCCAGAGTGTGACATTTTCCACTCAGCTTCATGGGAGAGATTGTTTAGAATGCTGAGCTTAAGTCAACAAACGGCATTTGGATGTAGTTGTTCTTATTCTCCATGTGGAGACTGAGGGAAGGGCAGTAGATATGACACAGAACATATTCCTCACCAAAAATAATTTGTATTGATTTGTAAAAAAAATTATCCTTCAACATTCGGCCCTCTGCAGTCTAATTTATACTTAGATGTTACAATTACACACTTCGTAAAACAACAGTAACAGTGTGTTCTGACAGAATAAAAACAATTAAATGTGTTCTTTTCCATAATAGAGGAAGTGGAGCCTCTGCATTGTGCTTCATGCAGCAATGGGCCAGCACAACTGATAGATAAAATCAGTATTTACAAAAATCTACGGGGGCATTCTGTTAAACATTTTCCATTATACCACCCAATGGGCATTTCAAAGTATAATCATACATAAATTTGCTTTGGCCTTCCCTATGAATAAAATCAGTTATCTTTGTTTTCAGTTCACCCAGTTTGAGTTTGATTGTTTTTCTGGATGCATACAGCTCCAGGTAAATTAGGCTTTCCCATTTTTTTTTTTATTTACTGTATTAAATGATGGTCTTTGACTTGTATTTTTTGAACATTACAAGCTAAACAATTAGAGAACAGAGCATACGGAGCCCCTCCATGAGTTTCATTTGATGTAATTAACCTTTTTGAATAATGGAAAAAATAACTCAATAAAAGGGCAACTGAAAAAAATAAATAAATGACTGAATATATCAGTTTGCTACCCATGAGGTCATCCCTTGAGGAAAGACAGTTTGCATTTCAAAATCACCCACAAAAAGAAGCCTGCACTAAGATGATGGCCAGCGTTTGTTTTATTCTCTCCCATTGTAATAGAGCCCCGGTATATTTCTCAGTATAATGACATCCCATGATGCTCACTGTTTGCATGGTAACCAAATATAATTGCCTGATGACCATGCACCGCTGCTTGCTCATTACTGTGGCAAATTAGTACTGCTGGAAAAGAAGAGACTGCAATGCCCTCACAGTCTAACGCCACCCCACCCACCCACAGTACATTATGGCTCTTTCATTTGCTTTTAGAGGAGATAAATGATATCTTCACACTGAGGCAGTGCCAACTGTAAGCACACATGCCCGCCTCAGTGACATTTCAGAGGAAGAAATGTGATTAGAAACGTAATGCCAATATTTGCAGTGGTGTCACAAGGGGCCAATACAGGCTTGCTACAGCTGTTGATAACAAGGCAATGAGAGGGTCTGCACAATGAGGCCCTTGGGGTGACTTTGATTGAGAAAAAGGAAGGGCTGAGGAGTGAAAGGGGAAGGGAATGGATTTTTGCTTTTGTAAAGATACAGGCATCAGACTGTGGACAATGGCGCGTACTTGTAAAGGGCAACATGTGGTAAAATAACAGTGGACACGCATACAAAGTCATTTAGTTTTCCCATTTTGCTTGGAGGGCCATATTTGAAAAAAAAACAGTGTTTTTCAAGGCTTACAAGGATTATTCAGATTGTGTAGTATTTAACAGAATGAATAAACGCAAGACTAAAAATGTGAAATGAATGACTTTGCTCTCTGCTAGAGAATGAAATATTCTCGCCTTGAAAGCTGGCGGGCGCAATAGAGCTACAGTATGTGTGATTATAGGTGTTCTTATGTGTTAGCGTGTGCTCATGCCCGTGTACCTCCATCAGAGGCAGCTGGGGCTTCAGCTCTTGTTATATTCCCTGTCGTTGAGCTGGAAGTGAGGCCTTTATTTGTATCTGCAGCTGTCGGCCAAGTGTTACCACAACAGCTTGTGAGAGTAGACCTGTCAGCGAGCGCCAGCAGCTGAAGGCAAAGGTAGTCTTTGTCCATTCGTGTCAGATGCAATCAAAAACTCACTTTCAGTCTCTCTCGTGCTCTCCCCCTCAAACCCCCCCTTTCTGGTCTCTCAAATCACAGCAGTTCTTCACAGCTCCACACCACATATTTCATGTTATATACAGTATAGAGTGTTTCGACACTTGCCTTCACCAAGGCATGGGTTTAAAACAGGAGCATTTAATGAGCACCTCTTTTTTTGTTTGTCTTTCAATCTGGCTTGAAAGGAGGGGAAAAGAACATACACCTTCCTGCAAAGACAACATCTAATGGATTCAGCTCGCTCTGAAAATGCTAATAGATACCACAGGTCTGAATAACACTTTCAAGCCCAATTCAAATAGCACAGATGTTCCCAATTGGTGCTTGAGTCATTAATGGCTGCTAGCAAAAAACATCTGCTATCATTAGCACTAAGGGGAGGGAAAACAAGCAGTTCAAATATACATTAATGGGAAATTTCCCCAAGACTTTAATCACTGTGCTTCAAGGGGCCATTAAAAGAACAGCGAGTATTGCGATGAATCAATAGTGAGATATAGTGGCAGATGAGGGGATAAAAAAAAGCCACTTGTCTGGCAGCTTAAGGTGGTTAGTATGGAAGAGCTTGGTGTCGTTATCTTTCAAGTTCATAGAGGTTAATGAGATATGCAGTCAGGATGGCCTAATTCCCAACAGTAAACATCTCTTTTAAGAAGCATCTCAACAGAACACACTCGATTGCTGTCTTGAGTGTCCCCTTGTTTCATCCTGAAGAACGCTTGCATAGTTTCAACCACACGAGTGTGCGAAAATGGCCGAACAATATAGGAAAGTAAAAATGAAACTAAATACCACAAAATATATGCAAAATATATGATGTTGTTGTTATTCCCCTGGCTCCTTCTCTAGAACTGTTCCAAGAGTTGAGCTGTGAACATACGGGTTTAATAACAAAGAAAAATGCGACAAAAAGAGAGATAATTATCACATTGCCACCCAAAACGTCTCCAACTGAGTGTCACAATATAGAAAACATTGATATCTTATTATGAATACTGAAGTAGACTGATAAGAAGTCAGGTCAGGTCAATTTCAGATCAGTATCTGGCTAATTGTTTGTGTTTAAAGCGGCAATTTGTAAAAATTGTCTACCACTGGAATTCATTCTCCAAACTAAAGGGGGCAGCATATCACTAGAACAACCACTAACTGCTGCTTACTGTAGCTGCTGTTAGCCAGTTACCTCACTAGGCTGGGAGCAAGCTAACTGGGCAAGGGCTAGTCGATTAGCATGCTAACATCAGTTAATAACTCTGCAGCACAATACATTGACATCTGTGACATGACATCAAAACACTTATTTTTTCACATTCCGCTGATAATTTTAGAACATTTTTGAATGAACTTTTGAATTTTAAACTTAAAAATCACACATTGCACCTTTTTTGATGTGAGATTTTATTTCCGTTAAATTACAGGAATAGAGACAGGTTTGCTGTTTACATATGTATTAAGAAAGTTCCTGTAGGCTCCAAATATTAGTGATTGTTACGCCTAATGGTGCTCAAATCTACAGTTTCCATGAATTGTTTCATTTTCCCAGAAAAATGCATCGATTAAGCAGGCTTTCATGAAGATCCACCCACCCACACAGAGAGAGCTTTTAACAAAAAAACAAACAGTGTAAGCCATTTCATGTATAGTGTGTAGGCATAATTCTGCACCAACATGGATGTACTATTTTATAAACGATCTACATCCCCTCCACACACTTAACACCACCAATCATGCCTGTGTGCCCATTGGCTTTCTGGACTATATGCCGTCATATCAATCGAGCATCTACACACACATAAGCAAGCAGTCAAAAGCGCATGCATGAACACAGTTATTCAATAATCCTCTCCCTTCAGCACCAGACTTTTCTTTTGTTCCCCGAACTCCTGGTCTCCATCGGTAACTGTTACCCAGGCAACAGAGAGGAGGGGAGTGAATGGGCAGAAGAAAAAGGGAAAAGAAAAAAAAAAAGAAGAAAAAAAAACAAAGCTGGGGAGATGCAGCTACTTCTACCTGAGTTCTGTCTCTATTAATAGTATCCTCCCTCTTTGACTTGCAGAGCAACCAGAGGTCTGAAGAGAGCTAATTTGCTTTGGTCATGACACTTGCCCGGCCAAACAAGTGCTCTATTACAACGGTCTGTGTTTTCAAGCATGCACGTGCAGTGTGTGTGGAAGAGGAACAGCCAGATTGCGTATGGGGTGAAACATCAGTGTGTCTGCACACGTTTGTGTCAGGGGATGTTCTCCGAATAGATATTTGAAATTGAATTGTTAAGAGAACTATCGTATCACAATACAAGTAAAATATATATACACATACACACACATACAGGACATTAATTTTAATGCAGTTCATGCATATAGGGCATATTACCTCCTCACATATGCAACTCAAAAACTCCCACATACAGCTGAGCACAGTATGAATGTTTAAGGTGGCTGTGAGCTGTTGTATAGAAGCAGTCCTGTATGTTTTTAATCAGAGAATTCAATCTAAATACAATTCAACTCAAGAGAGTCAAAAGTTCAAATCAACTGAGCAGATAAGGCCAATCTGTCTAGACTTTCTGTTTCCAGTGTCTGCATGCAAACGATAGTTGGGAAACTTGTATTGCCCATAGGCGTGAATGTGTGTACAATTTGTGTTTGTCTGTCTTTGGATGTCAGCTCAGTAAAAAATTGGCAACCTGTCCAGTGGTTGGTGTGTGAGGCTCCTGCCCCCTGTGACCATTCACACAACAAGCGGTTCACAAAATGGATGGACTGGATGGAACAACATGACTGTTAAAACTCTTAAAAGGGGTGAGCGAACCAAAATAATCATGCTGGAGGGGAGAGGCCTCCACCCAAGCATGTACACCCACATATACTGTAAAGTTCAACTGCACATAACATAGCGCCAGCACATTAATGTGCATTCACACACGATATTAAGCTTAACAACACAACAATAAAAGCCGATATTAGACATTATCGAATATTGAAATATTTGCCACCATGAAGGATATCTATAACCATATCGAATATCCAACAGCTGTATGATTCTTCACCTGATAGGAACTTCTCTGACTGTATTTTAATATATGACAGTGTTATTTCTCACCTGGCTGGCCCTCTAGAGTTCAGAGGGAAGGGGCCCAGCGACAGACTCGCTGCGCTATATTATACTATCACACTTACTATATATGTAATTCAAAAGTTCCTGATTAATATTATTATTATTTTTTTATTCAAAAGTATTGTATGTGTTGCTGCAAAGGGAGAGGTAAAGATGTGAACAGCTTATTCACCTGTCAGTCCTTTATTCATTATACTATTTATACTTCTAATCAACATAAAATAAAAAAAAATAATAAAAAAAATATAATTACATATTGTAAGAAAAATTGGACCCCCACCCCAATGACGGTAATATTGTGTACTGCGGTATTTAGGCAGGATAATATCATGATATAAAACATTGGATATCGCCCAGGCCTACTTTAAGATTCCTTGCGTCGGGCTTTAGACTAATTATTCACATTGGTTGCACGAGTGCAGCACAAGTTTTTAGGTGCTCCAACATATAATTTAAATGCTCGCTATAATACATTTGAACTTAATTTCTTGACACATCATGTAAATGATTGTAAACTGAAAAAAATAAACTAACACGTTACATTACTCGTTACAAAAAAAAAGAAATCTGAGTACTATAATGCATTACTTATAACGCATACTGTAATACCCAACACTGGCTATGCCTGTAATATCCAACAGCAGAACCCCAGTTGCAGTTTCCGACCTCAGGTTCTGACTACATAATTTCCTTTTTTTTTTAGGTGGCGCAGGTTGGCATGTGTAGAACTGTTGTGACCATGTCTGAACAGCTCTCCTTGTGGAGAATATGCACCCTGATAAATATGAATGAGTGTCTGTGCAAATTGAGAAACAACCCAGTTTCATGACATGTTGTGCATCTAAAATGTAGATGGCTATGAATCATTGTGCACTGGGTCATCACTAAATGATATGCAAATAGCACCTTAGCAACTTCTATTGAGATATCTTCGACAAAAAACCTGAGTATAAATGTATAAAGATACTGTATATGTATGCAGATAATTCTGTGGAGGTATGTCCAATTTACTTCATATGGTATAAAATACTTTACTAAAAAGCCAAAGACAAAAAAAACAGCCCCTTCTCTGCCACATTCATGTCACAACCAAAGCCTGGACCCAAGCCATCATGACAGTGGCACAGTCCTCGAAGCAGTACCACAGCACCTGACCATGTGTTTAGTGCCCTGCTAAAATCTGGGAACAGAGCAGCCATGAATGAGAACATGTGGGAACCATGCCAGGAAGCTTCCGTGAAGAGCTGCTTGTACCATTCTCTCCCCTATGGATACAAATAAAAGCCAGAGCCAGGCCCGAGGAAAACACATCGAGAAAACCTTGACCTACTGTAGGATATCGCATATGGTGTCACTTGCTGTAGAAGATTACAGTGAATAGTGGTCTGTAACAAGGCTCATGCCCTCCTTATGGACTAATTAAAGGAAATTAGACTTTTTACACTTGCCCCAAGTGTACTACTGGCCTCATATCCATGCTGGGCGTGATGGGAAAATACCTGCATAGCCAGATTGTAGTGTAGTTCCATAAGAAATGTGATTCATACATGATGAAAAGTGCATATATTCACAGCTTACTCCAGATCACTGATTAGCAGAGTCATCTTCTTTGTAATTTTAAAAAGGTTACTATAATTAGAATTTCCTGAGGAAACAGCATTTACTCCTGGCTGATTTTCAGACATTTGCAAGAGATATCACATAATTTGCAAGATGATGATAAATCCAGAGGATGAACACTGGTTACTCAAGAACATGATGACTGAACTGTGCAGCAGACATGGAAGTTATAAAGAGACAATTATGGAACACCATGTTCCTTGTTTCCTAATTAAATCAAGAGCGTCATCTCCTACAGTATGTCATAGCACTAATGGCTCTGGTTAAGAACAATTAGCAAGGCGGTGAGGCAGGTCGATTATCGACTTGATGGACAAGGGGGGAAGGTGCAGACTAACGTGTTTGTCTGATACAAAAGCAGTCAACATCAAGGTGTGAGTAACAGGGAAATAACGGCTTTTCTCAAATAACTGTATTATTCACTGTTAACACTGCACTGTACTATCTGAGCAGTGTTGATGAGGACTGGATCCCCTATGGGCAGTCTAGCCTATTTTTGTTGGTATTTAGTACAACGCTCATGTATGTGTGTGTTGTTAAAGGCTGTTTTGTTTAAATGAGACCATCACATTCAATCTTTAAGATATCAAGAAATGATTGTGCTCATCTGTAGCACCTATTGATGGGTACCTTTAACTGTTGTTGATGAGAATTCGATCCCTCGTAGGCAGCCTGGCATGCTCTGTTTTTAATTTAATGCGAACACATTTGTGTTGTTTGCTATTTGCTCTGTTGTCTCCTTTGTGCCGATAAACTACAGAATATACTATATACATCACTCTGCAGAGAGTACTGTGCCCTGCTGTAGTAGGCCATATTGGATTAATCCCCCTGTATCGGGTAATCAAGAGCAATTCCTGAAGGGTAGAGCAAAAGTGCTGCCAAAAGTACTGTTGTATTAAATGTATGTAGAAAAAATGCTGATGACTACTGTTAAACTGATAATTGAGAGGTAAATAACTTCAGGGTTCAGGTCTTGACGACACACAAGATCCAACCGTGAGGAAATGGACCGAACAAAATGCTGTCTAGTTATAATGGTGACTGTGTTTTGTTGTATTGAGTGGTAGAAGCCAATAAAAATGTTGACATATTTTATTTCATCTTAACTTTGGCAAAGTAGCTACTTACTAGAGGTCATGACACCAACACAGGACACCAACACACACCCAGAGACTGCTCGTACCGACTGCTAATGTGTGCTGAGGTTTGGGTTGGTGTAGTGGACCAAACCACCGTGAGGGCATATGCAGGGGGGACCCAATCCTAATAAACTAATTAGCACAAGTTGTTCTAAAGCATGTCATTATATCATTTAAAATGATATGTTTCTAATAACGGCAATTGAGTGGGACAGCTTCCTGTTTTTCCGAGGAAGGGGGGGAAGTGGTCCAGAATAAGAAACCAAGAATGGCAATTAAATCACGTATGTGAAGTACAAACCATCTCTCTTGACATTTGATTCTTTGATCTAGTTGCAAGGTGAGCTCTTGCCTTACCCCAGTGCTCACCTTAATGGGGACATGGAAGGTAAAACAGTTCCGGTTAAAAGGACAAACAGTCTTTCAAAAAGACTCCGATGACTTCCACCAAGAACCGATGAGAACCATGCCCAGAATAGGAACACCAAGGCCCACTCCTGCAACTAGGCACATTTAGAGAGTCCCAGTGGATGAGAGGGTCACTCCAATGAGACTGCATGTTGCAGAAGAGGGGAGAACACCAACTGTTTCTTTTAACCGAGTACCTAATGGCAGGATGAAGCACATCGACTTCCTGGAGAACGGTAAGCCGCTTGACAAGGACCCCTCTTAGAAATCTATAGTAGCACTAGAAAACATAAATGGCCACATTAGTGACTCAGATGTCTGGAGGGGTATTATTAGAAGGGATATCTTCTCTATTAAGCATGCATGTGGTGAGTTGTTATTGAACATCTGTGCTCTTCATGGATTGTATATAATAAACACCATGCAAGGACGCCAGAGCAGTGGCATAGATGGAAATAAAAAGAACATGGAAACACGTAGCCTGCTGTGGAACTCCTCGGAGCTATCATCAATAGTTATCACAAACATCATCAAATGTTCATCTCTCCCAAGACTTGTATCTTATCTCCAATAGATTGTTGGAACAATCTAGTACACGTATTGCAATGCAATATGCGTGCGGTGTAGCTTATAGCTTATACTGGAACACAATGCATCTGCTAGCTCAAGTGCTAGTGAAAATGACAAGACACACATTTATTCTAAAAAAGGTCCCAACGAAACTTTAACTTGAGGAATTATTATTCATCAGTAGTTGTAGATCACTGAAAGACTGTATTTGCAGCAGAGAATGCTTATGTGTAGAATGGGAAGGCTGACTTTGAGAAGACCTCAATTGTCAGAAGGGGTACGGAGAACACTGGGGAACCCCCTTAAACTAATAAATAAGCCCTCAGGACTGAAGGCAAGACATTCATCATCAGAGGGAGCTCAAGGCTGCTCCCCCTGGCAGCATTCACTGGGTTAGTCGAAGAGCTTTAAGGGAAAGCTGAAGGCCCAGGATATTGTTAGGTTGTCACGGATTAAAATGTCTCGTCAATGGAGAGTGAACTTTGGAACAGCGCTGTGCACTTGTCTCGGCAGACTGCAGCTGTTAAATAGCCGAAGATGATTCTGACAGCTCCACGTCTGCCAGTCTACGGTGCCATATTGGTTCAACGCCAATATGGCCAATCTTCCAAGCCCAACACTTGAGACGAAATCTTTTACTGACTGGTGAGAGTAACCTCATGTCTAGACCCAAGACTCCTGGTATATTTCTTTCATCAATACTGATGCATGATTGCATGATTTTACAAGAGTAGTGTTGCTCATAGAGAGCATGTGGTTAAGTGACAAAGAAAAAGAGAGCAAGACAATGGCTGCGTTCAAACAATGTTGGTGATCAGAGCACGAGGAAAAGGCTGGCAGTGAAGTAGTAAACAGTTTGCCCATGAATAAACACTGCAGCTCCTCCCCAAGAAGTTCCAAGGTCTTGCTTCCCAGCTGCTGGGCGAAGTGAAGTGAGAGCAGCACACTCTGCTCCGCCTAGGTTGCAAAATCTAGATAAATATATTTATCCCGGGCCTTTAATTGGGCACTAACCTTGCGTTTTCATGTGTGTTAGGTAATAAAATACACTTGAACATAACATAAATGAATGTGTCAGGTCGCATTTATGCCCATGAGACAGAGCATGAGAAAGAGCTCTGTGCAAGCCTGCACAGAGCTGGTGCGGACAGCTGCATGGATTAAAATGAGATTGTGATACAGTCGCCGGAGCCGATCGCAGGGGTTCTAGACGATACTTCTGTTTCCACTGGCTGCACCACGGCACATTTTATCAGGGTCTAAGAAGCGGCTCTCCGTTATGCTCTGCGGAGAATACGAGTCTGATTTTGAGAGAAGTGGAGCGCGGCTGCATCAATTGGCACAGATACTGAATCAGCATAGTGCAGCCGGTCAATTTTCAAAATTAAACACCCAGTGCAGACTAAAGATCTGTGGCACAAAAAAGTCTGAAATATTAACAATAAAGACACTTAAAACTGACAAATAACAAGACGATTTAACTATGCAGCCCACTCAACCACAGTAGAAGCACAATAATCAATGAAAAATGCAGAAAGAAACACAATCTGAGCAAGTCAACAATATCAGGCAGGCATGACGCTCCGCTCGCAGTGGGATATGAAGCCGCGTGGAGGCCAGGCCAAAACAGCGTTTCACACGCCAGTTAACAGGGAGGTGCCCAGTGGAATCAAGGGGTGGGACTTGGTCTTTGTCTGAGGTGTTGAGCAAGACACCATGCCACACGTCTTTTCATTAGCTCGGTGAAGTGTGTTAGACCATGGTGGCAAAAATGTCCACTAGGCTCATGAAAACGGACACTGAATGAACAAAACTGAGTTTGAGTGTGGAAAATTCCTTTGAAAAGGAATTAATATTAAATTCACTATTTATTTTCAGGACATTAAATTCATTTCAAAGTGGTTCCTTGCAAATTAAGTTTTGAATTAACAAATTAGTCTGGCTGTGCCCTGAATCTATGTTTGACGGTCAGTCTGCCCTAAAACTTCCATAACTTTTACTTTGCATGTGAAATTGTGGGACGCAATGTCTGAAATCGTATCTGAAACAGACACGCTCCCTTGATTTGGCACATCTTGGCAACTGTACCTTGACATCTTTTTGAGACCATTGATGGGATGTCTATCTCTTCAGACTTTTGGCTGTCACACTGGACAAGGGGAAGCTTGCTGTGGAGTAAAGGAGATAAAAATCCACACAGCCCACAGTCAAGGTTTTATGATGTAATATCTATCTATATATATATATATATATATATATATAGATATGTTTTTTTTTAAAAAAGACAATCTGTGGTGAGATTGTTCTTTTCAGGTGAGAAATCAAGTGAAATAACACACTCAGGACCGGCAATCCATGTTTTACTTGAAACCATGGTGAAGCATGACTGATGTGTGCTGGGGGCATCAAATGATAAGTGTCATATGACATGCTGCTGCGCTGCAGTGGCAATGTGTTATAGACTTCAGGCATCACTTTAAGTCTGGGTCAGTGGGTCAACCACAGGTTTTTCTTCACCTGGAATCAAGAGTTATACTTCAGAGTGATTCAGTTTTTCACTGAAATGGCCTCAGTTATACCACAAGTTATACATTAAAAAATTGTATTTAAATAATCAAACTGGGAGAGAATAAACACTGCAGTTCTCATGTAGTCTCTGGTGGCACTAATGTCTTTTTACAGAGAGCTTCTAACATTCAACATTATTTGTTTTCTAATTATTCTTTATCACAAGATTTTTTTAAAAATTACCCAAGCCTGTTAGAATAATATAATTATATAATAATTAAAAAATAATATATATTTTCAGTTTGGTTTTTTTATTAATACTTTGCTTTTTATTTCAATTTTCTTTTGACATTTTTGTCAACATGTCATAGTGCTCTGAGCAGAAAAAAAGAAAGAAAATCAGACGTCCAAATCAGATGAGGTCAAAGTCCTTCGAATAGCCAGATTAATTAGTTGACAGTTGTGGGCTGATGTTTGATTGGCTTGTGCAGACAGAGAGCAGAAAGCCGAAGGCCACGCTCACCAGGGAATCATTAAAACATTCCACTGTAGTCGTGTAGTTTTACAAGAGGAGATTTTTAAATCATGTTACCATGACTTAGGTATCCTCAAAATAATGCAGGAGAAACTGGATTCAAAGGAATTAACATCTTCTCACAGTAAAATGGTAAAGTTAGCCTATTAAAGACACATTAAAAACCCAATAAATGGCAAAAACCCAAAGGAGCACAATAAACATTACACTAATTAGGTGATCACCAGTACAAAGATTCTGATGATGCTGAAGCTGGGAGAATACTATAGATGCTCTGCTTTCAATTAATGCAGTGCACATGCAGAGTATTCTCAAAGAGAAAATTAAATCAAAAAGCACACGATACACAATTTCTTTTTGAGAGTGCTCTCCACTTGACATTCGAATGGCCGTGAACACTTTACAGTGCTGATTACAATTCTAATGGAAAAATAACAATAATGAATCCTTTCAAATTCAAATTACTCAAAAAAACAGTCATCTTTTAGAATCCAAATGAGATATAAGCTAAGATCACTGACATTTGCATTCAGCCAACACTTGTCTTTCCACAGTGCCCACTTCAATGTTAGTGATGTATTTTACATCATAATGTCAGAGTAGAGCATCCTTCCCTCTATTGATGTATACAACTGATATATGATCTCATTTACGTAAACCTATCTATTTTGGGTTATGTAACGCTAAAACAATCAATCATTTTACATGAAAAATGGTTAAAAATGTGAAGGGTTTCGCTCGTGGCGGTAGAAGAGTTGTCACCCGACTCGGCAGTTCCCTTCAGCTATTTGAACTTGAGCTTATTTCATCTCACCAATTTTGGTTTCACGGTCTGCAACTACACTGTTACGACTCAGTCTCACTGCTCTCATCAGCTTTGTTTCCACTTGAGAAACACGGTCGTTTCACCCTAAAACATCATGGTACGCGCCAGGTATTTTTCAGGAGCTGTGGAGACCAAAACAGAGCAAAAGGGAGTGTAAATATCAGAATTATATTGTTTAGGTTTCATTATTCCAAATGACTGAATGTTGCTCTGTATCTTCTGAATATAAAAAAGAGCAATGTTGTGCAATAACGCCTTTATAAGGCTATAATAGGTCAATGTTGTGTTTATAGCTGGTTGTGCTGTGCCCATGTTGTGTGAAAAAAGAAAGAAAATAGTCTGCAGAGAACCGCACTAATTTAATTTCAAAAGCTTTTGTTATTTGTGCAGAGGCTGCAGAGACTGAAGGACAGTTATAGTGGAAAAGCAAGTGAAAATCTGGTCAAAACCTCCATGTGCACAAAACTTATCTGAACTAAAACATTTGAGTTAAAACTGCTGTGGCACTGTTGCTGACATCACCTACAGTTAATAACTGGCATTTGAGAAAGTGTGTCAGAGATTATACTGTCTCAGTGGCGCCAGCATAACGGAATAAACCTCAGCGAGTTTATCAAGAGTTTGTAAATGGTTATCAACAGAAATAGATCAAATGACTTGTATAAATTGTGCATCTGAAAATCCTCCACAAGCCAAAGTCATTACACTGTGGTGTAAACTATCCTGCTTTCTGCAGGGTGAGGGGGTGGGAGAGAGCATGCCACAGATATGTTCAAATTCGCACTTATCATACGTATGATTGTACACCATATGTCATATACCTTCAAAATACATGTATATAAGCTGACTTTCATGTCCTCTGGGCGAGACAACTGCTAAGTGAGAGACCACTGTTTGAGGCAATGTTTTCACATTTAAACTGTGAAACCAGTGACAATAAAGTGTTTTGTGTGCCTATAGACCATAAGACTAAGAGAGTGTTTTCTATTCCTGTTACTGGAGGCCCCCTGCACTGCATAATTTAGAGGCTGCTATCACGGAAATGTTTTCAACAACAACAAAAAAAAAAAAACGGTAAACTATCGTTGCGTTTTGGCCGTTCGTCCAAATGTCAGTGGCGTTTCAGGGGCCTGAAAACTTCGGAAACCGGATTCCAGAATGTAATCCTTTGAAGACGCTAGGCCTACTGTCACCGTGTAAACTAGAAATACATAGGTCCTGTGAAAACTGTGACGTCACGGCTGTGCATGCATAATACGTTCTCAGTCAAATAGCCATGCGCGAGTAAGAGGACACCAATAACAACAATGGCAGGCCACTGAGCTGTGTTTCGTGTTTGTGCGCAGTTACACTGCCAACTACTGGCCTGGCATGCATACTACAGCGTTTTTGGTCGTTTTTGATGAGGCATACGTATTGGGATCATCTTCAAAAGGATTTCATCTGAATGCAGAACATTTTTAAAATGCAAAGGAACAAAGTTGCTGTTTTTAGCGAGACCTATGTCATGTTAACGTGACCAAAGATGTTTCCCTGCCCCAGCACGAAACTGATTCAAATGATCAGCTCATCATGAAGCTCTGCCGACACCTGATAACGAACCCTTTTATTTGAATCAGGTGGTTTATCAGAAATGCACATTGCAACACCTATTCTGGCGAGTGGACTGGCATTTTTCCTAAATCAGATACATGCACCGCAACATTGATTACATTTGATCTGATCTGTCTTTGAAAGCGGCAGGAAAAGAATGACAACACACACAAGAATGTTCCTCTCAATATTCTTTAGAACAATTACTTTTCTTGTGGTATAAATGCTCACAAAGCTGGCAAATAAGCATATTAAGCCTGAGACTTGATATTAAAACATGTGATGTAGGAATTTAATTTAAGGGGATACAAATTCAGCCGCGATGACGCAGAGGACCTTTTATTATTGGCACAGAAGAACAATTAGCTCCTTTAGCAAATCACACTTCTCATAATTTGTAATTCCAGAAGCTTCATGTCCGTCTCTTATGCTGCTGGCAACCAGCAATTTTAATTAGCACTGATTTTGCATTCATGGCACAATAACACGCATGTGTAAAATTATCCAAACCGAAAGGTGACTGAAACAATTAAAGCTTGAAGCAATTAAAGAGTAACTCACTTGGACTTTAATGTAATAATTGAAAAATGTCCTCACCCAACAGCAGCACTATGCCTGCCTGTGCCGGTGCATGGTGAAAATTAATTTCCAGTAGCCCCTGATTCCACAGGAGCCACAATCGCCTCAAATGCCTCGATGACCCATCGCACTGATGATCATATATCACCAGTGACTGCTTAATTATAAGGACGCCATTTCAACCGTGTAGGGTGCACTGTATCTTCATGCATATCTATCAGGACAGAGATAAGAATAGTAGTCCCCCTTTCACATTGGGTGGGTTTGGGAATATTAAACCAACCCCGGGCATATGCTCAATTATAAGAAATGAGCCAGACTGAATTAAAAACGAAATGTTTTCTATTCATGTTGGTTTTTCAGTCATTTATTTTGTTGTGGTGGCTGGCTAACTGGTGTATTCAGCATAATGTCCAGATAGTCAGTGAAACATGTCTAATTTCCATTTTCTGTTGTCCTACTGACACTCAGTTCTCAGGCAATAGATGATTATGTTCTGTAACGTGGCATATGAAAGGCTCTGAAATGCCAGCCTTTATTGCATCTCATTTTGGTAAAATACTACCTGTCCTCCCTGTGAACTCAAACATGCCATTTGTTTGAAAAATTCTCAACAGTACCACACACAATATGACTGATTGCAGTTTCCTCTGAACTCCATATTCAAATTCCCTTTGCATTATATCATTCCCAGTACTGATGAGAATGGAATGCAATTATATCTCACCTATAATTCTTTTCTTCCCCCAAAAACTTTCTACATTGCATCGGGCATTGTGCATCATGGATGGTTTCTGGTGTAGAGGTTGCGCTGAGAGGAGAAAATTGCTTTTTCTCTGTGATCTGTCTTAGCTGTGGGATGGGGCTTTGTTTAAGGGCTGCTTCAGTATATCTCAGAGGTCTGATCAAACCACCACTGTGACTCCTTTCTGGAGGCAAACTGCCTGGTGTTAGATGTTAATAATTCCATGAATCACATTATTTCTTTTTTTTTTTTCCCCCTCCGATTCTTTCTACAGAGCTGTAAAAGTTCTTTCTGAAATGGTTTAAATTCTATCAATCATCTTTACCTCCGATAGTAATAGATTTATTACTTTGCGTGAGTGTGTCTGAGAGTGTAGGTTTCATATTTCCTAGAACACGGCCTCTAATGTTCCCATTTTTGCAAATGAATGATGAAGAAAAGATAGCAGCACAAGTACTACGTTTTACTTATCGACACAGAGTCTGAGGCTGCGGTTAGACAGTGACAGACGGCAGTGAACTGCAATGAAGTACTTTGCTGATACTGAAATATAGAATACTTCCTTTCCAATGATTTACAATTACAGCTCGGCTCCTGCCAGAACATCCCTCAAAAGGTACAAATCAAAAAGGGCAGAGCAGAGACTAAAAGCGGCTTGGCAAACAGCCAGAGACAACAAAATAAAATCCTTGCAATAGTTTCTAAAGAGCGAGTGTGATCATTTTGTTGACACAATGCAAATCAACCTTTTCAGATGAAAGCCTCAAGGCAGGGAGCAGTACATGTTGTAAGTTAAAATTCAGCAAAATCTTGCAACAGTATTGCTAGGTTAGATCACGAAGGAGGCATGACTCCATTACAGACCATGGCATAGAGTGAGCCATACAAAGAAAACAAGGGTAATTTGGTCAAAGGGACACAGTGCCATTTACTCTGTAAACCTAGATTCACTTTTTGATTTGTAAAATATGACCAAACTGGAACAAATTCATATTTCTTTCTATTATAGGTACCCCGGGTAGTTTTGGAAATGAAATTTGAACTCAGAAATGTAATATTTACAGTATTAACAAGGAAATAATCGAAACTCAGAAATATGTTTTTTTCCATTACTGAATAAAGAAGCCGTCCTCAGAGTATAATAAGGTCCAGAACACAGTTTGAAGTTAGAAAAGTGTCAGGGTCCGCCAAATATATACAAAGTAAAATAGTATGAAATTGTGTTGTCCTTTGAGGTCAGTTTGTTCATTCAGTTTTTTCAGTCATGAAAACGAAGACTTTACTTTCTGTTTAAGCATGAAAAATGAAACTTTTGCCCCAAAGCTAGTGCACCTTTAGAGGTTCCATATTGGGGAAAGTGAGATTCCCATATCTTTTTGCATTATAAAGCAGGTCTAGGCGTTACACAAATACTATGAAAGTATCAAAATGCTTAATCTACGGTGAAAAGCACACAGCCCATATCCAGAAACTGTGCCTTCAAACAAGCCACCTGGACTTCTGTATGGTTTTGAGATGACAAAGATACGGTCCCCGCCGTAAGCCACACCCGTTGCATGGCTGTCATTGCAAAAACACCAGCAGAGCTGATGTGGAAACATGTTATGCAGGTGCCTGCTCAGGCCTGTGAGAGCTAAACAATCAGAGCAGGGGGAAGGGACCTTAAAGAGACATGCACTAACGGAGCGTTAAAACAGAGGGTGAATAGAGGTGCTGCAGCAATGGACAATATAATAAAAATAATGCCTTCATTGGGATGTATTGTAGTGCACTCTATACAAGCCTGTGCAGACTACTTGAGGCATTAAATGAAACGTGTCCACATTACCATTGCTAAATATAATTATCAACCAAATTGTAAAATAACACACCTTGCTCTTAAGTGTCATAACTCTTCAACACGCCTCACAATCAAACCATTAAACTGCATGTGACAGATAGTAAGTGCCTATGTGTACTCATACAATCACCCAAACTCCTATGAGTTTTTTCTTCTTTCAAAGGCAGTTTCTGAAGTATGTTAATGTATTATACAAAAGCTGTTAATTAAAACTAATTTTCTAACTGTCAGAAACCAGATGTGTCAGGAAGGTGTCTTGAAAAGGGATAATCAGGGTATAAAGCTTTGAGATGTAAGGTATGTGTGATCACTTGTGAAGAACGGATTGCGGGGAATTCAATCTAAATTTAGGCATTTATAATTGTCACTGTAACATCACAGCGTCAAAAATATTATGCATCACCAGGAGGATGCAGTCATGAATACATCTACCTGCTATATAATTAGAATAGTAGACAAGACCATGTCATGTTTTAATAATAATAGAGACATATATTTCATTTAAAGCAATTTGAAAATAATAAAAAACACTGTCTGTGTTAACTCATTTGAACTTTTACACAAACAACTTCACGGTGAAGGCCTTGATTTAGGCATTTGAAAATAAAATTGCAAGGACAGAGGATGGCCATGGAATGTGTGAAATAAATGCTTCCTTTTGGGGAGTAAACATGTCAAATCTACAGTGCATTCATTGTCAAGACCGATGTATTGCTTCCAAATGTCAACTTCACTTCTGTTGTTGCAAGCCTTGACACCTTGACCCTTTTTAATATATATATATACACACACACACACACACACACACATACAGTATATATACATATACATATGTATATATATATGTATGTATGTATGTATGTATGTATGTATGTATATATATCGCTTTGTTATAGCAGGTGTACTGCACCATAACACTGGTTGCCAACCGCCATACAACAGACAAAGAAGAAGCAAAAGCTGCAGTAACAGTTAACAGTTAACTAGCTAGTGTGTGGCACGGATCTGTTGTGTGGCTCTGCTCATTGATTTACTACTGCTGTTCAAAATCAGATCGAAACAACAGACATTTATGGTAACATGGACTCTCTCTCCACCTCCCTACACTGGTATAAAAAATGTTACTCATTTGACAAAAAAACGACAAAACACACAATAGACAAATAAAGAATTAATTTGACTGACTTTAACTTTCTATATATGTACCGCAATAAGATAGTTATGATGAATTTTTTTGGCCAACATTAATCGTCAATCAGTGAAAATCTGATATCGTGGCATCCCTAAAATACACATACACTGTAAAAATAACATTTCTTACATTGAAACAGACAATGTCAAATATACAGTCAAACACACATGTCATTTTTACATTGTGTTAAAAATGATGTGACTGTGTCATGTGACAGAGAGACAGTGAAGGGGAAGGACAGCGAAAAGCAGGGAGAGTTGGCAAAATGATTGCTTGAGTGAGTGAGAAACTGACAGCTCAATGCCAGAAGAATAGAGTGCTCACACTTCAGTCTGGGCCAGAACTGACAGCATCAGACGTCGTGATGTTCACTCAAAGAGCCATGAGACACCTCGGGGCCACGAGGCCAAACCAGCACACCTTCTGTCCCGATCCGACTGCCTCGATATGCTTCCCCTCTGCTTTCCCTCCTTCTTTGCCTTTTATACACTCATGTCTATTTTCACGAGATAAAATAAAGACAACTCCCTACAAACATGGTCATGCAGTTGTTGTGCACCTGCATGAATGTATAGAACTATGGTTAAAGCAGCTTTAATCAATATTGTAATCAAACAATAGTAAATGTTGTTTACAAAACAATAGCAAAAGTAATGTGTTCAAAATTATGAAGGTTGAGTATTCCATGAAAATGAAGTTTTAAATGCGATACACAGTTAGTCACATCTTGAGCCTACCATGTTCATGCAGCAACATAAGTGGAGTGGTTCTTTGTTGTAATTTTAAAGGTAGCTTGTGGGCCAGTCCCGTTTTGTTTTTTTGCACTCTACTAGCTGACACACAAAGAGACTGAGGTGTCTTTCATCAAAGATACGAGTTGAAGATGAGAGTGTTTCTGGAGCAGAAAAGAGACATCAGTGTCCAATTATAAAAACGAAAGAGAATGTAGAGCTGAGGACAGTGAGACGCAAGCAGGAAAGGGAGAAAGAGGACAGCAATAATTGTTATTTATTACAGTAAATATAATAACATCATAGTTAAGTAATCCAATAGCAAACACAACAAAGTGAAAATCAATCTTGTTTGAGAGCCAGAGGTTTGGGTTTATCTCAGCATCGAGTCTAAGCTAAGCTTCATGTCTTTGGAACGACAACAAAAGACGCAATTTCAAGAGATGGAAAAAAATGAACAACAATGAAATGGAAACAATAAAACAAGAACACACTGTAGAAATATATTAGAATATAAATATCTAAAAAAAATAGTAATAAAATAAATCAAATAAAATGCAACCAGCATAAAAACTCTGAGAGATAACATAGAGAATGGAGACTGGATTTCTTCCACACGGGTGGATCTATAGATCAGATCAATATATCTGACACAATGCTCTGCGTGTCAGTGTTGAGGAGTAGGGTATATACATATAAGTCCATGTTAGGTAAGGGGGAACACTGTATATGTATGTGTGTGTGTATATATATATATATATATATATATATATATATATATATATATATATATATATATACATATATATGCACATACATATACATATATAACTATATATTAGGTTCAACTGAGTAAAAACCTTGAAATTGAAAGCTTAGAAACATGTTTAAGGGCCCATTGTTTAAGTGCAATAGCAGTTAATTAAATTGGCCACAGTCAAGTTTTTCACTTAAATGTATCATTAAGAAGTGAATGTTGGTTGCACAATGTGGTGGCTATGGAATAATAACACCATTGGCATTTAGATTGCTTCCCTTTAAACCTCACTTTCACCATGCAATTCTGCCTGCCACCAGTCACGAAATTTCCCAGGAAAATAAAAGCTGACTGGCGATTCCGTGAGGCTGGCAGCCTGTCACCATTTCTATCTGCTTTCACGTTTCCATTATAAACTAAATGAATGAATAAACTTTTGGTTTGTCCTGAAGTGTTGGTTGTTGCGACTCTAAAGAAAACAGAAACTATTCATTTCACTTTGCAACAGTGGCACCACCCACAATACGACTTGGAAATGCTAAGGGGGAAGAAGATGTTCTTTACCACTAAATTCAATTATATTTATGTACTAGTGCGTCGGTGTTGAGAAACCAAGTTTGCAGTTTCATTCATTTTTCCTTTGTAAACTTGGTGCTGCATTTTAGACCAGTTAAAGTTAAAAGGGATCTAGCCTATAGAGTGGCAGACATGAGTGATTGTTTGAAAGTTTTGAATTATGGAAATACTTTTAATCTGAAAGAAATTTGCACAGACTATTTGCAAATTAAAATGAATAGGCCTTTTTCACTGAGGACATTTTGACATACCGCATTAACAAAAAGCAATCAAGTCATAGGTCTGCTTTGAACAAAAGGCCTATCTAAAAAAAATGTCATTGCCAGTGGAGTTCATACAATTCATACCAGGTAATACACTGATAGAAAAGATTATGATTTTGAACATAACGCTTCTCACAAACCCATCGTTTGCGCCTTTTTCAGTGAAAGGAGGGTCATGGGGTCAAGAGTGAAAGTAAACCGGCTGTAAAAGAATGAAAATAGAAAAGGTGCAAGTGCATTCATTTATCTGAAGCTATGTCCATGAATCATGAAAACAGATATGAACCTAAGTTCAGCTGAAAGTTTAGAACAATTAGTATTGCTTTTTGCTTTTGTCTCGTCACTTTCAGTGAAAAGTTGATCCGGGATTCTCAGTTAAGATACCTTGACAACACAGCTTGTCACAAATATTTCTTGGCAGGCTTAATTGCTTTTTAATGACAGTGTGTCAGATGAATTTGAGAGTAAATTTGTGAATACACTATTTAGAGAAACAAAATGTTTAAAGGCGCAATATGTAAGAATTGGCGACTTGTTGAATTGATATTCAAACCAGCATAGCAGCGTATCACCAGAGAAACAATTCTAGCTCGTTCCCATGAGCTAATTATCTCAGTTAGCCCTGCAGCTAGCAGTCCACACTGGGAGCTTGGAGGACAGGTGGACTGTTGGTGTTAACACTGCTCAGAAGCTTTGGACTGGGACAAACTGTGGCTAGCTGGTTAGCATGCTAGTTCAGATTTCAAACTTCAGTGTCAATTTTGCACCGAAAGAGATATAAACCAAAAACCAAAAATAAAAATGTACAAACAACGGTGATTTTCATTCATAATTTTTACTTCATCTTTATATGTTTCTACGGCATACCAATGAAAGTGTCTTACACAACCCTTCAAATAAAGTGTCACCAAAATTGTCTTGAGGATGTGCAAGGAGAAGTTGGGGCTGCGAGCCAGAGCGCAGAGGGGATTTGAAGGAACACGGAGGTGGATAGAATGAGGAGATGGTTCACGGAGACGGGGGGAGAGACAGAAATAGACAAGGTGGTGGGATGTGCTAGGAGAGGTGAGGCAGGAAAAGTCAGTCAGCAACAGAATAGGTGTGAAGCCTGAGACTTGACGACTGAAAAGTTGGAATTCAGGGAGAAAGTTGAGGGGTGAAGTGATGAGAACAGAGACTGGGAGAGGACAGAGCTGTAAGAACGCAGCCAGGAGTATTCACAATAAGTTAACAAGAAGAGGTGCAACATTTGACAACCATGAAGGTGAGATGATGTTACCGAATACATGTTTTTCTTTTTTTAAACGCAAGCAGAGAAAGAGGATAGTCAATTGGTGCCCATATACAGAACAAAAATATATAGGTAAGTTATCAGATGTAGAGTTTAACCATCAGTTTCAAAGCGATGGCAAATCACTATATACCAGAAAAACTGGATTTAGAAAGGACCCAGCTTTCCCACCGATCACTGCCTGACCAGCTTTCTACTCCACCTGCTAACAGTAAGTAATTGCATGCTTTGAAAATATTGACACTCCTCACAGCATCCCATCAGCAAGAACTACTGTTATATACCAAGAGGCACATCAATATGTTAGCTGTGCAGCTGGAGCGCTGCCTTCGCCAGACTGGTGTGACATTTGAAGATCATGACCTCCAAACCAGACTTCTTGTCTGAAAAGTCTTTACTCTCTCAGTCACTGCATCAGTACAAGTAGCTCCAAGGCTTCCTGTGAAAAAGCCTTTGATCAGATGGGTGGACAAACACTATGAGAGAACACCACTCGGGATAGACAGATTATCTGGCCAGCATACAGCCTTTTTCTGATTATCGGTATCGGTATTTTTTACCTGTATGTCCTGCCCATGACACAGATTTGTATTTTTTACTGCAAATGTATATCGGTTCCAAATATTGGTTTTCAGTCTCCTTGATCACTAATAACCGTTATCAGTATCAGTTGATCCCTAATGAGTGAGTCCATGCTTATCTAAAGTGTATTTTCACACCAAGGGGTCTTAACATACAGTATGTAACAACAAAATAAGATTAACAAGAGCTTCAGAACATTAAACTCTAACAGACTGGTCATCAGGTTTGCCAGCTATAAGTGGTGGAATGCCACTTTAAAGACAGAAATCAGAGGGAAAGGCCTGGTCATACTGCTGTTTTAAATGGCAGAACTCTGTGGTGAAATCCATTCATTTCAATGGAAATGCTCTGACTATTGGATTTGTTTGCGAGGGCAAAATAGGTACATGGACATTTGTCGCAACCATGTTCAACATAGGAGAACTCTGAAACACAATTTCACGCTGTTGACCAATAGCGAGTCGTCTTCAAAGTGTTGACCTTTGGGAAACGGAAAGCCGGTGTGACCAAAATGGAGGAAGCTATCGAAGCGAACTGCTCTTCAAAAGATGAATAGTTTGCGGTTGTGAGACAGGAGTCCAGGGTGCAAATACAAAGCTTTGTTTCTTTCTCCTTGAACTATCTACAACCCCGAGAAAAAAATGCCAGTGGGGAGTAAATGCCACTTTACATTTACAGAACAGTAGAAACGCGAGTATTCCCTCTGTCACCAAAAATCATGGATTACATTTGCCTTGCCACTTTCTGGTGTGACCTTAACTAACCTCAACAAAAATTAATCGGACAACCACCAAACGGGAAGATCTAGAAATGTTCCACATTATCCAGTTGTGACACCACAATGTAGGACACTTCTTGCTTCTTGTGTCAAACTGCTGTTATGACGCTCAATGCAAAGGCCACACGTTATACTGCGAAAGACCACATAAAGGCCATCACACTTGCCCGCAAAAGAGTGTCACGAATACTGTGTTCCTATACGCATTTGCCACGCATTCACATGTGCTTCCGTGTACATACACAACCATGTTTCTTAGGTTCAGGTGTTCATAACTTACCATGACTGAGATGTGCAGCAGATGCATGTGTTCATGTAGGACATGAGCAGGCTCCCGGGCTGTGGGTTGTGTTGTCTGGGCTAAAAGCTCAGACTCAGTCATGGACACATGGAAATACAGCGTCCCATTTTCCAGCCACTGTTGCTTCCAGTGCACCTGAGAAATATCTTCTACCGTACCAGACATCTCTGAAGAGTACAAAGAGAGAGAAAAAGAGAAACAGTTTGTGAGATCAACATGTAATCCCTGAGAAAATTACATTTAAACTGTGTATGAAGTGCACACTTTTCCACACCTTGTTATGTGAAGATTTTAAGGGGGGAAAAAACAGAAGATATATACCAGAGTTCGCATCTGACTGTTGGGTTATGCATTAGTATTCGAGTGCAGTGCTCTCGCAAAAAACAACACTGTGCTGCAACGAGAGGCCCTGAACTCTTGAATAGCTGGACACACATCTTAGGCTGTCATAATGTTATGCATTTGTGCAGCGGGCTCGGTTAAGAATTACTGTCAAGCTATTGCAATGACTAGCTGCTTTGATGAAATCTTTATGTTGACAACTTTTTCACCCACGGCATTAGTCAGAGATTTGTCCAAATTCGAAATTAATAAGTGACAAGCATCACAAATGTTCCAGCCATCACAATCAATACAGCACTTCAATTCCAGACAAAGTGAGTCACAGATGGGAAAGACTTATTTCTGCTAATGATCCATTTATTTACGCTCCTCTCTTCTGTCTGGCAATAAAACATGGACACAAAAAGTCTACAATTGGAAAGACAATGGATTCATGAAACTCGATTAAGTTCACATGTCCAACGCAGTTGTAGAAATGCTGTCTCGCAATTCAATGCCCTCCTATTATCTGCATAAATCGTCCTACATTTTCTACCAATATAAAACCATTAGCTCCAGGCCAGCACTGGCATTAAGTATCAAACATCAAAGGAAAGCTGCAAACATTTAAAAGCAAAGGAGAGAGCAAAAATGTGCAAAACGAGAAAAAAAATATAAAAAAACAAACCCAATTGCAATTTATGGGGCAATGGGGAAAAGGAGATGGAAAAAGAGCAGTGGGATCACCAGTTTATCTCGATATGGATCACAGCACAAGAATCTAATACTATCAAGTGGGAGTGGTTGCTCAGTAGAGGAGTACTGAGAAGCCTCAGGGAGCCTCAGATTGCGAGGCTTGATACTGTATTTGTCATGTGGCTGGGTGACAAGGCCATAGACATCTGCTGACATCCCCTATCAGCGGCAGGTAGCAAATGACAAATGGCTTTCGGTGCAGCTGGTTATTAACCCACTGACTCTGGGTCAGAGGACATGGACAGCAGGGGAGGGTTATGTGAGCGATGCTCAAAAGTGCCATGGCCCCTCAGATGCAGAGAGGGAGCATGCAGACCAAACAGACAGAACTCATTAGGTAAGCTATATAGGCTTCATATCATAATGGTCTATTAACAAGTAGGTACCATTACTTTAATATGGGTAATGTAGGGATGCACAAATTATTTTTTTTCCTTATGCTGATTATCTTTTTAAAGCAACATTATGTAGAAATTGGTATTTGTGCGATTTGGCAACCAACTTTTTCTAAGTACAACACCAGTGTCGTATGAAGAAATCCCAGGTTTCTCTAACGGTATTAGCAGATGTTATATTAGATGAGATAACTAGCTACCCCCAGCTACAGTTAGCAGCAGTTAGCAGTTATTTTAGCAATGAGTAAAGCTATCTGTCAATCAGGAAACTCTCACAGAGAGTTGAGGCGGAGCAGCCGGAAGACATCAGAGGGAATACCAGAAAACATTTTCTCCGTAAAATATGATCCAGTTTCAGCGACATAGTCGATGGTGTGTGACATAGTGCCATAAAGCGTGAAACGCCTCTCCGGGGAGATCCTTCCTGCCAACCCAAGTTACATAGTGCAAGTACAAGCGATCGGGATGCAGAGTGGGACAGAGTGAGACAGACACCATTCACCGTAGTGCAAGTCAGTGTACCATCAACATTACTTTGAAACTGTTATTTTAAGGTAAAAATAGTTATATAATGGTGCTTTAATTAATCTATTAATTAGGCTGTAAATGTCAAAATAATGAAAAAGTCCATGGGGGTGTCTTCAAATTGTCTGTCCAACAGTCCCAAAGTCAAAGACATTAAATTTACAACTGATATAAAATAGAGGTTCTGTAGGTCTTTCTGTTAGTAGACAAAAATGTCCCCACCCTTTGGCAGCCACAGTTTTCGGGGAGTAGGTGCTGATTATATGATTAATCAATACTTTTTTTGATTATCAAATCATTGATTTTTTCGGCATTAAGACACAAGTTCACATTAAGTTAAATCTAACAATACACCCTCTGAAAGTAAACTTGAAACACCCTCCCTCCCGCACAGTCATAGTGTTCTACTTTTGCTGACCGCAGCTTATGATAAAATTTTGTGGAGTGTGAAATTCTTAAATGCCATAACTGCTGGCTATTCAACTCTTTATGTTTAATCCGCGGGCTGAAGACACAGTGCTTGACCTTTCACCTTGACGAGAGCTAGAGCTTTGTCTGCTGGGCCAACAGTGAGGTGCCTGCCGCCATCTGTTACTGTTTTAAACACAGCTTATCAGGCTCCTGTCAAATTTTACCTTGGAACTTTGCTCGCATGCTTTGTGTGCATTTCAGACGGCTTTAAATAACTCCGATTATGCACAACACTGACACTTAGTTTTGATCCAAATTAAAAATGATCTTCATGTGAGGAACTGAGAGGCGGTTGTCGCAGTAATAGAAGAAATCACATGCAGGATGGATGGACAGTAATAGAGTTTCTAGGGCTGTTGCCTACCTTTTGTGCAATTGTTATGTAGATGAGGAAGCTCAGTAAGCATGCTATTTAAAGACAAAAGGATTGAGCGTGAGTGTGTGTGTGTGTCCTTGTCTTTTGTGCTATGAGGCTTGTCATTGGGCACCTAGCCAGACGTTACTGGGATATAGGTGTATGGCCTCAAGGTCTGCTTGTAATTCATTAGGAGGAACATTATTAATGTGTATATGCGCATGACTGTGAGTGTACGTGTCTACTGTATGTGTGACTAAAGCCAGTATGCTCCCAGCAAGGGTGTCAGCACCACAGTGTCAAGGACAACCCAAAGGAATGCCATAGTGAACAGTTCATAGACCCAGGAAAAATGTCTCCATTAAGCGTATTGATCACAGACGAATGGTTACACATTGTGATGCTTGGATCCTTACCGGGTATAACGGCTCATTTGAAGCACTTGTCTTTTTTCTTCTGCGTTATCAGCATTGTGAAGCTCAGCTGACATTATGACGTTATGACAAAGACATTAGTGTCATGATGAGTTGCTGTGTGGGTTTTTTTCTGTGCTTGGTGTGTGTTTTCTTTGCCTGTGTGTTTCAGAGGTGCATTTCAGAGGCTGGCCACGGTTTTCCTGGAGGGCTGGAGCTCCTGTATCTAATCAGCAGCTCGAGCTTAAATACTCTGGTCGGTTCTACTCTTGTTGCCTGATTGCTTTTCGACTCAAAACGTGGTAGATGGCTGAATCGCTCGTGTCTACTGCCTACTTGTGTTTTTGTTTCTTCTAGACCTCTCCAGCGTTGGTTACCTCTGAGCCTTGTCTCCACAAGCCACCCAGCCTCCCGCACCCCTGTCACCAGCCTCGACTACGCCTTGGACCTTCGGTGTCTTCCCCCACCAGCGTCTCCTCTCCTACCACAGCTGACGTCGCGGTGAGCTCCGCTACTACCCCAGCTAACCCACAGCCTGCGTCTACCCCCTCAAGTTTTCCCAGCGAGCCACTACTGTCTCTGCTGTCAGCCTCTCCTCCCCACCTGTGATCCACAGCCTGAGCCAGCGACTGCAACCTCTACACTACAGTTGCTCAATACATTCCTTTAAACCTGTCCCAGTCTGGTTGTCCACTCTTGGGTCCTGCAACAAACATCCACGAATCGTAACAATTATGACTGTCACATTATTAAAAACAGCTCAAATAACTAAAAAAGTGTGAGACTGGCTTTGCCAAATCATCCATGTTTCTGAATCTATAAGGAACCATGATGCTGGACACATTGTTTGGGCTCACAAAAACAAAATATGGTGTACACTTTGCATTACTGCTGAACATCTTCTATGCAGAATAGACATTTTAAATTCAAGTTCTACCTAGCAAGCAGCCATTGATGATAGTACAGCTCTTGGCAATAGCCATTTTCCAAAAAAAGGCAACAACTTCTCAGTGTTACATTTCATCTGCTGAACATTAGAAGGATGAGCTTTAAGCAAACTGGCATGTCAGGAAAAGAATCACCTCCATTACTACAGAGAAACAGACAGGACAATTTCTCGCTGGTCACAACTATCATGGTTTAGTTATTGTTTCCGGTTTTATTTTATCCTCATGTGTCATGTTGTGTTGTTTTCCCTCCCTTGTGATTGTCCAGATTAGTTTCACCTGTCCCTGATTATCCTCCTGTGTATTTGGTCCATGTGATTTCCTCCTCTCTTTGTATGTTTTCTCGCCATGTTCCCTCCTCACCTGTGTTCTATTAGTTATCACTCCCTGTGTATTTAAGTCCCTGTCTTTCTTCGCTTTCTTTGTCAGTTTGTCTGTTATGTTTTCCCCACCTCAGACCCTGTGTTCCTTGTGTTCTTGTCTGTGTTCCCAGTGCTTTCTATAGTTTTTGTGTTTTTGTTCTTCGATCTTCCCCTGCCTGCTTCTTGTGGGTTTTTTTTATCCGCCATGCCTTTTTGTTTCTTGCATTTTGGCTTTTTGGATTTTGTGCTCGGACTCCAGCTTTGTTATTGAAGCTCGCCTTTTGTTCTTTTCAACCAGCTGCGTCCTGTCTTGTATTTGGGTTCACCTTCTCTGCTCCGGTGTGACAAGTGCATGCAACACACTTCATTATCAGCCTGCGGAAGTTTCTTTTCATACCTAAAAAGAAATTAACTGAAGCAGACTGCTGTACTAAATGAAGGAATGGACAAAAAATTCATGATAACCTTTTGATGATAGGTGTCTGCTGCCAGACAAGCATAAATGTAAAGTATCCAGCGTGTAATCTACTGTAATGGAACTTGAAGGCAAAATTGTAAAAGTATAAGTTCAAACAGGGACGATAAACTACATCCTCAGGAATTCCTGCTGAATGTGCGCACATTTCAAACATCTCTCCTAGTTGTGCTTCCTTGGCGAGTTGTGAAAGCTTTCTTTATTGAGTGAGTGAATGGTTAAACTGAAAAACGGATGATTGAAATCATCGACGTTTTGGGAGCAGCCCCATCATTTTCTATTAGTTAGTGGATGAGTTAAGGATAAAACTGAGGTAGAAAAGTTCTAACAACAAAAGGGAAATTTTGGTTTACTGCCCTGTCACTTTTCATAAACAGCCAGGACAGAGATATTGAAAGGTTGGCCCAAATCCTTGATAAAACCTTCCTTCTCTACGGGTGCTGAAGTTATGAGTGAAATCTATTAAACACTCAATATCAGCAGAACTCTCATCACAAGCGCTCACTGTGTGTCTTATAACGTTTATCTTTGTCCGTTTTCTTTAATCTGCCTGTCCAGTGTTTCCCATTCATAGGCTCTACTTGGGTGGCTTCCCAGGTAAATTGAGTCCCGCCCAGGATGATAAAATCCAAATTCCACTTTTATCCCAATCAACGATGTAATTTTACAGCGCACACAGACCATCTGCCCTCCAGCCCCACCCACCTCGTCACACGAGGATCACGCAGCATGCATCAGCTCTGGCATCAGCAATTTACTTTACTGAGAAAGAAGACGGCTGGCCTCATCGTCGAGATCAAGTGCCAGGCCTTGAAGCCAGTTTTTGTAGTGGCCAAGCTGTGTAATTGCATCGTCACGTGATGCACTGGGGCCCAAAAAGACTTTTTCCTATAAGCTAACATTGTGAAAGAAGCGTCTGTAAAACAGTGGATAATTGTTTTTGAGCCTCACAGCGCCCGCAAAATGACTCGTTTTACTGTCAGAATTGGTCCAATAAAATTTGGAAAGTCTAGAAGAGCCACCCTGTTAAATTATTTTATCCCATTCAAGTTAGCTGGGTGCTAAACTAGAAGTTAGCCGGCTCGGTCAGCGGAAGTCTTGAGTGCACACGCTCTATGGCACCCCCGCCTGACAGCCACCGCCACAATTATAGTCTGATTCTGTGGGAAACACTGCTGTCCTTTACAATTTCTCATATTTTCTTCATCGTTTGCAAGGTCTGGCTAGAAGTACTGAGTTCAATTTTCAATTCTCAATGTCTTTTTCACATTCTTTAAATTCCGCCTTGAGCAAGAGTGATTTCAACTTAGCAAAGTCTGCCAGAGCTGGATATTTGATGAGACGAGGTTGCCAACAACAGAGTAGGAACACAAAGGCCCACACAGAGGACACAACCCTCACCTTTTACTCCTTGCATCCTAAATTCAGAATGGAACTGCATAAAAGATAAAGTTTTACTCTTAAAAAAACAGCCGTGTGCATCAATTCAGGAATCTTTCATTGACATTCAATCAGCTGCAGGGGAAGATCAGAGGGGTAACACAGATCTGTTGGTGGCTTTTACAGATAAATGATGACAAAATGCTGTTTTCCAAATGCAGTGTGCCACCTCTATCAAACCCAAATTACACCTAGTAATTTTAGCAGCTGCATGCTGCACACTAAAATTAAACACAGACTACCCTCATTAGCAACGCATTGTTCACTGAGCTCAGCAAACTGTTGCACTGTTCACCAAACCAATGATCAACACTTACATTTGCAAATAAAGTGACACTCTTCAGCCCCAAACCAGGTGTTTGTTTGCTTCCTTTTGTGCAGATATCCATCACAGTATTTAATTTCAGCTTGTAGAGCAGATCTGTTCCAATTGCCGTCTTGCTATTGTTTCTTTTCACAGAAGGAAGCCTTTTTTTAGCACCAAAATAATCAGTTGCTGGTTGTACAGATCAGTAGATTCCTTCCTTAGCGACCTCTGTCACTAGCAGGCCTAGCGCCTGAATTACAGCTACTGTTTAACTTGCTCCCATTGCTCTCCCTTATGCAAGAAGCATATATTGACATGTAGTTAAAAGTATAATGTTACATATCAAAAATACCTTTCATATACAAAAGGAGCCCACATATTTGACAATACATGCCAATATATTGTCATTTTGATTTTACAGATTTTATCTATTACTTAAAATATATTTTGGATGCATTCCTAGATATATTTTACGAACATAAATAGGTATAATTTTTACGACATTGGAAAAAAACTGCAATAATTGGTTGCAATATACTTTATCATGGTCCTGAGCAGTAGTTTTGTGATTTCCTGCTTTATGTTGAAAGTTTATCCTCACGTCATGTTTCACTTTCCACTTCCTGTCTCTGTCTGTTTTCCCGCCCCTTTTTCCTGTTCAGCTGTGTTCCATTAGTCAGTCATTCTGCCTGTGCTATACTGGTCAGTACTTTGTTTATTGGATTGAACTAAGTTCATTTTTTTGCTTGTGGATTACTCCTGTTTTTGTTTGTGTATATTATTCGACATATGTGATCTACATATATGGAAAAAAACATTTCCGTTGCATAACACTTGCCCTTACACAGGCCCCTGTCTTATCACTGAAGCCTTTCAACTTGCAAAAGGGAGGTTTGTGGCTCGTCCAGATTGATAATTGGCTTTTTGCTGTTCGTTGAGTCAATTGGGAGAAAATAACCACATCAACTGCACTTCTCAGAAATGACTATTATTATCATTATCGTGCACATATGGCAGGGGTAGAGGATGGGTTTTTTTGGCCACAGAGTGCAGAAAGGAGTTGTTGAAATTGTGCAGAAAAAGACCAAACTTGGTGAAATCACTCGACTTTACCACACATCAAATTCATTGTACACCGCTCATTCGCCCATTAAAAGTAAAATCTACCCGAGCACAGAAGGCACATTTTCTGTTCAAGCATTTCAGCATTTGAGTTAGTAGAGATTAGTAGTTCCTTACGCTGGAAGAGGGAAAAGACTGGTAATGATGTCATCCAGAGACAAATCCAAGAGCTGCTCCACTGATCATGAGCAACTGAAAAAAGAATTCCTCTCGCTCTGCCCATTGTGATTTTACTGGGATATGGGTATATTTTCTGAATCACAGCTGGAACTCATTTGAATAGAATGTCTCCAAAATTCTGAGCCCACAGAGTCAAAATCTAATCCTGTGTCAATGGACCATCTCCAAAACGTATTACCTGAATACATCTTCAATTCAATCCCCAATGCTCTTATTCCCAGCTAGGGAGATGGTAGTCTGTGTTTGGAGTTACTTAGTTTTTGTTCAGAGGGGGATTTTATGATTTTATGAAACTAGATACTTAACATCATAACTTCAAATTACAGCATCATCAGGCTGTGTGTTGATGATAATAGTTACTGTCAAGGTTGCGTTGCCTCAGTCTGACAGACATCAGTCCCAAATCGTACAAATTCCTGCATTTGAATACACTGTCCAGGAGCTGCCAAACACACTGTATGCATGCACATACATGCATATCCATTCTGCCCACCCACACAGCAAGACATGTTCCCAAAAGGTTGACATTCATCAGTTTTAAAGGTGATCATAGCAGTGCAGAGTCAGTGATTGTGCGTGCCTGACAGCTCCATGACAGTTTGTCAGCTCGGCAACAAGCCCGTGTCATCAACATTTACTATGATGAAAGCTGGCACCCTAAAGGCACTTTGCCGCCTGTCATTACATACGTTGCATAATGCCACCGTCTTCGACTGACTGCACGCCACGTCTCATTGCTCAGACTTCCTATAGCGTGGATGACTCGTGACGACACAATAGGCAGATGAATATTCAATAATTCATATGAGAGAATAGGGATGGATTCATTGGTTTCGAGCGTCTCCGCCCAAACCGAAAGCAAGGACAGAAAAGGAGAGGTGAGTATGTAAAAGGGAGAGACAAGCAGGCAGAGAAGGAGAGGCAGAAAGGGGAGGAGGATTTATCAGTCTGACACTCATCAAAAGTGTTCAAGAATATTAGCATACCTCCTAGACATTTAAACTCTTCCTCAAAACGTCTCTTGTCAGCTGTGACAATGGCAAATTTAACATTTTTTCACTTTTGAACTTCACACAACTGTCGGATGTCGACAGATCCTGTTTATCAGCAGCAAAACAAACCGGTTGGAGAAAATGCATCCTTCATTAGATGCTAAATGGTCCTGACGTCACACCCTCCCATTTTCAAAAGGCTAATTGTTCCATTGCCATTCATAATGACCTGATATCTATGACCCGATAGCTATGGAATATTTAGACAAATACAGGATGAGCTGAGGCATCCAGGCTTTTCCTTTTCCATTTCAAGACCTGTGCAAAACAAATGGCACCCTAATGTCTCTTCACTAATGAAATAGCTGGAATTGACATTTAGATCAATTAAAATTAACACAATTAAAAATACCTCAAGACCTCATTTTCGGAATTGTGAGTCTTATCTGTGTGTATGCATTTTTGCTGATAGGACCCGCTCCACTAACACATAAGGTGGTCGATGTTGTCAGTTGAGACGCACATTATTTGGGCAAAATTGGTGGATTTTCTTACTGTGCATTCCAAGTAAAATTTAATTGTTATCACCTGAACTCAGAGAACACACATCCAATTTGATCCCATGAGGTTCAAGAAAATATTATACAAAAAGAAATGTTCAAGTCTGCACTTAAGGCTTCTCTTCAGTTTGGTTAGAAATGCGAGCATTAGCTGATTCTAGGGCATCATTACAATATCAGCAGACATAAAAAAAAAATGCATAGCAGTAAATGCTTAGACCAACTTTCTACCTTTCACAAAAATATTGTGTGGTTACAATTTGCTGTCTGACTACAGTCCATTGTGAAGCTTAGCCCTACGTTTTTTGTGCAGTTTTAGGTATTTTTGATCAACAAGGTAATCAACAAGAGGAAAGGAGCAGCATGATTCTTCTGTGATTATTATACATTTTCCAAACTGGTACAAAATAACCTAACAGGTGCTGAATACTATGACTAAAAGTTCTCAACATCAGGCACATGAAAAGTCTGGCTTTTGTTTTCCACTTTCAGCCGGCACACATAACATGATTGTATCCATTGTCAAGCAAGATTGAAATTGTGATTTTTCTCTACAACATTATTTAAATTCAACAGCTGTCAGCAAACTCGAGGCCTTTCCACATCCAAAACTTAGAACCAAGGTTCCTGTTTTTTTGTTATATTGCATACACTTGATTGTGATAGTGTTGGTTTCACATGCGAGCACACTAAAGAACTACACATGACATGCCTATGGCCTATCGTCATCGCCAACGTGAGCTGTGTCTCCCTGATCGGTGTGTAGACAGACGTGCATCTGATGTTTGCGTGGTGTCAGTTCAATTCCAGTTCTCTTCATGATTTCTTAAAAGCCGTCACATCAATGTCAATCAAAAGTATTTGGTCATCCCCTCTGTCCATTTGCTACTGCGGCTCATTTTGTTTTGTTGCGCGCTTTCCTTTGTCTGGTTCTAATGATTGCTTGTCAGAACTTCCAGTAATATGTAAGTGTGAACCATTAAAAAAAAAAAGAAAAAAAGAAATCACACTAGAAATGAACAAAGCAATGGTTAAATTTGATCTGTTGATCTTCACCGGACCAAGGTTGTGCTGTTTAGCTCAGACTGTGGCCCAGGGCTGGTTTCACACCTGTAATTGTGGTTCAGATCACACTAAAAGGCAACAAAAATAAGCGAAAAGTCTAGTAAACTTTATCCCATTCTGCTTTGTTTCTGTGAGGTTTCATCTCTGGTTTTAATGAGTACGCATAAACACAAAGGGAGTGGCAGCATAACAATGACTTTAAAGGTCCCATATTATGAAAAACACGTTTTCTCTGGTCTCTACATATATAAACTGGTCCTCCCTGAGCCTACCAACTCCCAGAATGAGGAAAGCAAACGAGTCCTGCATGGTCACTGCAGCCCACCCACTGGTAAAACGGGGCTCATACAGGCTGTTCAGATTCAGCTCCTGTCCTTACGTAACGAAAGGAGTGATTTTCATAGGCCGAAAACACGCCCCCCTCTCCCCGGAGATATCCGAGAGGGGGGCGTTCATCCCCGAGGTGAAGGTCGGTGTGTCCGGCGGTAAGCTAGCAGTGTTTCACGATGTCCTTGCTCAGAGCTAGACACGCAAATTGCTCAGTTGTTGGTTGTAAAAATCAACGTAAGTGCCTATATTCTGTCCCAGCTACAGAAGAACAGAAGAGACAGTGGCTGCGTTTCATTTTTAAGACAACGTGCCGCTACGGTTCCTGTAAGTTTGTTTGTGTGTGCTAACCACTTCACATCGGACTGCTTCAGTAACGAGGGTCAGTACAAAGCTGGCTTTGCCTCGACACTGACCCTCGTAAAAGGACCAGTCCCAACCACACGGGACCCAGCAGCTGCACCCGAGCCACAGGTAAGTGTCGCCACGTTTTAATAGTATTTACAGTTGCCTACAAGTATGGTGATGTCAGCTTGAAATTGGCTAACTAGTTAGCTCCGCCTCGGTCCGCTATGCAATGGCGTTTGAAGCGAGTTTAATGTTAATAATATTACGGGGGAGCTTGGTTGTCACAGTAAAAAGTCTGGAAACATCTGCAGACTGGAGACAGAGACTATGCGAACGGTGTCCAAGAGTTTGGAGACTGTGTTGGAGACAAACACAGCTTTCGCTAGCTGTTTTTAGATGTTACCTGTTGCAGGTCAGTGGGGGATGGGAGCCGGGTGGTTGTGTTGGGGAGTCCTGCTGCAGCCGCAGAGTCTGTATTTTTCTGAGCCTCTCCTTCTGGGTCCGGTTCTGGGTCTGGTTCTGGGTCAAACTGGTATGGTTGAACGACAGCATCTCGGCGAGCCGTAGTGATACACCCACCGTAAACATTAGCGCATGCTACCGCTAGCGTGAGCGGCATCCTCTCCCTGAGAGGGGCGCGTAGCAGGCAAGGCAGGCGCTGACAGACGGAGCTCATTAGCATTAAAGGTGCAGCCACAGAAACAGCCTGTTCTCAGTAGAGCTCAGTAGAGCTCACTTGAGCGACTTTTAGACAGCTGACATTCAGGACCACGGATGGGTTTGGGGCAGTACATTTCGAATACAGTGTTGTTGGACCTCTGACAGCTGTGTGAAATTGATGAAAAACAGTATAATATGGGACCTTTTAAGTCCGTGTTTATAAGAATTGAACATCAAATACTGGGAATTCTGTTGAACATTAACAAAATAAGCAAAGAAGAGATGGCGCTCTCAGTATTTTTCTCCTCCATTAAGACTTTAGATATTACTGTAGATTGCCGTCATTACACTTCCTATCTCAAACAGCTCTGTAGGATCCAATTTTGTTGATTCAACACCTGTTTGACTAGATGACCTGTTTTTTTCCCCCTAACTTCTCGAAGTGCTCCCTACTCTAAAAGTGACTAAGGTGACCTTAGTCACTTTTACTGGGCACTAAACTACAGCAGTTCATGAATGAGACTAATTTGCTTCACAAGATTTAGTTTTATACCATGTTCTGTGATGAATAAATGCGGCTGCTACAACAGCACCAACTCCATGGACCTGTCATCTAAATCTGCTACTGAATTAGTCACTGACAGACTGTCCTGTACAGTGATTAATGCGTTGTATTCTAAATGTGTATGATTGCTGCTCAGCATACAATATGTGACAAAGCACGCAGTCACTGTAGTTAATATCAGTGGAGCAGGGTGAATAGATGTGGGACTGTGAGGACAACTCTGTCCTTTGAGTTCTTAGTTGGGTCCTCTGAAAGATTTCCTGCTAACGAGAGGCCCTGCCAGTGCCACTCAGGCCTTATCACTGATGTCCACACCCACGCTAGCTCCCACCGTGCTCAATCACAGCGGCAGCTGTTGGACTGCGCACTGACCACCTCCTACAGAAAACCAATCATATTTTCAGAGGCACAGCCAGTGAGCCTCCCAGCATGAAGGAGAAGGTGACTTATGACTTCAGAGCACACAACTAAGGCGTGGCAGTGACAGTATTAGGCAGTCACAGTGAGTGTTTTAAAGAAAGCAGATATTTCATCCTTTTTTCCCCCCACAATAAACAACCCAGAAGTTAAGTCCAAGTCACAGCCATAAACTGAATTTTGCTTCTGCAGAAACAGGAAAAAAAAAAAAAAATCACAACAGTTATCCACAATTATCATATTCTTATATATTCTCCAACAACAACAACAAGTGCAAAGGAAGCAATGAATTACAGGATAGCATTTGTTTTATAGATGGACTAACAGACCTCTGGGAACCTGTCGTGTCAATAGAATAAACAAATAGCCGCATGCCGTTGGTCCCACTGTGGCACAGTGGGATGGATTATCTCTCATTAGCAGTGAACACATTCTGTTGTGGGTGTCATTGTTCATGTGTCAGTGTGTGTATTTGCATGTGCACATGAGCGCATGTACTGTGTGCCTCCATTGTGGCTCAAGGTCAACTGAATTTTAAATCATTTGAATCAATATTTGGAAAAAATAAACTACACCCTTGCAGATTTAATTGTGCAATTAAGTCAAAATATAATTTCGTATCATTTACCCACTAAAAAAACAGTTAAAGTGTAATTTATGTGAGGACCCAGAAATGCTTTGTCCCTTGTGCTCTTCAGGATTAGTGAGGCAGAGTGCCAAAAAAAAAAAGAAAATCAGGAGCCCTCCCACTCCTAATGTATTTAAAGTGACACATTAACAGGATAAACAGTCCCCTTATCTGCTGAGTGCATAGGCTTCTTCTAAAACACTACAATCCCATTAACAAGACCTATTCTGATTTCACATCTCTCTGACTATAATATAAGGCTTGTCCACCGATGGGGGTTGTCTGCCTGTGCCAAAGTGGGAGGCTCGGGTGTAATCGTACACACATTAAGATTTACTAATCCTTTGTTTTGGCCTTTTCAATTGAGACCTTGGTCAAATAAGAAGGGTAGAATGCATCAACACAGTGGGTTTAAACTACATTAGAGCATTCATGGCAACCTTGGGCCAACGGAAGTAAAAATACAAGATGCATCTGCAAAGATGTAGATAAAGCTACAAACAAACAAGGCCCATGCCCTCAATATTTTATTTAGAATCTTTCTGTTAAAGAGGCCATATTATGTTTTCTGGGTTTTTTGTCCTTTAATGTGTAATATGATAGTATTTTGTGCATTAAAAACATCTGCCAAATTACAAGCCCAACGTCAATGCCAAAGATAGTTATACTCGCCAAGAAAAATGCTGAACTGCCTGAAACACTCGGTTTGTAGTCCAGCCTTTACTTTCTAACTTATCTATGTCACTAAGCAGCACAGCACCACTTCCAGCTAGCAGAGAGTGAAATGTCCCGCTTACCCCTGCCACTGTTATTCGAAGACGAGGACGGTACAAGCAAAGAAGACAGCTTTTGTTTGACATTTTTGATGAGGGACTACATTTATAGATGTCTTTAATGAGACACTGGGACATAGTCCAGCAGTTTTTCTTGCAACAAAACCAGACATTTTTGACTAAGGTTTCTGCAACATTTGCAGGAATGTACATTGCCAACATTTAGCCTGCCAATTGGGTTTGTATCAACTTTACTTTTGATGGAAAACAACTGAAAACTCAGTTGTCAGTCAGTTTTGAAATGTGTTGGAGTCTAACAAAGTGTTTCCTGATTATAATAAATAATATTACTAATAACATCATACAATATTATAATAAATATTGGTTGTAGAGAGGACACATGTGGAACAAGAACAAATTCATCCCGCGGAGAAAGGCTACATGTCATTTGCTAAACAAAAAAAAAATGTGGGTGATTTTTTTTTTTTTTTAATTTTTTTTTTTTAAATTTTATTTCATTTTTTTCCATCTGGTAGATCATTGGTCTGAACAAATAAAAAAATAATAAAACATGCATACTTAAAAATTCTAACTGGTTGCTTCAGTCATATTTAATTGTACCACTTGACCTGCAGAGCCTTCTGAAGTCAAAAAAAGTTCAAGTCAGAGATTGAAGATCCATCATGGCTGTTACCAATGTGGTAACGAATCAATAGAAACCAACAACTTTATGAAGTTTGGGCTGACCAAAGCGTAGTGGTTGATATAGGTTATGGCTTACAATATCTGATATACAGTAGCTGGTAGTCTGCTTTATACGATGTACCGTCTTGGTCATCTCAGTTGCTAGATATTTCTGCGATCACCCTGTTTGGGTCCTGGTTCAGGGCCAGCAGAAATGGCCTTCACCAACACTAATGGCCTTGTAACAGCAGACAATAATAGCCTTGCAACAACAGACGATGATGTATTAAGTGTACCCACCTGGAAACAGACTGTTCAAGAATTTATAGTGGGAATTCAAGTGGGACTCTTCTGTGTGGTTGGGGAGGAGGAGAAAATAGCTTGGTCAAGGATTTGATACATAATGGGTCATGCCTGTCAGGGATCGCCACATGGGATGTTTCCGTCCACAGCCAGCTTCCACTTGGTTCAGGCTCCTTTCCCATTCTCTTGTGAGACTTAACCCGTTGGTCATTAACCTCTCCCTGAAATAGCTTCTGGATTAGAAATTAAATCCTGCTTTAGTAATTGCGCATACCATCACTTGTTCTGAGGTAAAGTTTTGACTCAGCTGGCTCTGTTACTTTCACTGTGCTGTATCTTAATTACTTGCCTTTTCAACCTCTCTGTGCCGTTTTGTTGTTTCTATTATACTGCATATGGCATCATCATCCTCATGTGTAACTACAACCTCCTTTTCCAAGGTCTTGAAGTTGCACCTTCGCTTGTTCTTGTCCTCATAGAGGGTAAGTGGGTGATGCTTCATAAGTGTGTTTGGCAATCTCAACCCCTTACAGTGATACCATTCTTCACTGCTAAGATGAGTGCTTTGTGGACACGGCAGGCGATGAGCAGATCTGGGTCCATGCTGGCATAACCATACCTTAAACTTTCAGCAAAGTCCGTAAATGATGACATGTCTCAGCCAGCCATTCAGGTTTTGGCATGAGCCTTGGAATGCTGCTGTGTCCCCCAGGCTATTCTCTTGCCCCATAATGAATTTTGTCACAGTACTGGCACTGGAAACTTTGCAACGGTAAAGAGAAATCAGTTTGTGACTATTTTCTTCCTAAGAGGAATTGATCTAGCTTGACATGATGAGCTTGACACCTCGCCAGCTGCTTGCAGGATCCATCTTCTGCCTGGCACAGACTTGGTGTTGACATACATGAAAATCTTAATCAGTTTCAGCCAGGAGGCCGATCATGAGATACTACTCTCTGGCTCTGTAGCCTGTACCAGCATGGTCACCACAAAACTGCATATTTTAATGATTTCAGTGTCGAGCCTGTGACAAAGCATAGGATAGGGAGACATCATTTCGGATCTAATATGCACAATACACCAAAATCAGCACTCCATCACGGGTAAACTTTTTAAAAAGATGGGCCTGCATTGAATGCTTGGCAGCATTTTTGGTTCACTGCTGTGCTTTTTGTGCTGAAGCAACATTTTCTTTTTTCAGGACAAAATCACCAAATGGAGGGAAGATCTTCTGTTCATGCCTGCTAGAGCTGTAAATATCAGCTATTTAGAGACGTCCCTCTGGAAAGTGGGTAGGCATGTGCAAAATGATATCTATTCCAAAATTACAAATTAACGAGGGTAGTTTGAACAAATTATGAAATTTAAACCACAAATTTAAAACAGATGTAAACACAGCTAATGTCTTGACAAAGATTATCATCGAGAATTGATTTTGTTTTGCTTTTAGAGCCATATGGAATGTCATCATCGTATATGATTCAATGGTACTTTTGGTGGCTAGCATTCTGCATTCTGAGAAAAATGTTTACTGAACCTGTGGAGATTACCATTCTGCCCGACACGGCAGTAAAAACCTAAGAATTATTTGCAGCTCTCCCATTATTGTGCAGTTTTTTTATCGGCATATTTCAGCAATCTTTGCCACAACTTTCATGATGTGTAGTCATTGCTGGCTACTATGTCTTCCTTGGCTGCTGGCCTCTGCAGCCATCCGTAATCTTGCAGTTGATTGATTCATTTCTTTTCAGATGTCTCCTTGAAATATTTAAAGGCACTGTGAGGCTTGGAATTGTGCATTTCATTCTCAATCACTAAATTTTGTGGCATCAAACATTTACTCGTTCATGTTAACCTTGGATCTGGAGGCTTTTGTGACCAGTGTGCTCATCCCTCTTATCCCCTCCTACTCCCCCAGGGGCATGTTTGTTCTCAGTATGTAGCTCAGTGTGGGTTTCCTTTTCTGAGAAAATGTATTTTGCTCCAGCTGCCCTGTCCTCATCTCTCCAGTCATCGATACTTTTCTTTTGTCAACTGAGCAACTACCAGCCATGAACTGTGTAGCGGTATTACTGTAAAAAGTCATAAAAAGACATAATTCATCCATCATTATACTCTATTAACAAAAAAAAACCTTCTCATGAACCAAACCCGTCCTCACAGAATTCCTCCCACACATGTGCATGCTCAACTGGAATGGCAATTTTTAATGTCCATATGCAGTAAATATAGTCGATAAAGCAGTTTTATGAACACACTCAAATATTCTCCACTGAGGTTCCAATTTATCTTGACAGAGATGCACTTAACATGATGAAATACTAATGCACTTTTGGTCTTTTAGATGACAGAATATATATAATTATAAATATGTATTTATCCTTTGCTGACTTGGAAAAAATACACACTGAAATAGTATAATATATGAAAATATATCACCACTCCCCAATCAAAGCAAAAGTGAAAATAACATCGCTATATTTTTTCATTATTTCATTGGCTTCACAGGGTAGTGTTAAGCAAGTAAATGGTATGAGAAAAAAAAGAAGCAAAACAACTGGCAGCATTCAGGCCTTGGCCCCTGGGGGCTACATGTGGTTCAAGAAGGACTTAACCACTGGATTTGGCTGGGCACACAATATGACCAAGACTGGCGCTGACTGTGGCTAGCCACTCCAGAACATTACACTAAACCCTTTTTCAAGTCCTTAAAACAGTAGCAATTCCTTCCAAAAACAGAATATCTGAGCAGGAAACAATTGTCCCAATGATTTGAAATGGGATCTGGCAATCAACTTTGATCAACAGCATTTTACCGGCTACTACAGAGTCATGGCTAAGGGCCAGCAAGTGGAGCCACCTCTCTCTCTTAGAAGTAAGTGGTGCCATTTCATGAGGTCTTGTGTTCGGCACTCATCCCTGACATGGACAGACGTTAAGGAGTGTGTTCTAAGCTGCTAAAACTGTTCATCTGGAGCGCTGACAGCTATTCAAAGCTTAAAATTCCTTCAGTAATTAAAATCAGTGGAAGACACTATATTGGCACGACTGTCTTGGAAAGCCCTGTTTTCTTTTCTTTTTTTCCCCCACTTTCTGTTACTGTCACAACAGTCCTCATCTTTCTTTCTCTCCTTACAAATGAATTTCCCTCTTCATCTATGAATGTGGTTTCATATGGTGCACAGAGACATGCACAACCCTGCGATAAATTAGCCACTATGAATAATGAGCCAATGCCGTTTTTTAAGAGTTAATTAATTTCCTGTGGGCATGGCAGTGTCTCGCCTGATTAATGATGGTAATGCCATTGGCATGCTGGGTTGGGTGCCCTATCGTTGGATATAAATCAGTGGTGCACTGTAAGGCGTCATGCCCCAGCTGTGTCCAACGTGTTCACTTTAACTGGCTTTCTGACCTACGACACAATAAGTGGGTGACTGGATGTACATGGTCATAAGGCAAGTACTCTGTTACTCATGAGACAGTGACACATGGAAACTGACAAATGTGCATGGTGAATTCCTGTGAATCCTGAGATACAAGGCATGGATTGATCGCTGAGACGTTTGATCAGTAAAGCCCAACCCCTTTTCCAAGCTTTACCCATATCCCTTGTTTTTGAGGGAACTTCGTTGAACCCTTGCCCCTCACAAGAAAGTTACAAGGGGTAGTGGTTGAAATCTCTCTCTATGAAATGGGACAACCCCTGGAGATCCTCATACATCATCAGTTAACGTTGATGGTGTTTATGTTACAACCAGTCATTTCCAACATAGCATCTTCCGCTGTTGTGGTGGATCTAACTCCATCACAATGCTATTTGCCTTTTATCTGATGGCGTTGTGATGCAATTTGTGCCTCCAAAAAACCTCCGTTTGGAAGGCCACGTAGCCATAACACTTCACCCTACCCCTCTATCCCAACAAATATTGGCACACCCTACCGCTAGACGTGAACGCGCCCAATGGAGGGCTAAGGCTGAGTGGTATTGGCATGGGATGTATTAGGATTGGGCCTTAGAGTACAAGAGCCAGATTAACAGTCTACTAATGTTCACCATATTCATTTCCTTGTAAACTTAAAAAATACAAATGTTCAGAGCCCTATTACTGCCAAGCAGAGCACCTGGTACAAAGAGCACACAAATCTGGGACTAGACCATACAAATATTAGGTCATGTCCTTTGGGTTTGTGTGGAGCCTTAGGGAAAAGGTCCTGCAGTGTTTCACATAAATTAATTCTGAGTCAGACATTACCTGCCAAGTATCTGAAGTAATAATGCCCATTTTGGGGGATGCTGTATGTGGCGATTCACGACATGTTGCCCACATTATGGATAGTATCACAATACAGCAATTATGCAGTAATCAATACATTGCAAGACAACCCATGTCCATGTGTGCAATCATTTTGAATGTAAGGAGTTAAAATGTTTAAAGGAAGGATACAACTATACCTCGCTAAAATCTGCATGAATTCAATCTGTGAAAATTAAGTTTACAGAAGTTTAAACCACAATGAGTTGTTACTCTGGTAAGTCAAGTTGTCAGGAAAATCTGTTCAAAGCACCTTCCATGTTTTAATAAAAATCTCGATTTTTGGCACCAGTGTGTGGATAATCGTATACTGAGAAGCAATATGATATATTCCGATGTTGGTATCCTGTCTCACTCCTATAACCTACATCAAAGACCAATATTTACTAGCAATGTCGGAACTAGCTTTGTCTTAAGCCCATGGCACACCAATCAACCATTCTACAACAAACACAGAAAAACACAGATGTGTGTTCAGTGTGCCATGGTTGTCAGTCAACATGTTGAATCTGACCAAACATCTCCAAACAATTCCAAACAAGGACAGTTTGTCTGTGTTTGATGAAGTTTGGACAGTCTGCCATGCTTTCAATTGGACAGTTACCCAGACAGATGGTAGGTGGTATGTATATCAATAGCAACACAGCTCGCAAATGCCCAGTATTAGTGGTAAAGTCATTCACATTGCCTACATGCCAATGTTTTTCACAATTAGACTGTGACCTGATTAGGGCTACACAACTAATCAGAATATTATTTATTTATTTAGTTATTTAGTTATTTATTTTACCATATCGTGCAGCCCTAGAACCGACTAATTGGCACTCACTTGTTGACAAAACATGGATGTACTGTAACTGACTTTTAAGTCTACGCCCCACCTCAGACAAAAAAATGATTAACAATCAACAATTTGCCTTAAAATCAATTAGTTATCAAGTAGTTTCAGTTGTAAAACCTCCATCAACCTCTAACCTCAACCAAGAATACCATATTGTCCATGCAAAGATATCGTAGGAAAATAATTCTCAATGTGAGCACATTCAAAAATATTGAACATTACCTCTCCGTCCAACTGAATATGTAGATGTTTCAGATGATTGAACTTTATTTTAGGGTGGGAAAAGTGAGAAATTGTAAGTCTCTCAAGTGGTGGAGCTGTACAATAAGAAATATATGTAAAATCACACATTTATACACAGAGATATTGGTATCACAAAGTGTTCTTTTAAACTTGATCAAGAATTCAACAGAGTACAGCCCATCTTCTATGAACTGTGCATGGCCATAGAGGAGAAACAAATACTCTTTACGTTCCTTACAGATATCCAAGCCAAACGTGGAGGTGGAACACACATTCTATATGTCCGTTACAGATATCCTGTTGTCACACAGCAGAGTGTTTACTATGGTGAGTGAATTGAGGACAGAACTTATTCTCTCCTTTTTTAGTATATTCTCTCAGTATATTCACCACTCAATGAGATGAATCTGTAAAAGCAAGGGCAACTCAATGCCTTTTAAACATTTGTAAAATATCCAGACTTCACTGAAACTCAAACTTTCATGATTCAGAGGGCATCAACCCAGTCAATGTGTCCCAGGGGTCCCAAAATGTCCCAAATGTGTTACAGGGAAATGATTGAATTGGAAATGACTGTCATGGTACCTGAATCAGACCAGCTGTGTAGGTGACAACTTTGATTGTCAAACTGTCTAACCTCCCGTTGTGAAAATGGCAAACAAAAAGTGGATTTAAAATCTGCATACACATAATTGTATATTTTTCTATTTTAAAAGTCAATGAAAACAAGTATTCACTGGTGAAATACAGTAGAAAATGAAACAAACATAGCTGTGTTGGAGCCATGATAGCGCTAAGCCATGCTCAGTATAGATTTGTGCCTACTTCTTCTAAGGAGACTGAGATGCTACATCCGACCAGTAATGGCACATTGGAGCCAAATGTAGTCATGTGACATTACCTTTGGTAATGTCTGCGTGTCAGTTGTACAGTCATTCATTGCCTCCAGAAGACGTATCCTCATGACTTTGGTGGATTCATGACTTTTGCACTCGCACCAGCATGAGGTTTACATTTGTGATTTGTGAAATGTGAAAGTGAAATGTCTGAACAATAACATGAATTAATCAATATTTATTACTAAACCCTTAACCTTCCATCTAGATCCATTGATCTGGTCAAAATATGTCTTCCTCTAATACTTAATTTTATGATTTATGTCAAAATACCTAAATACCTGCTAAAATGAGATGGTAAACATGGCAAACATTACACCCGTTTAACATTTGCATGTTAGCATTGCGACCATGATAGCAAGCTGGCCTTAGCATTTAGCTAGAAAAGTAAAAGTAAGTAAAGCCTCACAGAGCTAATAGCATGGCTGAAGACTCTTGGCCTTGTTGGATAAATAAACAAAAACAACGATCACCTACAGCAATGAGCAAAAACGAATAAACGGCAGCATTTATCTTTAAGAACGGGTTCCTTCAAATACCAAACAATTATAATTTGTGATACACAATGAACAATCTAAAACCCTCAAAGCATGACTTAACCAAACTAATTAACAGTGTAATTATATAAATACTTGAACACTGACAGTGGTAATAAATGATATGCTGCTAATATTTTGTAACGCTTCTAAAACAGATTAATCCATAACAAATCATCCAAATGTAGATGGTTTCCAACCATCCCTAATGTCCTCAGCACCCTGTCCACCTCCTCGTGAAATATATAAAAAAACTCAAAAGACCTTAATCCCACCTAATTCCTTTCTTTTGTTTTCCCCTCCTTTCTAGATAAATAAATAAGTGGCGAATCTCAGTCAACTTGGCATGGTATACTTTATTAGCGTAAGAGGCTTATCGTCAGCATATGAACCCAGTTCCAGTATTACTCTGTACTGTATAAGCTTTCAGCTCTGGATACTGACGACACTGACAATGAAAATCAAAAGTAAAAGAAGATTAGGAAAAGCTGCAGAGGACCATGGAGACTTCTGTGGCATGGTTGATAGAAAGTGACAGACACGTCACGAAAACTTCATGCAACAAGTACAATGAAAGAGGCTCCTCTTTGCAGTCTTTGCTGCTATGGATATTCACACTGAGTTATGTTGTGCGGGAGGAACTGGGAAAATATCTATCACATATTAACTGCAGGCAATGAATCAAGGATTATTCTTGTCCCATGCCAACCCCCTTCATTACAGCTGATAGTAAATAATTGGTACAGTTAGGAAAGATTAATTCATATCTATTCATCAAGCTTTCTTTTGGGGCCAAAGGAAAGTAATGCTTCACAATCTCATGGTCATTTGATGTCAACTCCTCTTTAAATCCAGCCTGTCTTTGCCTCTTGATTGCTGATGCAATCAGCCACTCATCACTTGTTGTATCGATCTTAATTCATCATGTACCTTAAGCCAGTGAACCTCTATAAAAGCAATTCATCCAATTCAGTTCAGTTGTTTTGTGGTAGTTTAAAAGATATGCGTGTGAACTATTTGTACTGCAGAGTAGCTGGGCAATATGGCCTTGATATAATATTGCAATTTTAAGCTACATGTCAGTACACAGAATATAGCTTGATATATTGAAATCTCTTCAAAAGCACTTCATAAATGCTAGGACTGGACAACAAATATCACAATATGTTTGACCAAATATCTTTATCAATATTGTACTTTCACAAAATATTAACACATAATACAAAATCAAAAATCTGTAACATTATATAGTCTTGATCACCATAAAATAAACTGTATGTCATATATATTGCCCAGCCATAATGCAGAGGAAGGCTGCTAATGTTACAACCATATCACAGTGCCATGTTTCAGAGCAGGCTGCCGTATTTGCTTTGATGCAGAAGAAACAAACTGAATTGAATAAAAAAACAGTCTAAACGTCCACAGCAATACTAGCACTCTGTGAGGCTCTTCACCTAGCCTACCAGATCAAAAATAGCTTGATGGATGAAAATATATGTACTCTTACAGTACCTTTTAACATTAGAGACACAAATTATATATAATGTGGCCTGGTTGGGAGACAGAGGAATGACCATAATCAAACTGCTGGGCGTAATGGTCTTTCTAGAACATTTGCAGCTTTTCAGGCTAGCTCCGGTTTTGATGTGTACTCAACCTTTAGCTGCACTGAGGCAAGGCTAAATGCTATCATGCAGATAGCATATAAAGTTAGTAAGGTAGTATTTAGAAGGTTAAAGTGATAATCTCCAAGAAATTTCATTTAAATAAATGTCTGTTAAGTTAACATCTATTGCCGTATGAGATTATAGAATGGCAAGTAGGTCCATGGACCACTTAAAGTATTGCAATACTTTAATATTTGCAGTATTACAAACTGGTTTTCAGTTTCATATATCAAGTTACTGCTAATGCAAATGGAACATTTCCTACTACTTCAGCTTCACATTAAAAGCATTTAACTGGCGAAACACAAATTGTAGTTATAGGAAATGCATTGCCTTTGTCAGAGAGCTTAACTGCTATTCTTTATCAAAAATGCATCTACAAAATGACACAATGGTCATTTTTGGCATTGTTTGTCAGTGCAACAGTTTTGCAGGGAGTAATTAATAAAAAAAAAGCAGCCCTAGTGAGGTGTTAGATGAAAAGCTGCAGGTGAGACTTTCAACTTCTCAGCAAGGTATAACCAACTCCCTTCACTTAAGAAGAATATTTATTTATCACAGTGCAACATAGTAACCCATCCCAGAGGAGCAATGGGCAGCCACTGTATGGCACCCAAGGACCAAGTCCAGATCTAAGCCAGTGACTTGGTCAAGGACACTGACAGGAAAAGTCACCTAATATACATGTTTTGATGGTGGGTGAAACCAGAGCAACAAGAGTAACCCACACAAGTAGGAGGAGAACAAACCCCACACAGATATGCCCTGTCCCAGTCCAGGAGGGGGCCCAGGAACCTCTTGCTGTGAAGCAGCAGTGCTAACCACTGAGTCGTCTTGTTGCCCTGCTGTTCGCAGACCCATGCAGTGTGCAGAGTATACTCAGATCATGGTTGCTCACAGAATGATGGAAAAAATGATTGCCTGACTTCTTTATTAAAACAACAACAGTTTGAGTTGCTACCACCGGAATTCTGTTGGCACCAGTAACTACAGGTGTTGCTACTTTAACGTGAGCATTTTAGCATGCCATTTCTTCCGTTAATTTCAAAGCACAGCTTAAGATGATGGGAATTCAGTCATCAGTTTTGGTGGTGGCCTGTTTAACTTAAAGTAGGAATAATGAGAGGAATAAGACACATTAGGGTTTAGCAACACAGAAAATACTCATTAGGATATTAATAGTTTTGGTCTATGAATAATTAATGTGGAGCCAATTTTGATGGCAACCAATTGAGTTGTTACAGTAATTTCATATTTTGCTTTAGAGTGTTGGATTGACCAATTGACCAGCAGTCCCTGGAGCAACATATGTGAAGAAACTAGAACTGGTTCTTGGTGGTTCTCACTATTTTATCAGTGTGAAAACATACATTTCCCCCTCAGCTCGCCCACATAACTACACACACCTTTTACAGTAGGTTACCAATTTTTGACAGGTTATACTCCGACCCATGCACACCACTGGGGCTGTCACATGGACAGGCACAGGAGGCCGAAAATTTTGACAGCTTGCTCCATTTCCCAGAAAGGAGAAAAATGTTTGTCTTTATGATAATTAAGCACCTAAAGCCTTGCTGACGCAGAGAGACAGCCTGCCTGCAGACTGCAATGGATAGACATTCATATTAAATGTGCTGACTTACATTGACAATTTTGCCTAAAGAAATGGGTAGCAGACAGTTGCCTCAGAGTGGAGTGGTATAATGGCAATTCAACATTGATTCGAGATGAATGAATGAGTATTTCAAGCATGTAGCGTAGGAAATCGCTGAGATATCCTCCACAGATTCCCAGAAATGCATGTGTGTAAATGTTCTGTGAGTTGTTCAGACAAAGCAAATTGTGCATGTGCTTAAGAGGTGCAATTATGGAATGTCTTTATACATCAAGGTGAGAACTATTGGTGGTGACAATGCCAAATCACAAGGACACACCTCCGTCATTTCACCTGTCCCTCACTCACGTCAAAAAAGCATTTTTCAAAAGGAGAGAGACTGGATCACCCAGTCAACAGTGCTATATTCTATAATTGACGTTTCAAGGTGTCGGTCTGTTTGTAACATGCCAGAGATCATCTTTTGTCAATCTGTGTGGCTTTCTCAAGAGAAAAGAAAAGAATAAGTAGCAGAGAATAACTGTCCACATATAGTGAGTCACTCAGCCACAATAGGAAATCTTATTAAGGTGTCAATTCTTTGTCTGGCCTATGTCTCTACCATCCCACTCTGGCCTGCTATTGCAGCATGATATCAATTATTTTCTATGGCCAACGGTCTCCTAGAGAGGACTCCAGCAGGCAACAGGCCCCACCTGCAACTTGGACAAGTCTGGTTCTAGGCTATGAAGTCAGTGCCATACTTGGGATGACGCATTATGTATTGCATTTTTCAGAAACCTACCAAGTTCTGTGCTGTGCTGCAACATATTGTTTTTTATAGTTTTTTTTTCTTGTAGCAACATAATCGCACATGTTTTACAATGGATGTACTGTGCCTTTAGAGCGCAGTTAAGTAAATCCAAACAGAGCCAAAAGATGTTAAAGGAGACATTAATAACCCTTCATGTAGTGATCACATCAAAAAAGTTGCCCTGGTGTGCTATCCTGCCAAGCACCTCATTGCACAAAATCACATTTGATGGCTTAATATCTTGGGTGAAATCTTTTATGTAACAGGATCTATTAAAGACGTTCAAACGGGTCTGCCAGTGAACGGTATATAATCACTGTCGCTTTCTGTCTTTGAAAATCTATTTTTTTTGTTACACCCACGCAAACAACCTGACGCACCACGTGTATCAGTCAGCCAGCCACGCATAGAAGATCACCAGCACCACTCATCTAACCTAGACCACATACTTGCCTCTGTCAGTCTGTGTTAGTTCTCTGAATTCATCCCCATGTGTTCTTTCCTGAGCACCACTAGCACCTCCCACGGAGAAGCCTGCAGAGTCTGAGATGTAATCTCCGCTGCTTTCCCTTCCACACTTGTCCCCCATTGTGCCATGGCCCTGTGTTTTTGAAGCTAAGGTAAACCTGCCTCCGTGCGGTTTGATTGTGATCAGAGGTCTGTAAGTGGATTTCTATCTCACCTGGATTCACTTGACTGGTACATTGATTCGTATCTGAGCCAAAGCAGTTTCAGATGAGGAGATGTAGGCGTATGTGATTGATGGGTGGATGAAACACTGTCCGTGTCCAATGCAAGTGTTTTTGTATGTATTTGTGTGTATCCAATGAAGCATAATGATTCAATGTGACGGCTTGATCCTTAGATTTTGCTTGCATGGTCTGAGACTTATTATCATGTGAAGTGAAATTTGTACTCGCACATTCCTGTTTTAGATACGAGCATAAGTCTTCGATTTCCACGTACACAAAAACCCACTGGTGTCTTGTCTGCTTACATTCAAACTCTTCCATTTCCTGCAACTTTCACATGAGAGGAGCTGTTGTGTCTACAGTCGATGAGTCACATATCTCACACTCTCATATCTACCATTTCAGACCAGAAAAAAAATATTTGAAGTTGAAACAGCAAACACTGCGCTGTCTGTTTTCCTGTTCTTGAGGGAATGCAGGAAATGCCTGCTTTGAGCACATTAATCTTTTTTTTACCCTCTCACATGTGAGCATACACTGTGTTTCATGATACAGAATAGAGCCATGATTAAGACATTTGTCTAAATGACTTCTGCTCGACTTTCTGTCACACAATAGAAGTGCTGTCAGATCATTTTTTTATACAATATTATTACCCACAATGGTCCAATACAGCCAGAAATGTAAAAGACATACTATAGATACACTGGTAAATTCAAATTTTCCAAATTCAAAACTTTTCGAGACTCAAATTTCCAGTTTTTCTGTTAACATTTTCAGAACATGTTTAACATCTGAGTTCAAATAGCTAAATGTTAAAGATGTTAATTATTGGGTAACATTTTATGCTAACCATCATTAAAACATTATACATGTAGTTAATAGGACTTTAGTTATTAGTCATTTCACCACTGACAACAATGAAATGCTTTATAAAACATTTACTAAGCATTATTGTTTATTGTGAAGTTCATACAAATAAGATTTATTTTTACTAACAGTGAAATAACTATTAACTAAAGTTCAGTTAAATTTAAAATGTATTAATGATTGTTATTATAAAGTGTTGCCAAATATGAGTTTCTTTCTTTCTTTCTTAGTTTCTTTCTTTCTTTCTTTCTTTCTTTCTTTCTTTCTTTCTTTATTTGTTCTGATCATGGCAATTTAAAAATCATACAAAAACAAAACAAAACACAACTATCAACTAAAACATATTCCAAAGGTTTCAAAGGTTATATGTATGGGATTGTGAAACATTGTGTACATTAATATAGCAGCAAATAACTATTTGCTATATAAATATATATTGGAGTAATGGCATTCTGACTAGAGAATAAAGTCACACTTACTATCTGTGTGTTGTGATCCAAGCTTCTCAGTTGTTTGTTTTGGTGGCTGTGTGTGCATGTTAGTGCACTTGAGTTATGTGCTACAAGCTGCTAAAGGGCCTCAACTTGACTCTCAGTTGTTTTTTCCTCTTCTTGATGCAAAAGTAACTTGTTGGGTGCATAAATTAACAGGCTAGAGCAGACATGATAGCTTATTAGCTGTTAACAATATTATGAATTTGTTTTGCAAATGGTGAAATTGCTAGATGTCGCTGAATGTTGTATATTGCACCTTTACTGTCCAACTGTTAACATTTATATTACACTCTGACTATGTATGCTATTATTTTACTAAATAATTGCCGGACTGTAGCTTACTGTAGCAAGGCACTCTACTTCTAACTTTTCAACACGTTGGAGATTTCTAACAATTTAATATGTTTGTTTTTGCCTGTGTAGCCATGTTATTTCCTGTGTCAATGGAACTAGTGAATGCAGCCATAGTGTAATGGTTTCCTTATGCAAAAAAGAAAGTCTGTTTACTTTTCTGATAACTACATCACTGCATAAGTCCTAAATGTTCAGACAGGATTATCATTTGATGAAACATTTATGATACATTTTCTTTCAAATTAATTTGGTCACAAATTGGTACAGTTCTAAGAGCTGTTTTGCAGGCTGTGACATACAGGCGTAGAGGCAGCTCTGCGTAGGTGTGTGTGAGATGGGTCTCACTCCATACTTCTAGCCTTGTTTTCAACAACATCAAGCTCGGTCTGGCCCGCAAACTCTTACACAGGGGTAAACATCGTGTTTGCTCAGAAGGCTATGAAAAACACTCTGCCTGAATGATCAATTTATTTGTAGAAATCATACATTTTTTATATCAAAAATGGGCAGGTCTGGAAACAAAAATATTTTTCATACTCTTTTCTTTCTAATTACTCATCCAGACCTGGAAATTACAACAAAAACAAAAATCAAATACAACACAATACTTTTCAGTACTGTATATGAACCCTGTATAGTGGCCAGTCTTCTATTTTTGGCATGGATTCATGGTCAAACCACATCTCTTAAGAGGGCCTATGCTGCTCTGAGACAGTATCACATGACCATAACAGACGGCCTCTGTCAGATGTCATTAGCTATCAACTCTGTTTCCTTTAGACAGCAGACTTTGTTAAGACGCACACACTGTAAGGGATGAGACACAGACACCAGAAGCCACAAGCTCACAGAATAAATGCATGTATAAATACTCACATATGCAGCTTTTTTTCTTGCCAAAAAACAACCGCCTCGCACAGCAGGATCAATGAGTTTGAATAACTGCAGAGTGAAACCTGGAAGACCTCTTTTACATCATTCCACATCCTGATTTGAGGGAGGTAGGGCTTTTACTCATAAAAGTTATGCAGCTACCTGCTTTGTGTGACGGGCCCCAGGTGTCTGCAGACATAAAAACACACACAGGCTTAACCCAGCCAATGACACAGATTCATTTTTCCATCTCTATGATAAATGCCTCCAAGGTACGCCTTTGGAAATAGCTCAAGGTAAGATAAATGTGTGCCTGAAAGTATTTCTTACAGCGATGGAAAATATCTTCGGACATAGTTAACAACTTTTTTAATTGGTTATAGCATTTATACTGTATGAGTAATGCTGATTTAAAAATGCATGCAAATACACTGTGCTGCTGCATTTTGTCAAGTTCCAAGCAGCCTACTTAAGCGGATGTTGACCACTTGGATTATCCTCCCTTTGGCTCTAGTGATTTTTTGGCTGCGTCCCCTTCTCCTTCTGCTCTGCACTCCATGCTGCCGCCTCCAAGATCCCTCCACATTGAAAACTAAATATTTCCATTCAGTTGACATCCAAAAGGACTGCATATAAATTCCTCAACACCACATTGTCTCATGGAGGATTTTTCCCTGAATGAATCTGAACCTTTGACACAGTGATGGATTCGATACCATCACTTCCTGCATTATCAAGCAAATCTAGTTTGTTTTTAAGACCAAAGAAGATCAAAAATACATTCAGCCAAAAGAGTTCTCTTTAATAGAAGCTGGAGATACACACACAAGTGCACACAGGGTTAAACTGCTTGCTTGATAACGCAGACTGTAGGTGATGAATGTGCCAAGTCAGGTCCACTAACAATCTGGAAACCAATTCAGTGCGTAATGTATGCTCCTTCTATCGCATATCCAAAGCCTTATAGTACACTGGGAGCTGCAGATGTTTTCCTGATGTAGGCCTGGAGCTTCTGCATTCTAATAATCACCAAATGCATCAGATAAACAGTGTAGGATATGAAAGTTGTAATGGTTTTCACATGCAATTCCCCAAACAAATCTCTCAAAAGCATGTCTACAATTAACGATTCATAATGTTTCCTGCTGCTAATGTGCCAATTTATTGCAGAATCATCATAGACATTACTAGTCTGCACAGAGTGGGCTGAAAGAAAAAAAAAAAAAAAGATAAAATCTGCATTAGCGTTAATAGATGCTCAGTGTTTTCCAGATGCTCCACATGATGAAGGTCTCCGTCATTAGATAATCTGTCTTTTGAGCAATTGTTTTTACAGTCAAATTAGACTGCCAAAATCACTGCGGATAACGCAAGACCACTCCACGGTACTGACAGGTACTACATCCAATGCATTACCTGTATCATGTATTGGAGAGTGTGAGAAGCAGAAAACGAAGTCAACAAAATCAATGTTGACATGAAACAAATGGTAATTGCAGCACACTTACAGAAAAAACAGAAAATCAGCATAATCAGTATTCAGAATTTTGTACGACTTGAAAAACCTAACCCAACTCCACACCTCCCTGGCATGCTCGCTTTGTCACTCTAAATGCAAAAAAGGCCACAAACATACAGCTAATGCAAAACAATTGTATATACAGTACATGCGTGTGTGTGTGAATGAGAGTGAGAGAATGAAAGAGAGAGATAAAATAATAAAACCATGACATAGTAAATAGTCCATGGCTTGTAGGCAAAACATTATCCATTGTCCATTTAAGTGGCCGTGATTGCTTTTGTATTTTTGTATCACAGAGAAATCAAATATTGACATCAAAGTTAATGTATCAACTTTTGAAGAAACAAAGAAAGTCTGTTTAGTAAACAAACTTCCGTTAGGTTTAAGAGCGGGTACAGAAAGCTTGCCTGAAGTATATGGAAGCCCACTTTTTTATAGGTAATCCCCTCTTAGCAAAAAACCACATTTGAAATATTATTATGGAAAAAAGGACTTTAAAAGTCAATTTTCCATCCTATATTTGTTTTTTTCAGAATGACCAGAAACAGATGTCCACACTTCGTTGGTGTAGAATGAGAGTCCACTGCTGGCAATGTAGGGGTTTATGTGTGTGTGTGAGTGAGAGAGCGTAAGAGACAGAAAAAGAGAGATAATATACTAAAACCATGACATAGTAAATAGTCCATGGCCCATTTTCATGATGGGAGGGACAAAGAAACCAAGGTTTTAAATAAACCTGAGAAAAGGCAAATACATAACCGAAATCCTCTGAGTAGGAACAGCTTAAAGGGTCAGTTGACCTAAATCACAAAAAAACATATTTACTCATTCAGTGGCATCAAGTCATGCTGATGGTTTTATTTGGAGAAACTTGTGCCGGTACCAAAAACAACTGAGGTGAGGGGGATTCATTTGAGCTGCTCAACAAATTGAAGAAGTACAATTGAGAAAAAAATAGTAATTTAAATGATTTTTCACAGAAACCAATGTCAGTGGTTTTAATTTGAACATTTTCTTTGGTAGCCCTCGTGAAAACTTTACTTTAAAAAAAAAAAAGTTGAGCAAGGCAAAAGGAAAAAAAGCCTTCACTGTAGTCTGGTAGTGGAATATTTCATAACTGGGAAAATAAAAGGAAAAAAAACCCTTCAATACTAAATTGGTTTTAAGTGAGAAACAATGTTTTTTGTGATTTAGGGCAACCGAGCATTATGCATGGTTATTTCTATATGTGAAAGACCCACAGTCTTTTAAAGCACTCCATTTCTACATGAGAACCGCTGTAAATCTGTAAATCATCTGAGAGGCAAGAATGAAAAGTAAAGTTCCATTTCCATTTTATTCTTCTTGGGGTTGTCTGTTCCTCCTGATAATCATATTGCAAGGTGAAACATGAGCTGTTCAGTCAAAAGTGCTGACTTTGAATGATTTCTGTTTCCTTTTTCTCTAGGCAGGGCAAGGCAAGTTTATTTGTACAGTACTTTTTGACAACAAGGCAATTCAAAGTGTTATACATAAGGCACAAAGGGTTTATGAAAGAGCAAAAAATAAATAAAAATAAGCCATAATAGAATAGGACAACCAGTAGAATAAACATAAAATGCAAGTTTTGAGCCATGATTTAAAAAGAGCTGAGGGTCGGAGAAGACCACTAGCAGCAGCATACTGAATCAGCTGCAGCAGTTTAAACAACTTTTAAGAGATCTGTAAAGACAGCGTTACAGACATAGTTAGGCTACTGAAAATAAACACTTTTTTTTTTCTAAATTGTGCTGAGACATAAGTCCTTTAATTCTGGTTATATTCTTAATGTGATAGTAGAATGGTGAGGTGAGCATGCACCTTTAATCATTCTTCTTTAAGTACAGGACAATTATTTCTGCTGTGTATCTCTGTTGAAGTGAAAGAAATGATTTTTCTTTTTAATGATTATTGATGTTGACAGCTTTTACTCAGTGTTTTTGTCATTGTATAAATTTGTATGTCATCATTTGTACTGTTATGGTCAGATATTTCTTGTTTTCCTGGTATGTAGATGTTAAATGTAAGAGGCCCAATAATAGAGCCTTGGGGAACTCCATGTGTTATTTTTGTACATAGTCCCTCTCCTTCAAATAAAATTCAAGCTTGTTTAGAACTGTGCCTGGAGGTTTTTTAGTTTGTCCACAAATATGTTTTTATGCAGCACTGAGATCTAATGGTACTTGTGGCATTATAGATATCCTTTAAAACATCAAAACAACAAGGGCCAAGAGGTTGTTAAGATGTTGAGAAACAGCCTTTGCAGCCATTTTCCTTTAAAAGGGGAGGTTTGATATGGGCCTGTAGCTGTTCATTAGTGAATTGTCTAGATTATTCTTTTTAAAGAGCAGCTTAAATAACTGCCGTTTTCAGGGCCTGTGGGAAATTGAGAGCGGAGAAGTGCAGTGAAGGAGCTCTCCAGAGCTGAAACTGCATCTACTGGAGAGTGTTAGAAAACACCCGTGTTTGAATGCTTTGAGACAGTACGGCTTAGCAGAGCTGAAACGAAATGTGTTGGCAGAACTGTCAATGCTGAGAAAGTATGGCTCTTGAGTTGCCAGTGCTAAATAGATGTCCTAACATTACTGTAAGAAGCCATGGCTATTTCATTTTGTTTGCTTATTTGAGAAGAGGCCAAATTTGTTTTCAACTTGCAATTGCTCCAACAAAGGAAAGTCCTTGAAGGATCTTTTCAGAAATCTTGAGTTGAATTAACACATTATAGGAAGAAAATGCTCCTCTGGGAGGCATTTATATCTCCAGGGGAGAAAAAGTAAAAGGACCCATACAGAACCACATTTTTATTTTTTTCTGAGTCTTTGTTGGATGTCATCAATCATCTTTTTGAAGATGTGAATTGTTAAGGAACAAAGTCGAAGGCTCCCAAAGGCCACACAAATATGAAGAAAACTAAGAGTATAATAAATGCTCCGTGTCACAACTTGGACGAGGTCACCACTCCAGACCACTAAATTATGCAATAGCCCTAGAGCCATGTAGAGTGTGAAAGAAAAGCTGTTACATACACAAAATCTGGCATTACAAATGTAGATGTGGGGGCTTGGCAGTCCCTTTTACTTACTTGGAACCAAAAGCAGTCTCATATGTAGGCAGAACAGAGCCTAACAATACAGACACTTTTCGCCTCTTTTTGCATTCAAAATTTATAAGGGAAAGAATACATACAGGCATATGAAAGGATTAGGAATACCTGAGGCGGAAGAAATTGCCAAGAAATACACAAATTAACTCAGAGGTAAATTATCACAAAAAAAAGCTTTTGTTTTCAGCCATCAACATCATCACTGAAATGGTGTAGTGCTACACTAGCATTAATTTGGAATCTATACAGTGTCATGTATTGCATTGTGTGATTGTGAGCATAAAGTAGTGTATGTGCCACGGACGCTACCTGTTTTGTTATGCGGTGGGAATTTGTGCAGTAATTACCTTTTTAGAATTGACACTCAAATAAAATGGCGTACAATGAATAAAGTACCCACACACACAAAAAAAACATAAACACATAATATTGTTTGTGCCATTTCATTTTTTATGAGTTAAAATGCCCTTTAAATATGAAGGATCCCTAATTATTGTTCATGTTTTCATAACCAAGTTAAGGGGACTTGGGATCCTAATACATTTTACATATCAATAATACAGTAGGCATTTCTGAAAGCACATTTCAGCCAGTTAAAGATTACGAAAAAAAGAAGAAAACTAAGCTTGATGAAGACATTTCATAAATGTAAAATATGCCCATAATAACACATAATTAAGAGATAAAGTCATAATTATTAGATTAAAAAAAGCCAAAATTGAGATAAAATTCATATATTTGTAAGATCAGATGTCGAGAAGGGTGAAATAATTAGATCAAATCGAAAATTATGAGATTAAAAAATCGATTGGTAAGTTTAAAGTCATAATTATGACGTAAATATGACTTTTATATACCTTTTGACTTTTTAATATAAGATAAAAAGTCATAATTATGAGATAAAAAGTCAACATTTATCTCATAATTATCAGTCACCATGGAAACTTTTTCATCAAACCTAAGTTTTCATGATTTTTTTTTCTTTAGCTAGCAGAATTGTGCCTTCATATGCTTGCTTTTGGCCTGTGGCCCACTATTAAGTTACCGTTTTGGCCCTCTAAGGAAAAAAGTTCAGGCAACCCCTGCTATAGGGAGTGATAACAGACACAGCCCAAGTAAACAAGCAGGTATAACTGTGATACAAGTCAGATCAGTACCTCAGCAATCACTGATAAAGGCCGGTTTGATGGAACTTATTCTTGGCTTTGGATGTGCTTTTCCGTCCCACAAAACAACCACAGAGTGGGCAAAACATTTAACTGTAAATCACAGCAATATCATCAAATATATAATAAAAGCTGGCAAAACATTCCCTGAATTCTACTCTAAATGCAGACCCATTTAATGTACGTAAAACGTCCTCTCTTTAATACATTATGTGTTCTGAACTCTGTAATTTATGAGCAAAATGATTTTTAGAGTTAGTTATTAAAAATAATAAATGACGGTCCCAGGTACTCCAATCAAAGCTTTTAACCATGAAGAGACACTAAAAAAAGACAGCAAGTCACCATTAGGCTATATTATAGCTTTCCCTGTGGGAATACCTGTTCCACTTGTATTTGCTTTAACACTAGGGAACCCAACATATGAGTAGAAATAGAAAAAAGGGACTCATACAGCGCCAAGGTGTTAACATTTGCGTGCACAGCAGTGGCAACCATCTAGAGATTTCATGTGTTGTCTTTCCCACACTGACTGCAACAATCAGCTGTGAGTGGAGCTCATTTAAGTAATATAACAGTAAATACATTCACTGTTGTACAAATATAACCTGCAAACAGTCTCACCAATTTTCTTGAGATGAATTCAACATCCCACACTGAAGGTAACACATCCATCAAGGAAATTTGGAACCAAAATCAGCTCTAAATGCCACATGCCTCAGGCTGATGGTGATGTCGTCATGACAACAAAGACTCACTTAAAAGCAGTCAACTGGTGTACCGGGACTGAAAATATGACAACAAGGTCTGTTTTGTCATATGGACATAAACACCATGAGGCAGATAGAGAGTAATTACACACATAGCACGCTAAACAAACAGGGAGCGTAGCCCTTTTATGTCCATTCAGAAATATGGATCAGAAGTGACAACATCGAGTGTCAGCGAACTAGATCCTGACAGTCGTGTAGTGGCTTGCACATAAATGTCATTTACAGAATGTGAGACATACTGTATTTCAGTTTTAATGTCTGTATTTCAACATTTGAAATGGCAGGAGCACAACTTCATTTCAGCCCCTGCAAAATATTTACCTCATTTTGGTGGATTTTATTTTATTTCACAAATGGAAGTACAGAGGAAGTACATACAATATCTAGTCATGGCACTGAATATTAAAATTTCTTCCTACATTATGCCATCTATCTACCTCAAAAACAGGAAGCTGGTACTCCACTGGATAGGAGATCATTGAGCAGACTGTAGCACATGACTCACCAGCTAAATTGACTGTTTGTTTTCAAATGAGAGCCAATCAACATGAGTGAGAAATTAGCTTAACAAATCAAAGACATTAACATAAACAGAATTGTGATTTAAACAAGGCCTTGGGAACTTCAGTGCGTATGTATTGTCAAGCAGCCAACCCTGAAAAGTCCAAGAAAATGAATAAAAGCCCCTCTGGCATACTCAGTCCTGTCACATAGTAAAAGGGTTTTTTGGACTACAATGTCTTATGACAGCAAATGTAGAACTGTCAGAAGTAAACAACATTTTAATTTCTGGTTTTACAAGTCGATCCAGTAGCCCTGGCTATGCCCGTAAGATATTTCCAATCCATTTTCACAAGCTCATTTGACTTGAGAGGGTTAATTATTTGCCAGTGAAACAAGCTGCCATGAAATGTCATGATCGTGACATGATTGAGGCACTTTCACCTCCAAGTCTGGAGAATACATAGACATTTACGAGTGGCTTCTAATGGGCGACTCTGCCTCAGTGACAGCTTATTACAGTAGCCTATCCAATACTCATGGGAAGACTCCATAAAACCACACAACACATCATTAGAAATCAGCCTGACCTTAGCAGGAATATAGCCTCCCAACTAATCAAGTGGCTTCTGTCACTCACACAGGCTAAGGGCCATAACAGCAATGTAACCATGAACAAGCCATTTTGAAAGGCACAATGGCATACTGAGGGATTAAAACTAGACAGGGGGTGCAGAGGTGTGTGATTAGTAACCTCGAATTATAGTTCAGGATTCAGATAACAGAATTCACTGCAAAAGATCTGACTGTTTCATGATTAAGTGCATAACTCCTTGGATCAAATTTGTTTCATATGTCTCTCAGAACGTCTGAAGAATGCTTCACTTTCTCACTGTAACCCTCTCATCAAATCATCATTACACTTGTGAATGTATGTAGTATCTCATTGTTAGCTCGCTATAACTGAAAATTACTTGAAAATCTTTCCTCTTTATCGTTCAGTCTGGGAGGCATTACTGCAGTGAAAAAAAAATCAATACACTAAAAATGTGTTTGTTTTGATCCCTGTATATTAGATGTTGACTTTCTTAAGCCATGTAACCTTTAACAGTCACCGGATCGATAGGTTGAAAACTAAGAAGCCTGTTCAAATCTACTGACAAATAGCATTAAGTAGTCAAAGGCAGCGACGGTTTTCATGGAGACACCAGAAAAAACAGCACTTGAGTTGCAGTTTGCATCGGGAGAGGAAAACATTGGCTGAAACTCGATTAGGTTAAGGAGGAGAGAGCCAGCCTGCAAGCAGCTATCATCCATTAGGAGACTGTAATAATGACATATAAATGCAATTAATATGACTGATGAGTGGCAACATCCTGACAATCATTTGCCTACTTCATCATAATAGTCAGTCTGGAAAATCCCATTAGATCAGTGGATGTAATAGCGAAGGAGCTAAGGAATAAATCCATCATTGGGTTGTCGGAGAGTTTATTAATGTTGCGTCGTCTGGCTTTGACAGTATCCACCGATTCCAAACAAAAGTGTAAATGCAACTACCAAATAAAAAATAAGTGTTAGGGCTTTCGAGGGAAAAATGTTTTATTACCAACTATTTTCAGCTAAACATTAGATCTACATTAGTTCACCAGACATCATTGACCTGATGTTTATGTAAAAGTGGTGAATAATACAAAAGCAAAGTAGGGCTTTAATCTTTTAATTAGTTTCATTATGTATATTTATATACATTGTTGGCTCAAGCCTTCATCTTTGATATAGATTGTGTATATTTATTACAGCAATTATGACAGTAATCTTGATCCACACTTAACTTCAGTCTAATTATAAGTACATAAACATCAACTTTTCATGGTGAGACGTGATACTTTCCATACCTGGTGTTACAGTTACAGCACAAATTTCATCATCTAATTTTGGTTATTGCGTGAGGGCTCAACAGATTTCTAACCAACACCATGACCTTAAATTAGGGATGGGCGTATGGCCTTTAAATAATATTGTGATATTTTTAAGCTTGATCGCAATACTCAATATATATCTCAATATTTTAAAATCTCCCTGAAAGTACTTCATAAATGCTAAGACTGGGCTACATCAAATATCATGATATTTTTGACCAAATGCCTCAATATCGACATTGTGACAATATTATTTGGATGAGGATTGGTACTTTCGCAAAATATTAACAAAATGAGATTAATAAAAGTAATCATCAGTAATGTCTGATAAGTTCAGAAAATTACATCCCTTTACTGTTATGCATATAACACTTATGCCATACACAATATATCAATTTACAAAATCTAAGACAATATACTGTCTCTAATTTTGAGAACAATATATATTCTGTATATTCTCCAGTCTTACCTTAAAGTCAAACAGTATTATTCAATTTAAAAATGAAGAATATATACAATGACTATGATTGTAAATGTCATAATATGTGTGTTTTTAGTTATTATTATAATAATTAATTTTAGTATTTGTAGGGGACCATATTAAGTCCGATATTATGCAGAAACGTTGCCATACTTTTTGCCATTTGATGTATCGTTCCAGAGTTGGCTAAAAGCTCATAACAAATGTGCAGCTCCCCTAGCACGACACTTGTTTGCATGCAAACTTTGCGAAAAGCACTGAAACGAATAGATGTAACACTATAACATATAGTACTACAATTAAGGTGAGAAAGTTGTCAGTATTTACTGTAAAAGCTAAGAGTGGGATAACACAATGTTCAACAACTTCTTGAGAGCGGAGACGGGCAGCCGTGGCGGGCTCCTTGTACACTGAGTTCAGTAGGTTTTTTTGTTTTGTTTTGTTTTTTTAATGTCCTCATCGGGACAGAAGGGTTTAGGTTGCAAATCAGCAAAGAGGCTCTTTGATAATTAAGGTCCCTTGATAGGAGTTGTACATTAAGGGACTGAGATTCATTAAACTATGCAACAGAATACTACTGTTTCCAAACGATTGGGTTTTAGGCCAACATTTCACAATTGAGACCAATTTTCTGTTGCCCAGTTGGCAGAATTTACAGAATAATTTTATAATTCACAAGTCAAAGTTTGAGTGTGTGTTGCAAAGTTGCCTGGAAGTTAGAAATGACAAAATCAATCTACATGCTCGCCTCCTCACTTTTGCGCAGACACGGCATTCTCCCGCATTCTGACAGCCATAGTTACAAGCCTAACTAAGTGTTGATTGCTGGGGGTGCCACTTTGAATGGACCCATTAATTCTGTTTGTTGAGCTGTCTCATTACAGAGTTAATAGTGCATTTGTCCTGATTGCGGTCATGTTACGGAACAGTGATCACACTGTTGCACTAATGGGTGGAAGGCACACCGCACACACAGTACATAGGATGATCTGTCGTGTTTCCTCTTCCCCAAAATGTCTGTATACTTTCATCAAACTATCTGTAACAACAATATAAAATCAATTTGGAAATGGTTCTAAATCGTGTTTGTTTGTAATCTGATATATTTGTCTAGCGGAGGAGACACAACAAAGTAAAACAGGTATGAATGGTCCAGTCCACACCACAAAAATATCATCTATTTTCAGTTCAGTACGCTTAAAATTGTACATTTACATAGAATCTCCACTACAAACATCATGCATCACATGTACAATGCCAATAACGTGTAAATAAATGATAGGCTTTATCCAAACAGTAATTGCATGTTACTGAGTGCTAGAGGATTGAGGCGGGCCACGCCACTGGTAATCATGTGCTCTGCCTCCTGCTCCAAATTACCGTAACAGGTTCTAATCAATGATCATAGACTGGGGCATTAATTACAATAATTACAGATTCAGATTAAGTTAAAAGATCCGTAAAGTGATGTCTTTATGTCTGTCCAGTGAGTTGCACACATTATTTAACGAGCAGCAACAACTCCTAGGTAGACATTTTGTAATGATATGGAATAAACACTGACAAAACTTTTTTTTTTTCTCTTTATTAGATATTTTATTATATCAATGGATATCATTTATAGTGCTGTTAGATTGCTGTGAGAATACCCTGTTAATGCAGTTGCCAACTCCCTTATGCAGCAAACCGGGAACAAAATAGGGGTTGTGATTTCTTTTCAATTAATTTGGACTTTTGGACTATACAATTCTCTGGAGTTATTGGAAATGTTGGGATCATAGTGAAAGGCTCCCAAATCCTCCATTAGCTGTGCTGGTGAGTCAGTGACACAGCGCTACTAGCTCAATACATGATCAGTGATCAATACAAGTTTGCAGATGTACTGTAGTATCTAAAGCTGTCCGTGAAAAAAACATTTTTACCAATATCTTAGCAACAACACTACTGAGCTAGCAGGGCAGTTTTGTGATTATATTTGTGGTATTAATTCAGTTTGGGAAATCACACAATATTTCGAGGGCTTCAGCATTAGCTCAGGCTGGCTAGCTGACTCAACAGGGACTAGAAATCATCTGTGTTGCTAAATTGTTAAACAAGGGTTGGTCTACTTGCTGGAGCATTATAGGTTTCATTACATATAGAAGTCTACTGACGTGACTGATTTTTTTTCCAGGTATTAGTCAGACCTCATGTTTTTGTAGTGAAATGGAGAAAAAAGTTATTTTTGTTTTGAGAGCTAATTGCCCCACAACATTAAAGCATAATGGTGTGTAATTGCAATATTACACTCAAGGGTGAGCCTTACCATCATTAGTGGCACGACAGTGATGCAGTCCCTAAGCATCACTAAATTACACCCTCTTGTGTAATATTGCTTAATTGTTTCTTGTATCATTTTACGGTGATGCCAAAAAAACACAACACGGGATATAAAGTTCCTAACTAACAGACTAGCTAACTAACTTGGAGGAGTAGTATTGAGAGGAACTGGAGAATTAACTTTGTCAAAATTACATAAATAAGTTCATACACGTAAAAAAAAAAAGAAAGAATCTACCGTTTAACCCCAACTGTCTGTAAAGGTAATCATCAAAGTTGTGACTTCAAAGCTTTGAGCAGAAATAGATAGAGTAGATAGAGTACACAGCGATGACACAAGTAGCGTCAGTTTATCATCTTTACCCTCTGGCCGTGGTTATCAGACGCAAATCAGGCCGTCACACATGGATGCGTTGCTGCCTTTGTGGATCTTGTACACACAGAGATGTGAAAACATTTTCTCAAAAGAGCAGGTAGTCACACACATTTGTCCCCCAACACGTTTTCTATAAAAAACAAAAACGGAAGTTGTTGGCTTCTTAATGTCAACCGAGGGACTGCAATAAATGATTGTTTTCATTCCTGATTAATGTGTAGTTTATCATTTTTTGTCAAATCGTGAAGATTAAAACGTGCCATTGCAAAAAAAAAAAACAAAAAAAAAACACCTAGTATTTAATTCACACACATCTTCCATCCTTTTGACTGCAGCTTCCGTGTTGCCTCCGCTACAGATCTCACTGTTTCTCCCAGTGTGCTTGATGTGTGATTATTTATTTAGGAGAGGTGACACTGAAAAGAGACATGTTACATGTGTTTTTCATTCTCCCTCTGAATGTGTAATCCTGTGAAACAGATGGTAGGAGGATATGTCTACATGTCTATCTGTGTAAGCCACCAACACCTGTTTTATCACCATTGAGTCTATGCATGGCTGCATTACTTAAATGGTATTAGTGGAATCTAAATCAAATCAGCTTGAATTTTTACAGCTCTGCAAACAGCCCACTTCCCGCACTAAAATGACAAAGATGCACAATCCCTTAAAAAACGTACCAAGATTTTATACATAGGCAACCACAAATCCGCAAAAAAATAAAGGGCTGCAAATCTAAGCGTGCCCATTGCTCACCTTGACAATGCTCTTAACCAGTCCGAAGACACATAACCTACCAGTGACCTCGGGAGAGCATGCTATACTGTGTTACACTTCCAAGGGTAATTGCTGTTAGATCAGAGCTAATCCAGAGCCAGACAAAATACCTGAAAAAAGTAGTCGCTGTGTGCTGTGCCTCTGAATGGAGGAGAGGTGGATACAGCCATGACATACCAATGAGCTTCCTCTGGATAAGCATACAATGTGTGAGGCCAAATGTCCATTTTCCCCTAAGGCTTATCATAAGTGCATAGAACATCCCTTTTCAGTTTCACTGATGCTGTACCAAAGAAAAAGATTACATTTTGACTTATTCTAAAAAAAAAGAAAGAAAAAAAAAAGGTAAATAGAAAGTGTGGAGTTTGACAATGATGACATGAAAATAGGGGTGAGTGAAAAATATGACTCACATAAGAATCTCGATTTTTATCTCATATCTTGACGTTGACAGAGAGAACAATAGTTAAGCAATAGTTGTCTTGTAATTCATCTTTCAAATAGGCAGCAGTTGCAATCACTTCTTTTATTTGATGACTAAATAATTAGCCTTGCGAGACGGACCTGAAGTTAAGGCTGCTTTGCACACCGTTACTCAGAGACTAACGTAAGCGGAGCGGATAAGCAATGAACAGAAACAAATTGGCTGACCACACACACACTGCAGCAATACACAACTTCAATCAAGACTAAGGTTAAGAAAATAAGTCTGTCTTCATTTTTTTTTTACCTCAAAAACCAGCGTCTTGGACAGCGATGGCTCTCCCTGGAGCTAACGGTGCAGCAGAGAGGTTCTGCACTGCCTTCACTGCTCGACATAAAACACAGTAGAGCACAACCCCTCATCTTGGTATTCTCATACAGGCATTAGGGTTGGGCTGATAGACAATGCCGTCGTCCAGTACTGATGGCTGACAGTCCTCTGCAAAGCCCTGTACCATCGTAACGTTGTGATTTAAAAGGTCCTCCAGAAGAGAGCACAAGATGCTCAGTTACATTGGTGTTTCTTTTCCAAGGGCCGCTGTTAGTGTGTTTCGTTCAGTCGTGTTGTTGTTAATTGCCTTTCCTTAGCTTAACATCCTCAGTATAGCTAGCCGGCTAACTTTGTTACAAGCTTCTGACGCTGAAGACAGCAAAGTTAAGTACATTTACCACAAAAAGACTTTTAAACCTGGACAGACCCTCAGCAGGCAGGGATGTGGGGATTTGGATAGGCTGTCGTCCATCATCAGAACCAAATCGTGAGGTTGCCAAAGGCGCACATCTCTACATGAAAACACACTTCACTTTATCAATTTAAAAACCTCACAGGCACCCATCCTTCAATATATACAATGATTGCACAAAATGTCTTCGTAGATTTGAAAGCACTGACAACAAAAGAATCATTTCAAGCAGACGTTCCCCTAAAACCTGCACAATGCTGCCATTATCTAACAAACCAACAATGGCTCATTATAACTTAATCTACACTACATGAGGTAATACACAGCATTTGGTCACATCTTACTAACTACTCAGAGAGGAGAAAATGTCTATGTTTTGTTCGAAATCAATGTGCCGATATTATCCACACTGACAACTGGAGAAAGAAGACTTTAGAACATGTGTCCCTGTGCAGATAAAGCAAACTCCAGCAGGAACTTGGACAGATGTGCATGATGGAGCATTAAAAGAAATTGCGGGAGGGAAACCATCAGTCGAGGGGAGATTAATGACGCACATTTCTTTATCTGGAAGGAAATCTCAGACTGTACAGCTTGGAGGGAATGCAAATAGGTACAAACACACCAGCGTAGATAAAAGGTTTAAAATCTTTTGTAGGAACCGTGGGGATGTGACAGTAGCGAGCTGTGCAGCACTGGCACGTTTCCAAGGTGCAGAGCAAATTCTGGTGGGAATCAAATTTTATGGGTCTTAAACATCATTGTGACCAGCTTATATGAACAATGACTCTCCCTTTCCTCTTTGAAACGCACACACACTGCTTGTCATGTTGGCAAAATAAGACCCTTATGTTATTTCAATAATTCCATTAACTAGGTTAGTCAAGACTATTTAGCTACATTGCCACCATGATAATGAACTAATATCCACTTAGTGGTACTAGAAACACAGGCCATAACCTCCTGAGTGTACAGTAAGACTGCTGAAAAATAGAATCGTGTATGAACAATAGAAAACAGACTTTGTGGGATTTTCTTGATGACCTTGAATCCTAGAATTCTCAAAACATAGAGCATAGTCTACTGTTGGCAGAAAGAAGACAGTAGCAGAGTGTGAAAAGTTCAGTATAAAAGCAGAGGTTGGTGAACAACACAGAGTGTGCATCAGGAGGCAAGGACAACAGGGAGAGAGAGCAACTGGAGCCCAAACAAACTGGGCTTTTATCCTGCCTATGATCTGAAAGTCTAACCTGTCAACCAGTAGGAGGACATTTAGGAGGCAGTTTGGTCCGTTTGAAGCCGGAGAGGGGCTGTGAGAGAATTCCAGTGAGCCACGGGCTTCTCGGTAAACCATACAATCTACTGACAGTTTGATGCGTTCGTCTTACTCCTCACAGGTCTTAATTTGTGCGGTAGTGTTTTGCAGATTGCAGTTTGATGGACCCTCCCATGAACTTGCTTGACAAAGAATAAATACAATTTGGAAAAACTAAATTTCCTTTTAGCTAAACAGGAAACTTTGTGACATCAAAATCACCCACTCAAAAGAATAACTTCTAATTGGGAAAAAAAATCCGATAATTAAACATAAAACACTGCTAAAGTAGAAAAGAATGGACAAATGAAGCTACTAATACACTTCACATCCTATTTTTGGCAAAGCACTGTTTTCTATTTCACATTATTTCCTTTTTATCCAGACAGATTGCACTGGTCTTTGTTGGCATTTCTGTTACTGGCAAAAAGTGAATGCCACAGAGGAAAAAAAAAAGACTTTGAAAATAAATTGCTTGTGCTGATGACTGACTGATCCTTTGATTTGCACTAAATTAATTATGCATAAAGTGGCACAAAATCGCTAAAAAGCTAGCAGATCCATAAACGGTCTACAAAAAATGACAGCAGCTTCGACGAGGACTCTATAAGATGTACTCAGTACTGCCACTGCTTTGGCACGGAGCAGTCTGCAACCGACTGGCTGAGTATCAGCAGGTACGTATGCAGCATTTCCATTACAACTCTCCCAAGATAAGTTAGAACTTGCACATAAGTATGAGCACTGCCCGGGCAAAGGAAATTCCACCTGCTCTTGAGCACCCCGGATAGCTCTCACATGAGGATGAACTTCACGGTTTAGAGCAATGCCGCAGCTTCCAAGCAGAATTGTACCACCTCAGGGAGCAAACGGTGTCCATTCCATATCCAAAATGACTCTGTCTGGGGCCCAAGCTTGTTTCTTGGCTTCAGCCAGATCAGGCTAAAGATATTTAGCAGAGTAGTTATAGTGCTGGCTTTCTCTTTCCATGTTTACCTGTGTGCAAATATTTTTACTGGAAATTTGGAAAAGCAGACCACAAGGATTTAAAGAAGGAATACTACCTCAACTTATCTGAGTTAATCAAATACCAATCAACTGAATTCAATAAACAAACAAAACAGTCCCCACTAATTGCTCCATGTTAATTTCACTACTCACTATTGTGTTCTCTGCCTTTGTGTTGTTACATTTTATTTTTCAATTTTAGCCCCAAATGCAAATGAACTTTGATTAAATATAAAGCAGTACCTGTTCAGCAAATCACTTAAAAATAACAATTTCATGAAAAGGATTGATTCCGGCAGGCATCAGGATCGATCTGCCCGACATTAGTAGTGAAAAACCAGGAGAAAAAACATCACAAACAGAAACTCAGTTTGCTGGACTCATCGTGAACTTGACAAAACCAGACAAATCAAATTACAGAAGAATAGCAATGGAGTTTATTCAACCTTTTCAAACGCTGCTTGCACTTTTTTTTTGCAGGTTCCTGTTAAATCCAAATGACCGCGTGCTAAAGATTCACAGATTTTCAATCTGCTTCGAAGCCTGATGAAAACCTCAATTTCACCCTTTTCATAGTTGGACTCAATGCTGACTTTATCCAATTAACCTTTGATGCGAATCTGCCCTCCTATGTCCTGTCTTGCATTCAATCAAATCAGAGCTTTGTTTGAAAGGTTATGTGTGCTCCCCCTGCAGTACACTAAAGTCTTTATTGTCCCTCGATGATGACCTCACCGATCTGTACATAAATTTGAACTTTGTAAAATATTCAACATGCCTGACATATCATGCTCGGGTTTTAGAGATTTTGTGCGAGTTGATGGATTTCGCCCGAACTCCCTGTGCCCCAAATGTCTGGCTCACATTATAAGAAAGTATTTCACTAAGAGAGCAAATACATTACACAGTTTCTGTCACATGGGGCCTTCTATTATGTGGTGGGGGACACACCAGAGGAGCCCAAGGAGCAAAAAGAGCAGCTAAATGGAATTGCTTTTATAAATCAGTGTCACATTATGCATTCAGTGCACAGACTAGAAAGCCCCTCTACAGTACACAAGCAGAAAGTTTATGAATCTTTTGGGAATCCACTTGCGAGACGCTCTCTTGTGAGATATACCATCCAGGCTGTTTTTTTTGATGCTCGTCCAGCTTTACACATCAAGATAAGTTGTGTTGGACTTAGGTACAGCCACATAAAACAATGCTCAAAAAGACTTACAATGAAAGTTTACAAAGATTACGCGGCAGCTTTATGTGGTGGAAAAGCTCGGCAGAAATCCATCAAAGAGGCAGAATGTCACAATCAAACTCTTCCAGGCGGATCGACTGATTTAGGTCACCTTTAATTTTTTTATGCTAATGTATAAATAAAAGCAGGCCTCTGGTTTCAGTTTACATGAAAAGAGACGTGATAGCCCTGGTGAGAGTCCCTGGGCTTGTCACTGAACCGATGAAAGCTTTCAAAGCCAAAGCGGAGGCCCTGTTTTAAAATGCTAATGGATGAAATGGCTGTCAGGTTGGTAACAGAAGTTGTATACACTACATATAAATAAGTACTCAACAAGCAGCATGCTCAGCTCCGATTTCTAAATATCAAATTCAGCCGTTACATTTCATAGAGCTACAGAAATTACATCTATAAGCAGACAACCCAATTTGTTTGATACATAAGCAAACATAGCCCACATCTCATGTTTATGTATAAAGAAGGGTAAACACTTTATCAGGATCTACCCGTTTCTTTATTCATACTGCTACAGTAAATCACCCCAAACGATTGCATCTTAGCTGACTCATTTTAAGCATACAATGTATGACAAACAAAAACAAACCCGAACAAAACAAACAGCTATTGCCTCTCCCTCATTTGCCAAACATTATCTTTGATCTTCTTTGCCAATTAATAAAAAAGGGATAAAATGTATGAACAACTGTGCATGCTGTTGCTTTGCATAAATCAGAGAAAAGCAGCGATAAAACTGAGCTCGTGCATTCATTAGGGGTATTTACATAAACTTCTTTGTTCAGTCCGTCAAAGATAACTCCAATGCGGCTCTCAGCAATGGTAATGATCAAACGATTATCTTGAGATCAAAGCTGGCCACCACTGCCGCAAGGCAAGGCCAGAGACTCGTGTGGTAAAACAAAGAATTACAAAATCAAGTTCCTGCAAAGGAAAGGGCCGACCAGCGCGGGTCACTGACCACAAGTCATTCATCCTTTCAGAGCTATCACTTAGGCCTGTAACCATTAAGATAAATGAGCGTGATTCGTCGCTCTCTGCCTGTCAATTGAGTTCCCATGAGGTGAAGTGAAACAACCTCACAATCTGTTGTTTGTTTTTGGAAAAGCAATTTCTTGCATAGGAAAAAAGTATGTCTCTCTCTCTCTATGTACACACACTACAAACAAAGCAGAACTGAGGGTATCTGGACTACAATCAGCTTGGTGCTGCAAGCAAATATCAGTACGCTCTTTATGACAGCAGGGGGGCATTGCACAAAAAACTATGCAGGTGAAGAACTAAAGCTGTATATGTAAAAAAGCCAGAATCTATAAATGCACCTTCCGCATCAAACTTCTAAAGTTGGGCATAGTCATGGTTCTGTTTAAATCTTAGCCATTGCAAACCTGTGCACAAGCCTGAGTTCAACATCCCAAGTTAGCCATAAATGGTTGTAAAAGTGCTTCTCAATCAACTGTTTGGATATTTATAGGGCCCTGTGTTTGATACGACCAAAGTCTTTTATCCCAGTATCTGTCATCTCATATCCAGATAACAATACATATCATGATCGATCACATTTACTGTTAATTCAATGGAATGGAGCAGGATGTCCTTTGGGGGGATGGTGTCCAATCGCTCAAGTAGAGTTTCAGAGACTTGTTCTAGTGGCTCATTATGGCCAAACACCTTCCTGAGACACATGTTTTTTTTCTCTCTGATTTTTCACACGTCTTGTGTTGCATTGGCAGAGCTGTCCAACAACATCAGAAGTGCCACCCTTAAGCACAACTACTACACAAGGCTGTGGCTTTGTGTTTCACACTGACAGTCATCAATCCTTCACACATGCAAGTGTAACCCATCATCAGCAGTGCTTTCTCAAATCAAACCTCAAAAGTATCTCATTTTTAAACTTGGACCCAACAAGAACAATGTTGCTTTTTAGATTCTGTCTTTCATGATATATTTAACTTTCCCTTCCACCATAGCACAGTTAACTGGAGCTAGTAAACTGTGTGTATACATGGTCTGAGGTATTAAATTGTTCATTCTGAATGCACTTTTTTAAAACAATTCATGTGTGAGAAATGCTTGTTTTTGTTTGCAATAATTAGGGCTGAACAATAAGCAAAAAAAAAAAAAAAGAAAACATTGTAATTATTTTGGCAGACATTGCAAAAGGAGTCACAATTTAGTGGAAATGGTACTTACAATAAAGAAAATGTGATGATTTTTGCTGGGTACTGTACCAAACCCTTCCCTTATGTCTGGAGAATACAAATTGTCTCTGTAGCACCTCAATCCTTCATTTACAATGGTATGTTCTAGCGCTGGTGTAGCACTGTAGATATTAACAGAAGCTAGGACTAGACTCTAGGATCGGAAGAGCAGTTTTAAGACTAGTACTCAAGAATAACAGACCACAGACCATGAGGTAAGTTTGAAGTGCCAGCATATTTATATAATGCGCAAAAATGGTAGTAGACAATACATACATAGAGTGGTACCAGACAACATATACGGACAGGAATCTTGTACTCAAATCCCTTAAACAACAAAATAAAACTCAAATCTCAGGAAAATATTATTTCTCCCCATTTTGTCTCTTTGAGTTTATCTTAACCCTATTTGAGTTAATAGATCATGTTTCAACTGGGATCCTTTAAGTTGTTATCTTAATTCTAGACACAACAGTTTGCATTACCAATTTTGCACAAAATAGATGAAAACATAAAATAAAACTTAACACAAGATCAAAACAGAATTTTCACAGATCAGTATCGATCAATAAACTCAAATTTCCACAACTCAATGCGTATAATCAGTCCTTTGATAGGTCCTTTAAAAGAAAGAAAAGTCCAAATGAATCCACTGTCTGTTACAGCACTCTACTGAGGGTTTAGTTCTACCAAGATTCAGGTGTTTGAATCAGTGTCCTTATCCCTCCAGTGAAGGTTGGCTCACAGACGGACTCATCTGCTCCATTTCTCCATTGGGTAGCTCGCCATCTTCTTTTCCACGCTGCCGGTGGCCAAACACCAAGCAATCATCTCAACTAGACATAAAAACCTGGCCTGTTGTATAGCTGTACAACAGGGCAACATACATAAACATATTTAGTCTTGCATATTTCTTAACAAAAAGGTACACTTGAGCTGAACAAGCACGTAAATAAATCTTAATTGTCAATTCAGTCCAGACCGCGTAACAACATGGCGGCGGCCGTCCTCCTCACTTTACTAGAGAGGCTAAACTTGACCATGCATCTGCATGTAGCTTCTTAACTTGCTCTATACAAATAAAAACCCATAAAATACAAAACATACAAGTCGTTCATGCTTATCTTAGCTTAACTATTGGCATTTTCCATTGCACATTTAGCTTGAAAACACGAGATAATACGCTAATTAACAAAAACTCGCTTCTTTATACTTATTTTTTCTGTCTCCTCCCTCCTTAGCTTCTCCTCCTCAGGTTGCTTGTGTAGCTATCTGCGCTTTCTCAAATTCAAAGGGGCTTTATTGGCATGAAAGTTTGACAACAATGTTGCCAAAGCATCTGTCCGAACACTCGGACATAACATAACGAATAACACCAAGATTGATTTACGTTAATTATATATACAGTATATAGTGTGTGTGTGTGTGTGTGTGTGTGTGTGTGTGTGTGTGTGTGTGTGTCGGTCATTCACTGTCCCTCAGGTTGTGGCATGTTGACACATATTGGGCAGCAAGGCATGCCCTATCTCCCTCTCCCAGGAGTATTATTAATTTTGATATGTCGTTCAGCTCTTTGAACTCTGAGATTACCAAATTGAATTTATTAAAATAGATGTTCCTCGTTCCTCCAGAAATAAACTGTAAACTACTTTTAAATGAACTTAATTACTAATTTGCTCATTGTATTTAATAATTATATAACCTGTTACCTATTTATTGGTTTAAGGCTATATTAACCCTGGTTACACCAGCCAATATATACTATATATCGTTAAGTCGTACCGTTGAGTCTTATTTTGGATATCGTTATATTGCGATATGGCATTATTGTTGTCTTTTCCTGGTTTTAAAGGTAATAGGTAAGTTAGGGTTAGGTAATAGGTAAGGTTTTAAAGGTAATTACTGTAATTTTTGGAATTTACCAGTGTGTTCTACTTGTTCTAATACATAGATCCACATTACTGATGAACATTTATCAAATATCTTATTGGGTTAATGTTTTCTAAGAGTACCAATAGTCATCCTTACAATATTATAGCAATATCAACGTTAAGGTATTTGGTCAAGAATATTGTGATATTTAATTGCGTCGCCCAATCCTAGCTATTATGAAATGTGTTGAGACTTATATCGTGTATTGTGATGAAGCCTGAATTTTGATTGTGATATTACTTTAAGACCATATCGCCCAGCCCTTGTATGTCGTGACACATTTTACCTTTATCTACAGCTTCTGCAATTTGGATATCGGGCTTGATTCAAAAAACATTTTCATTTACTCTGCAGCCACAGCGCTTTTCTGATAGAGTGACCACTCAAAGCACTTTACAACATTTGCCACTTGCAACCATTAACAGCGCCCTCATAAGCTGAAGGCAGAGATGTTCCCTACCAAGGCGGCCACAATATATCTAAATACACACCCATGGAACAGCCATTAGGAGCTATTTGAGGTTCAGCTCTTGAGACATAGCCAGAGCTGGGTGGACACTCCACTTTGCCTCCCAATCAGTGGACGACCTGCTCCACCTCTTGAGCCACAAACCCTGCAAATGAATCCCGGTCGTTTAATTCCATCCACAACTGAAGAAGTACCTGACAAATCACGGTGAAAGCAGACACAGCTCTTGTGTGTGTTTCACAACAAGTCGTAAGACATAAATTGTAATAAAAATAGAACAAGCTTTTGGCGCAGCAGTGATCAAAAACAGAGTGCACAGCTTCTTTTCTGTGGTAGTTCAGCCATTATGCTTTATGTGAACAAACCAGAGGAGGTGAGAGTGAAAAACACTGTGGCTGGGGCCATACTGCACATGTATAAAGTGTGGTTAGGAACAGAATTCACACTACAAATGGGACTGCCTGTAGTAAAGTGTTATCTTAAACACACAACCTGCTATATGGATGATAAACAGACCTAAGAACGCTCCAGCATGTACCATATTCTAAGGTCATTTAACAGCTTCTGTTTATCAGTTACATGAGCATGTTTGTAGTAATCCTAACCACAGTCCATTCCAAATGGCACTAAATTACGTGCTATGCTAAAAAAAAATGTAAAGTCTTCACAAAAACTCACACCTCTATTTCAGCTCCACACACTTGTAATAACTCCCATCTCTCCTCTTGACCTTTTTCCCCTTCTTCATCGCTTGTCCTGCAGTGCTGAGCTCAACCCCTGACAAAAGATTGAGATGTAGTGCAGTGTGCACATGTTCTGTGCCACGGGGAACAGAGCGCTCCAGTGCAGGCAGGCATTCTTTTTTTATTTTTTTTTCACTTTACCACCATTGCTTTTAATCTCCCATCTCTAAGCAAGCAGGGTTTGCTGTAACTCCTGCTTAGAGAGATACAGCGAGGCAGAGAGGGAGAGAGAGTGGAAAAGGCTGCTTGACATGCCCGAGCTCGATAAGATGCGCGAGAAAAGATGCGGTGGAAAATGAAAAAGTGTAAAGGTTTAGTGCAGGACTGTGGACATGGACGATAAAGGACGGGGGAGACGTTTGAATGTTTTCGACCCGATGGGTTAAGTGCCTGAAGGTTTTCAAAAAGGTGAACTCCTAATGAGGTGTTTACCGAGTCAGCCATGTTGCTAAACGTATTGATTTCCACCCAGTCCCACAACATCACTTAAAACGAGCAGAGAAAATTATCCTGTGTGACAAAGCGTAACGGCGTAGCAATTCACTCTGGAGAATTTCAAAGTACGATGCTACAAAGTTGCCTTACCAACATATTTTACACATTGCACAGTGAACGTTAAAAATTGGCAATGACAGTCACATTTTTTAAAGTGAAATGATGGTGCAACAGTAGAATTTAATGCGTAGCGCTCGGTTGGAGAAGGAAAAGCCCCGAAGCAAAAAAGTTAAACACTTAAATTGAATGTGGCTTGAATACAAAGCCTTTTTTATTCCAACGTGCTAGTATGCACCCACACACAAACCATTAAAACATAGCAAGCATATCTCATTGAATACATTGCTTTCTCTCACTACTTGCTTTATTCTAAAACACATAAGGAAAGGGCTAAGAAAACAAAACAAGAAGGGGGGAGGGGAAAGAGCCCTGTACATTTCCTCTGCACTGCCCTTTCTGCTCATCCATTCTCCGTGACACTTGAGGTAATAAATCAAAGCTGAGCAGGCAGGTCACAGTGGGAAGGGGACTTGCTGTCCTTTTCCACCCCCCTTCCCTAACCTCTGAAGCTGCTTGCACGAAACGATCGGACATCTGACAGTATTGGAGAAGCAGACGCAAGGCCATGCTCATTATGTGTTTGGGTGGCATTTGGCTAATAAGGAGATCTCTGTGGCGCCGTTCTAAAAAAAAAAAGGAAAAAAAAGAAACGCAAGTGAAAGGCGAGGGAAAGTAATGTAACACATGGTTTGCTTCTTTACACGTCAGTCAAGTGTAGCACGGCACTGAACACTGGATGAGGAGCCACTCGTAGTACATGTTAAAGGTGCACTGTGTAGTCCCGGGGAAGAAATTTTAATCAGAAGGGAAAAGCTTCCTCCTCTCATTTTTTTTTCTCACCCCTGGCCCTAATACTCTATTGAATTTTGCTTTAAAGGGGCCCTAAATGAACAAACTGTCTTCGTTGTCAGGGCTGAATAAATTGAATAAACAAAATGACCTTAAAGGACAACACAATTTCATACTTCCTTTCATATTTTACAAACAGCTTGGTTAGTCATATGACTATACAAGCTGTTTATAAAATTATGAAATTAGGTATATACGTATTTATATAGATAGAGATAGAGATGTATGCATAAATATATATAGATATATGTATATAGATATAGATAGAGATATATGTATGACTAAACAAGCTGTTTATAAATTATGAAATGAAGTATGAAATTGTGTTGTCCTTTAAGGTCATTTTGCTTATTCAGTTTATTCAGTCCTGACAACCAAGACAGTTTGTTCATTTAGTGCCCCATTAAAGCAAAATAACCGAATAGTATTAGGGCCAGGGGTGAGGAAAAAAAATTGAGATGAAGATGTTTTTTTTTTTCATTATGCACCTCAATAAAAAAGTCAAAAATGTCAAGGAAAAAGTTGAATTGTAGAGAATAAAGTTGAAATACAATTTTGTGAATAAAATAAAAATGTCGAGAATAAAGTTGACATTGCAAGATTAAAGTCGACCTTTTGAGACTACATCCAACAGAGCATATGACTAGCCTCAACAAAATGCCTTGTGTAGATGAACTGGTGAAACTGTACTTCAGAATCGTCTGAACTGTCTTTTAGCTCATAGACGACTAAAGTTTGAAGAGATTGTAACACTACGCACAGAGCGTTACACTCCAGGGATATAGTAATGGCAGAGACCGTAGGCTCGGGCAGCTCACATAGCTGTCTTTCGCTCCCTTAACTGGATTTGATGGGCCAGAAGAGTTGACTTTGTTGTCGACAATCCAACTTTATTCACGAAACTATATTTCAGCTTTATTCTCGACATTTCAACTTTTTTCTTGGCATGCATAATGAAAAAAAAAACCCTTCCTCCTCTGATTTTCTTTCTGACCCATGGCCCTAATACAAAACGGTGGGCACACGTGGGAGAAAAGAAGTCTGTTAATCTGTTTCTGAAAAAAATTCTGTTATTTTAAGCACGTGAGGTCAAAATGTCCTTCACTACGTAAAGAAAAAAAAAAGAGCAAGCAGGTGCCTTCATTAAAATGAGACGCCGACAACAACTTTCAAGATTCTCTGAACCGGTGAGAAAATGTCACATTTAATTTCCTGTTACTCAAAGACTTGAAGTATTTTTACTATGAGCTGTTTACATCATTTGCAACAATTTTCCATTCCTTAGTTCAGATTACATTATTGGAGGCTGCTGTGTTGTTATGATTGTTAGTCTGTTTTGTCACAGGCACTGATGTTAACAGCTTTCTGAAAGCTTCACAACAACAGACAATAGACGGACTGAATGGAGTGTTGGAAGCTGGTTGCCTCAGTCCAATACAGTCAGCACACTATACTCCTATATAATGTTTAGTGGGTATGAGAACATAAAATGAAAAAAAAGGGAATAAATAAAAAATGACAATGCTTCAGCCCACACAATGCGTGTGTGTTTGTGTGTGTGTGAATGTGTATTTGTTGAGGATTAAGCTTTTGTGGCATCCTGGAGCGTCAGAATTCATGATTTTAATAGGAGAGAGAAAATGATAAGGTAGCATATTGATGCAACGAATGCAAGTCTGATAATAAAAATTCACTGTCTGTGTAATTCAATTTGCTCATTTGGTTCAGCAAAATCATAGCCCTGTGTAGTGTCATGATGTCGAGGACAGCGACTCACAAGCAGGACTCTGCCACTAATACAGCTATCGAGAGAAAAGCTGTTGAGATGGCCGAATAAATTACGGTGTCGAGACAAGGAAGAGACAGGTGACACCAAAATGTCTACATCTGTCTTTGACGGTGCCAGGATCTTGACCCCATTATAATATCATGAGGACTTTCACATCATTGTTAGCGTGCGGTGTGCGGAAGTGTCACCAGCAAGTACCCAGCAAGTGTTTTGAAAAAACAGCTTGCCATAAAAAAAATAGTTTTGTTTTCATTAAATTGCATGAATGTGATATTCCAAAATGAACATCAGTGAACTATCAGTGTTTCCCCTAAATTCATTCAGGAGCGGCAGACCACCACGATAATAACATTACCACTGCAGCTGGACAAAATGAGAAAATGAACATTTTAATCGAGATAACAAATCAAAACAAAACAAAAAATCCCCCACACAAACAAGCAGAAGGCCCGGTGCATAGAACAATCCCTCTAACCATGCTCGAATAATCAAATATGAACAATATTAGTGCTGCAGTCACTTATGTCACCACGACCAAAACTAAGAGCAATATGTATGGATGTGGAACAAACACAATAAAGAAGCTAATGTTACCGGTTTAGGGCTGCAACTACAGATTGTTTTGTTATTGATTAATCTGGTGCTTTTGACAGCCTGACTGATATATTGATCGGCTGATATTATTGGCCTATATTCAAATATTGGTATTAGCGTATATGTTGTCCGATATGTGGCAATATGATAACTTTTTTTTCAGTTTGAATGCAAACAAGATGCTTTGGGTAATTTAGAATCATTAAAGTCCAAGTGAGGGTTACTGTTTCAGTGCACTGATGTCATATCCTGCCTCTGTTAAGTACATGTCTTTGTCACAAGTGTTTGATAACCACAATAGAGGGATCACTGAAAAAACGCGCGTTAATGCTCTGTATGTATTCTATGTGTAAAGGGATTAGGGCTGCGCAATTAATCGAAATTCAAGTTCAATACTCAAAATCGCAAGAGGCTGCAATTTTGTGATAAAAGTAATCATTATAATGAAGAACTGTAGTTCTGCAGAGATGCCCTGGCCTGCGATTTTTGTTCTGCTGATGTAAGGAAACATATCTGATAGCACAATATCTATCAGTATAATCACAATATGACTTTTTGACTATTTTGCAGCTCTTATAAGAATATTGGCCAATATATCTATATCAGAGTTTTCGTACTTCCTATTATCGGTAGACATCAACCCCAAAAATCCAGCATCCGTAGGGCCCTGGTGATTATTTTCATGATTAATCGTTTAGTCTGTAAAATATCAGAAAAATGTGAAACATGATGATTATAATTTCCCAGAGGCCAGACTGATGCCTTGGCTTCCCCCACCCAAAAAAACTCTTCATTTGTTATCCTAAGTGACAACGAATGGCAGCAAATCTTTACACTCAAGAAGCTGGAACCTGCAAATTTGTATCACTTTTGCTTGAAACACGACTGAAATGATGAATCCATCGTCAAAATAGTTAGAAATTAATTTAGTTTGACAGGCTAATCACTGCAGCTTTTACTGGTGTTCTTCCCGACAGTGTAAATACCCGTTTGAATGTCATAAGATGCTTCGCTCTGTCGTGAGAAAATCGTGCATCATCCTGGCTACAACTGCTCGCGAGTGGTTATTTCCTTTTCACAATGTGGTCAACGGCGTGGGCGAACACGCTCGCCTTAAAAACTGTTAGAGCCCTTTTCTCCTTCTCCTCCTCCTCCTCCCTCCACAGCATGCAGTCATGCACTGGAAGGGTGAAGCAGCAAATTTGCTAGCTGGCTGACTGGGAGGACAGAGAGGCCTTTCTCGCCAGTCAACGGCTGTCCTTAATGAGAATAGAAAGTGATTTACTAGCTTAATGCTCCAGCCCTCAGCCTGCCTGCCCGCCTTCGCTTCACACAGCCAGTTTACTCGGCACTCTTCATACGGAGAAGGAAACTGAGACCAGGAAAAAAAAAGAAGAAGAAGGAGAAGAAGAAGAAGATAGCGAGCCACAGTCCGAAAAACTGTAGTAATGAGACATAGATTCTCTCAGTACCCACATCACTGACCTCCACGGAGTCTTGCATCTCTGTTTATGCCATATAACAGGCTTTCTATCGCACTGAGCCAATACAGTTGCCCTGAACAGATTGGGAACTGGAAAACATACAGCCCTTGCAATCATGGTCCACCTTGTGTGGCTTTATTGCATTTAACAAACATTACTGTGTGCCACACACACACACACACACACACACACTCTACACATCTACCAGGCACAGAAACAGTTGCTTTGGCTCACACACCAAAGGGACACCAAGTGTAAGAACATCCATCTTTCGCATGACTCTGTGACACAAGTGAGAAAATATGGAGAATGCAAGGTAAGCAAGTTCCCTTCATGCATAGTGTGCCGCTCCTCTCAGGAGGCAGATATCTTTCGCGGTTGGCGTAAAGCAGGAGTACTTTCCCACTATTATGTCGCCTATGATTATCCAATCAGTGACGCTATTCCCAGGGCTTTCACAGAGAACTTCAGATGACCTGTTTAAAAAAAAAAACAACACAGTTACACAACAAGGGGGGGCTCTCTCAAAACCTGCCCAGGCCAAACGTCGCCAACGATCGCAAACTCCAACCTCCTTCAGCTAAAACCCACACCAAGTGAAAAATAAAATACCAATTTCATGCGTATTTGCGGGGCCAAATTGCATTCCCTGATTGGGGCACCATACTTAGGGTGCGCGTGAAATTCCAAGTCATAATCACGTTTAACCACAAAATAGGGAAAGCCAGACGGAAAGAGAGGCAGGGTAAATGAAGAGGGGAGGAATTAAAGAGTGTCACCTAAAAAACCCAAAGTGCCACTTTTGTGGTAGTTTGCGTTCCCAAAACAGAAGCAGCATGGATCTTGGATTGTAAACCTGGATTATTAGTTGCACACCTCACAACATGACAGCCACCATGGAGGTAATGGAAACCAGGACGGGTGCTTTGAACGCTAGGGAGCAGGGCATGATTTGGGAATGGAGCTCAGCCTACCAGTGTTCATGGTCCCCTATGCGCACAGAAAACAACCCCGTGCAGCTGGCTGCTTATCACCGTGGAGGTGGTGGGTAGGTGGTGGGTGGGGGGGGGGAGAGCAGAGTACCAAAGCAGTTCTTACCCAGAGTGAAGTAGGGGAGAGCTGTGTTGTCAAGATCATCCATTACGGAGATTCGCCCAGGTAGGTCGGTCCTAACGAATAGCAGGAGTCGGGATTCCCCCCCTCCTCCTGCTCCTCCTCCTCCTCCTCCAGTTCCTCCTCCAGGTCCTCCTCCACCAGCGCCACCTGCTCCAGCAGCGGCACCCCCTCCTCCTCCTCCTCCTCCTCCGACCACGTTCCCCGAGGCTCCGCCGGTGAAGCTGAACTCGTTCTCCCGGAGTACGGGCAGGGTAGAGACGGTAACGGTTTTCACCTCACACGGCGTCTCCGCGTCGCCCTCTTTGTCCCTCTCCTCGTCGGGCGATGTCACCCCTCTGTTCGCCCGGGCCGTCCGGCTTTGCGTCAGCAGGAGCGCGGCGAGAAGGACGCGGAGGTGCAGCAGCGGTATCCTCGCCATCCCGCTCCGTGTGCGTGGTTCCCTCGCTTTGAGTGGGGCTCATAAGCTGTCCGTTCACTTATAGTACAGTCGCTGCAAAGGAGTCGCGTCCGTCCAGGAGGCGGCAGCACAGGTGTAGTGAGAATGACATCTCTCAGCTCCTCGCACGCATCCATCTGCGCCCAGCACTGTGGGAGAACACATCACCGGAGCACGGGCATTTAAAAAACTCACAGATATGAGGTGGCGTCACTGTGTGGGCTTTTCCTTTCTTATTTGCTTCCAAAAAATCTTTGATTCAGATCACTGCTTTCCATGAGAGGGAGAGGAAAAGTTCAGATGTTTACCTCATTTGAATAAAAACATGATTCAGGCAATGTAAACAGACATACGAGGGGACAATAATAAACACATTTATGCATGGAGGTGTACAAAAGTACAGTTTAAAGGTGCCTCTGCTTGACTTTAGTGTTTACATTTTGTGCAGATTTATACTTTACTGTATTTCAGAGTAAAGAGTAAATATTGTGGCTTTCACTTCACTGAGTTTATTGGAGAGCTTTGGTCCAGATTACAATTCTTCACACCAGAACCGTGCATCCCCAAATGTGATTGCTCTGAGTTTGAATTCCTCGCTTAGCTGAAGGATTAAGTGTTCCTTTGTGTAACTTAATGGGTTGAGGAAATTCTCTGACAAGGTGATCTTACTTTAAAAAAAGAAGAAGAAAGAGTCAGAAACCGATTACCACTAAATGACCAAATAAAGTAGACTAATTGATTGAAGCTGTTAAAGCTTTTAAAGGTGCATGAAGGTGAAATATCTTCATTGATTATTATTTTTTTTTATGTCTAAACAAACTTAATAAACAAACTCTCTTTGCTTTCATGACTGAATAAACAAACTGACCTTAAAGGACAACACAACATGCTGTTTCACTTTGTGTATATTGGCGGACCCTGCCACCTCTCTAGCTTCAACCAGTGTTCCTTTTTTCCCCCTGAGAACAGCTTGTTTATTCAGTTATGGAAAAAAATAAATGTTTCTGAGTTTGTGTTATTAATTCATTAATATTATAAACATTATGAGTTTGTATTTCTTCCCCAAAACTACGTAGTGCCCCTTAAGCTAGTACAACTTAAATGTAATAGTCTACTTAACTTGGTTTCCTCAACTTTTTATGATTTAGTTGAATAAACTAATTAAAACCCTGTTAGATTCGCTGGAAAATGCCGTTAAGCTGCAAAAAGGTGTTTTTTTTTCTCAAACCAAGAAAAGTAGATACAGATACATTCACATTACAAACTTAAGATGAATTTATAGAATATGATGCATTGCTGTGGATTAAACTACCCAACAGTGTAGAAAGTAGTTAAAACACACACATTAATGCAGCAGTAATATATTCACTTCAGTAGTAAAACGCTGACAGGGAACATTATTCACTATGATGACTACTTTTACTTTGAAACTTTAAGTAAATTTAACATTAACTCTTTAACCATCATTAATAAATGGTACATTTATAGGTAATTCAAGTTTAGTAAATGGTTTATAAAGCAGTCCATTGTGTGTTAGCAGTGAACTAACTAATAACTTATAATACTTACTTTTACTTTAGAATGCAGGTCTGCATCATTTTTTTTCCCCAAACATGTCTTTGCAAGGTTCAGAATTCATATTTGCAAAACAGTATCACCTCAAAGTCCATTTATTAGTTGTTCTGGCACTTCTGAAAATATCATCATCAACAGATGGCGTTAACCAGATGCCGTGAGAAAGTGAGTGATCAAGTTGAGTTTCAAAGTTCATTTTCGAGCTTATTTTCTTCAAACCAGTTTGAGCCTGTAAGTTCAGTGGACAGCCTGAGGCGCTCTCGATGATTCACCAGTAAAACAAGAACTGCTGTGTAACGCACCAAATTAAATAGTGATTAATAATGAATAGTACAAAAACATCAGCGGTTAGTTAATGAGACCTCAGGTCTTCAACCTAACATACCCTAAAAGACTCAGCAGCAAGTTCTCAGCAGAGGATTTTCATTCATCCACACACCTACTGTGAACTTATTCACTATTAAAATTGATCTTCTCAAATAAAGAAGCTAAAGAAGTCTACTGCTTTAACTGAATGTGCAGATTCACCTGAAAGAACCCAGTTTAAACTGAAGTACAGTCCTTCGACTTCGAATATTTAACCTCGGGTGAAATTAAAGTGAGCAAACTTGTAATAGCAAAATCACGAGAGTTCTACAAAGAAATATAATACCCACATATACAAACAAGTACAAAATAATTCAAAAGAACTTTTTTATTGCATTGCATCAGCACACCAGCTCGACTCTGAGGACTTGAAACAAGGAGTCTTTGGTACAGCTTGCCTCATTCTGTTTCCCAAATACTTGAGGATTGATGGAAGGGTTAGGGTTAGACTTTTTTTAAAATCACACTTATTCTTTTTCAAGCTTTTATCTGTATAGCTTGTGTATATTAACATCAACATCGTCAACACTCATCCTCCTTTTGTGAAACCTAGTTAATGTTGCTTGCAATTTTCCGGATCACACTCCCTGTCATGACTGCCTTTAGCATCTGAGGCAAAGACTGTCATGGTTTGGGTTTTTTGGTTTGCCGATTTCTTGTTTTATTGTGTAGTTATATCCTCTTGTCTTGTTGCTACTTTCTACCTCCGTCCCTCCTGTGCTCCTCCGCAGTCTGACCCCTTTCCCAGACCTGTCTCGTTAACGTGGCCCTGTTCGCAGTGTCCCCTTGTTAGTTTAGATTGCATTCAAGCCTGTGTTGTCCCCTCACTCTGTGTTGGTTCGTCTGTTGTTGTCATCACGTCATTTCTGTTTTCATCCATGCGTCTCTTGTGCTCCTGTGCTTGTTCCTGGTGTTCCTGGTTTGTTCCTCGTGTTTTTTTTTTGGTTTGTCCATAGTTTTTGTTTCACTTTGGTCATTTCCTTTGCCTTGTTTTGCCAGTTATTCTGCTTTTTATTGTTGGTTGTGTAACATTTAAACTTATACACCGAATCACCGTGATGTCTCACCAACAACAACAGTCACTCCCAGGTAGACAACTGGCGGATGATTTGCATTGCCGACATATGCGAAATAAGAAAACTTGTTTATATCAGCTGTCATTTTCATCCGTAACTGTAGTGTTTAAAGATATATAGTTTAACATGTTGGTCCATCCTATCTGATGTTTCTGCTGTGCTTATTTTAGACTGTGTACTGTGATGCTTTCCCAGCATCTTAGATATCTACTCTACAGCAACAGCGGGGTAACTGCTAGTGTCATTTCCGTTAGTCTGTGGCCCAACAAATTAGGTCTCCAAGCTAATGTCAGTGAAAGTGCTGTTATTAATGAGGTATGCAAGCATCAAACATGCATTCTAGATGAATGAGATGTATACACTTTGAAATAACATCATAACAACAGACAATTTAATTTATGTAAGCTAGTGCATGAAGCAGGGGCTTTCTCCCCGGAAGGTATTGTAAACAAACTTTGTGATTGGTTCCTGTGTCCCAATTCCACATGGTACCGAAGTACCATGTGATTTTCATAGTTTAATGTTTTTGAAGTTGTTACCCCACATACGAATGCAGCCTCCCCTAACGCTGTACTAACAAGAAAAGGAAACAAGACGTGCACCAAACGTCATCAATCATGCATTGACTTTCAAACACAGTTGTCAAACCTGAATAAGAGCGAGCAAAATGTCTTAACAAATATTTTATACTTTATTATGAGCTTCCTGAAGCTGTCTCACCGGTACGAACAACTTGTTCTCTAAGCTTCATTGGTACCTTTGTGTTTTGTCTTGTGAAACAAGACTGTCCATCCACACTGAAAAATAAAAAATAAAAATCTGCTTCACACTCGCATAGTGAAGTACACTTATTATTTGTCACTTCCCCAGTGTGGACATATTGCTTACTCAGAACTTATTTAGAATTAATATGGAAAAGGGACACAGCGCCAGCCGTGCTCTCAGTTTTTCTCCGTGGTGCTGAAATATTCAAACACACTCACTGTTTCCTCCACAGTGCTCACAAGTGTTCAGTCACAGGGGCTGTCCCAGTCACTACTTTTGGAGTCTTGCGTACTTCGGTGCACATTCACATGCCACCTGGAAAGACGGCGCATCTTTCTTCTTCCTGAAAAGGACTAACCCTGAATTCACAAGCTCCTCAGATGGTCCCCTTTCTTAAATTAATAAGTCGTTCTCCCGACTTGGCCGTGTTCATGGACATCTAAGTCGTAAGGTAGAAACAACATGGAAGCCACAAACAATGTGTTGTATTTTAATGCTCAGAGTGTTAAAACAACACATTGACGGCTGTTTGAAGTTGGACGCATTGTATTACAAGGTGATTTTTCAGACTTTCACACTAGTGCATTCCTAAAACCACTAGAAATTGCTTTAAATGAGTTGTAATCAGGGTTAATGCTATGAGAGGTGGTTGATTTAATACACTTACTTTTTAATTAAAATAGAATTACGTGGGAAGTAAATACAAGTAAACTTTTAATATAAAATCATTTTTCATCAATTAAATCTATTTAATTTTAAAATACAGTTTAAATTCATGGAAACTAAATGTTATGTACCTTTTAATATTAAACTATTATCACGTAAAAATGTTCCCAAAAGTGAAGTAAGTGATGAAATAGCATAAAAAAATAAATAAATAAAAACTCCACTGTGGTGCTCATGACTTAAGTTTTAGTTTTATATTGAAAGTATGTATTTAATGAACATGTATTTAATCATATAATGCTAAAAAAAAAACATAAACTAATCTACGGCACTCTATGTGGACAAGAAGTAACTGCTACAGCCTAATACCATATAACAAATTACACATGAGCAAAAAAATGATAAGCAACCTGTAAATTAATAGAAAGTTTATTACCATCAATCACACATTTACTGTTTCTGACCTTCTGAGTTGTGTTCGGACTTGAGGGGGCGTTCATGTGTATTCTCCTAGTCAGGAACTTATTTCTCGGATTTTACAACACCACATGAATGCACCATGAGCTCCTTTTCCCAAATCATGAGTGCAACCCGTCGCTAAGAAACAAGTTATTTAGTAATCGTGTAGTTTTCATGTATGAACGTGCCTACTTTCTCCCAATAAGTGAACACAGCTTCGCCTGAGCCACAGTAAGTAGAAAGGACTATATCAAGGAATGTCTGCCTGAAAAGTTTTTGTCATGAGCTTTCTTTGGAGAATATACTTAAAAGGTTCTTTCAAGTAGCCAAATCTGGCAACAGACTCAGTAAGTAGCTCTAGAGTAGTTTCAAGTGTGCACCATTCATTAGGTTGCTTTAATGTTGCGCATGTTCATTTCAGAAGTGTGTTTTTGGTCAGTTCGTAGTCAGGCACATTCACTCTCCAAGCCATGAGCCAGTAATAAGGCCAGAAGCCAATACACTCAACCCCCACTTGCGGCACACTTACCCTGATACCGGTGTGATGCAGTAGTTAGAGCTATTGGAGTATATCCCATAATTCATCATGGTCTCCTGTTAGTGGTGCCTATTAACTGTTTCTCCAACTGATGCAGACACAAATAAATGAAGGTCTTGGAGTTCTTTATATCAGAGAACTGATTATATTCACACCAACGCATCATGTCGTGTCTTCGTAATATTAGCGAAAATATCAAATATTGGCAAAGCCATGAAAAATATGACTTTCAGTGATTTTTTTTAAAAGGCCATGGTGAATAACAAAACTTAATAACGACGAATGATTCTTCATTCTGGATGCATGAACTGCCCACAGACCCCCAAAGCACAATACAAAAATAAAAAATCCATTTATCTGGCCTCAGAATTTTTAATTTTGATATTGATCCCAGTGTTCTCTGTTCTGGGCAGCCAGGAGCAATTACACAGCTATTTTATTCAAGCATAAATTTTGGCAGAACCTCAAATGCACTTATCGCTTACTTTATTGTATTACTCCTTCAGCTGCCCTAAATATGTTTTTCTTGTCAATTTTGGTTTATTGTTGGGTTGTTCTTGTGTTACTTGTCGTGTTTGTCTGTATTTCTATGAAAATCAAGTGAGATTAAAAGAAAATAAAAGCTCTCGAGCTCGTACGACTGAGCCAAAATTTGCCTGAGCAGTGGGGAGAGCTCATTAACTGAGTCCCAGTGCGTCTTTAAAATCCACCACACATTTGCACTGAAAATATGTCACACTAGTCGGCACATAACTTGCAAATACTTTACCGCAGATGTGGGAAATGAAATGGTCTGTGTGTGTCTCTATTGTTTCTTAGTGGTTTTGATTTTTTTCAACATTTTTCCAGAATCAGTCCTGATTCAACACTCCGTTGATTTTTGGCTATTCTTTGAGAGTTGCTTGGCAAACATTTCACCCTTGATTACATTATTTTCATACTCGATTTAGTCATGTCGAGGCAAATCTAAAAATCACTGAACAACAGTTGCAGCATTATTATTGTTCAGGCAATGCATCCCATAATCAGCTCAGTCACCAGAACAAATGTTGGCAAAGTACGCCTCTGCAAAACAGATAAGTCAAAACTGTACGTTTCTTTATGTTGCAACTTTACGTTTCTTTGGGTTCACTTTTTAATTTCACTCTTGTGCTTATGTGCTGGTAAGTCTTGGCACAAAAACCACTTAGTTAGGGATAGGAAAACATCATGTTTTGGCTTGAAACACCACAATCATGGCTGGAGATTTCCTGAGGTCTCGTAAAAACATCCAATTTTGTCGCCACAAACACAGCTGCAAATTGTCCCTAACCCTCCAGACTTCACCTGTGCCCGTCTCCGCCGTGTTCTGGACAATGCTTGCGTTTCCACTGTGTCACTGCACATTTCAGCAGTGTCCCAGGAGCAGCTGTCGGCTCTGCTCCGTGGAGAATACGCGTCGAGTTTACTTTTGACAGAAGTGAACTGCAGCTGCGTCAAGCTGCACAAAATCAAGCAAGGCAGGAAGTCAGACAGCGGAATGGCAAAATACATTACCCTGTGCAGACAGGGGATCTACAGCACAACAAAGTTGAAAATTAACAATAAACACACTTAAAACAAACACAAAACAAGACGATTTAACTATGTAGCCCTCTCAACCACAGTGGAGGCACAAAAGTCAAGGGAAAAAATGGGAGCATGCTTCATATCCCGACGTGAAAGTCAGGTAATAAACATGTAACATGAGTGTGATATGAAATGTTTTGTTGGAAATACACCTCACAACACACCTATGGCATGTACAGATGTTAGTGTATCTGTGGTTTGCAGAAACTTTAACTGCTAACATTTTTATCCTGCCAACTGGGCTGCCCATAATCTGTACGCTACAAAAAAAACCCAACTCTTTAGAAGATGCCACAGAGCACAGCTGACCTAGCTACTCAACCATCATAATTCGCCAACTTTTCCTAATGACAATGGAAGGGCAGTTGTCCTCATCTGGTCTGTCGTCTTTCCATCTTTTCCTTCCATCTCTTCCATGCATTTTTATGTGAGAGACACAGGGAAAAGATGAAACTTGTAAAGTAGGATAAACAAAGAGAGGCGAACGAAGACAAATGAGATGAGCCCCATGAGTATTTGCTTGCAAACTCTCTCTCCGTCGCACTGAAACATTCAAACCCAGCCTGTGTCTCTGTTGAAACCAAATTCGATTCAAAAGGCACACACATCAAATGTTCTGCTTTCATTTTTAAAAAATTCCATCATTTAGAATATCACATAGCCCCGGCCAAACCGTTTCCCTTTTCCTTGCTTCTTTTTTTAGTGCAACACAAACGACTGTTATCATTTCTTTGTGGCCAGTACAGATGCAGATTACTCTCTCGTATCCTTGTGATTTTCTCCAGCCGCCACACAGAATCAACACTATAAGGTTCCTGTCAGAGAGTGCATCCAAATCCAATGTTCCATTGATTTCCATTTTTAACCTTTAGTAACTTTATTACCTCATATAAAAGATCCATTTAAATAACACACTTTTTGCAGAAATTATGTTTTTAATCATACAGACCCCTTTCCTACTCTTAACTTTTAAGTTTCCAGTTGAAATCACAGTCATTTTTGTCAATAAGTGCTTACAGTCCTTGGTGTTCCATCCTATTTATCTTGGCAGTGACACCAAAGGTATGCATGGCCCTGGAAGTTAATTGGCATCCTTAAATTGCCGTTTAGATTCTGTGGCTGCAGTGTTTAATCCATACTTTGAAGAGCTAACATCAAAGTGAACCCATCTAAGTCACTGCTGCATCCACCACCAACTACACTAATTTGCATTTGGGCAACTTTCTCCCTTTTCCCCTCTGTGTTAATTTGACATTTTAGTCAGTCTGTCATAATGATTTCCTGATAGAATAGTTGGCTACAAAGATTAGCCTAAAGGGCAAATCTGACAAGCTTTGCTGTCCTCCTGGTGAAACTGCTGACACGGTGGAGAGATCTGGTGTGGGCCCACGGAGCATATGCCATAGTTTTGCAGACATAACCTCTTTGGCTGATAGATTTCATCGAACACCGTCTGTCTTTAATGGGCAAACAGTAACAAGACATCAGATAGGGCTGATTGATGCTGTTGTGCTGGGTGAGGTGGCGGAGAGCTGCAAATGGCAGCTGAAACAAGGGTATGGAAAGGAAAACTGCATTGTTATTAGCTGATGGAGAGCTGTGGTTGGTTATATGAGATTTATTGCTCAGGAAATTGCTTCGACCTGAACGCCGTGGTAGCCTCTGACTCTTTCAAAATTGAATTTGATAGACAACAAGCTAACGTCCGTCGCACCTAGACAGAGATGGTTAAACAGATTTCTGTGGCATAATGAGTAAAGGACCTGACCTATTCCCTCGCTGCTTTACTCAGCAAGACTGGGGGAGCGTTTGATGTCAGCACATGATTGAAAAGTCTGTCTGTTCTTTCCCTCGAGTTCGATGTCATTCGACACTAGACATGGGAGTATTTTTTTTTTTTAACAAGCCCTCACCCAAGGTCTAAATCCACAGACAAGAGAAGCAAATTTGGATTGAGACAGAAAATGAATACTGCTTCCTGCTCCTTCATCCATCTTTAAGAAAATATATAATTCGGTAAGCTCTAAATCTTTAAGTGGACCTGTGCAAAGGCCAGCTTGAGTAGACTGTGGATGTAAAGATCAGTCTGTAAATGTCGATACATGAGTGGGTGTGAGGCTCTAACAGCTCAATGACCTATGCATTTGTTGCAAGCAAATCCAACAGCTACTATAGATACAGATAAGAAGGCTGCAATGAGATAAAGATCCCATGGGTGCTACGGGAATAACACAAATGTTGTGAGTCTGGGATATATTTATTCTAATGTGGGCGGAATTAAATTTCACATATAAATATGAGATGCTAGTATGACTGAACTCGACTTTACTTTTCTCATTTTACAGATACAGGTTTGACAACTGCAATGGCAATGAGATCCCACGGGTGACACGGAAATAACACCAACGTTGTGAGTCGGGGACGCTAATGTGGGAGTGATCAAATTGCATACATAAATATGAAAACCTAGTATGACTGAACACAGCTTCATGTTTCTCATTTGTGACACAGCTAGCATGCTACCCCAAACGGTTTTGAAGCAGTTTTCTTTTTTCTTCAACTTTGATTCAAATATAAACAAGACTAAAAGTCTACAGCCATGCGAGCTGCTCTGTTGAGCTAAATGCTAATGGAATCCAACATGTTCTTACTTGAAACTCATCAAAATGACAGCTCGGTCAGTGACCTTCAGTTTCATGATATGATGCTGACCCTTCTCATGTCAGTCTTGCACATGAGGGGCAGCGCTGTCATGTTAGCAACAATACTTAGTATGCATCACTTGGTTAGACTTTCAGAATAAAGCTTGCTGACACTTATTGTGACATGTGACTCTTGGAATGTTTTTATCGTTGTCAGATGATCGCAGTTCGGTTAGGTTTAGGCATAGAAACCACTTGGTCAGGTTAAGGAAAAGATCATACTAAAAATAACTATGTTAACGACTTATGTTACGTAAGGCTGCTCTATTTGATGTGTTTCATGTCAACCAAATGAAGGCAAAGGTTTGGTATGCAACTTGTCTCTGGTGGTACTCTGCAATGATCATATATGTGCTTTTGGGAGTGACGTGTTGGATTCCTCTGTGCACCATAGATGTCTGTACCATATCCCTCCACCAGTCGTTGAGACTTTTCACTTGGAAAAAAAAGAAAAAAAGACACAAATATGATACTCATGGTGGAATTAAGCATAATGTCAGGGGATCACCATACATGTCATGACAATCCATTTAGTATTTGTTTGAATATTTCAATCTGGACCAAAGTGGTGGACTGACCGACAAACAGGCCGCTATTTGCATCCGTGGAGCCATGCCGCTCGGATGGCTAAAAAGGTACTGTGTCATCAAATCCTAAAATTCAGCAAGCTAACAGTACTGTATACTGTATGTGTAACTAATTCTTGTAGGTTCTTCTTCATGAGTCGAAAACAGTCCTGCAAGCTGTTCTGTACTGGCACAATTTTTCCTGAGCTATCTTTGTTAATTGATTAGTTTTAAGTTATCTGGAGACTGCCCCAGTTCTGCAGGTGTAAACAAAGAGCTCCTCAATTAGAAAGTGGGTTACACCTGGAGGACAAACACACACCCACAAAACTCACCGAGCACACAGCAAACGCCATCCAACAAATTGGTTTAGTGGGCGCTGAGCACACATTCCAGCAAATGTGTACAGCAGGCTCCTGATAAGTCTGTTTGGTTCAAAGTACAGAAACTTCAAATCTGTTCCCCTAATTTGGTGAGTCATGTAACACATGTGGGGGCTGGACCTTGATAAATTTCATGGTTTCAACGCTTCCATCAGCACTGGTACATTTTATGAAATCAAGAAAGATAAGTGTGTTGGGATGTAATTATGAGTCTTTCAGTTTAAACCGTGGATTCCATTCACTGAGCAAACACCTCAGGAAAAATTAGGTTACTGATTTTTTTTTTCTTTTTTTCTCACAGTATCAGCTGCTTTGTTCACCAAAACGCCTGTGTTTTTTGTTCTTGTCCTCCACAGAGGACACGAGAATTTACTATTTGTTTCACAATAACATGGGAGACAGTGCTCTGTCTGAGGCAGAAAAAGCACTGACACAGAATCGGTAGGGGAGCGAGGCATGAGTTGACTTATGAGAAGACGAAGACCCATAAGCCTTTTTGGAAGAGAGTATTGTCACATGAAAAAGTGAGAGTTCAAAAAGTGTCAGGTCAGAGAGATTTAGATAAAACTTTAGAACAATGTTCAAATCTCTTTGGTAAGCTTCATGGCTTAAAAGTTAAATTACAAAGGCACATTGGTATCTTAAAGAATAGTGATTTGTTAAAAGGTCAGTGTATGAATGTAATGTTTTCTTGACAGCCATTTTGTCATCAACGAATGAAAAATGAAAATATATATATTTACCCTTTACGTTATGCTTAAAGGTCATTTTGATACCATTTTTGTGCAGACAAATCATTTTGAGCATGTAGAAAGGTTCAGAATAAAAGTATCTCTTTTCCTTAAAAACATTCTGATGATTGAACGAGTAATTTTCATGATTTGTCCGGTCCAAAATTATTGTTTTGTTTATCTCTGTGTAAGAATTCTGACAGTTGGTTCCAGCTTTGAACAAGGTTTGTCAGCCGATAGTAATACTATACAGTGGTATACTGTCATGATATACGATTGTTGGTAGAGTCTTGGTAGTTGGCAGTTTGTGGAAAAAAACTTTAAAAAATGTCTGCAGTGTGTGCCCGGCATACTGGTTGCCCTTTTGTTTGCTAGCTAGTGCTAGCAACGTTAATGTTTGCTTGCTAGCTTTGGCAATTTTAGCTATTGCAAAAAACTGGCAACCACTTGAGGGAGCAGATGATTAGAACAGCAATGTTGTGACGTGAAGGGGCAAATAGGGGGCAGCATATCACCGGAGGAACAGCTAACTGCTCCTCACTATACTCATTACTTTAGCTATCTGTTGCTGTATCTACTAGCTGCTGTCAGCTACTTTGCTCAGTTAGCTGTGCAGCTAGCGGCCCTGAGCTGACTCTAGTTTCTGCAGACCAGGAGCTCTGAGCATCTGGTGCTGGCCTGAGCTCCGACCAGAATGAAGAGACACGGCAGGCGAGAGAGAAGTGGGTCATCACAAGTGTGAAAAGGCAGCATCTAGAGCAGTGAATAACGGATTCATTTTGACCAGGCAAGAGTTGGTGATGGAACATTGGAAAAACCAAGATGGTGTTGGCGAGTTTTATTTCGAATCTGTCAAGGTTGAATTAAGTTTGCTTCACGATGAGTTAACAAGCCAATTAAGTTTGTCTTAGGCTGGTAGAAGAGAGAAACTCAAATTCAGAAGGTGTACGGTTGTATTTTCTGTTTAATATGAAAATAGATGGAAAAATATGTCCTTTCTTGACATTTTGTTATTTTATCTTGTAAATTAATTGGACTGAAAAAGCTTAGAGAGCTTGTGAAACGTGACAAACTTGTCTCTCTCATACATCTCTCAGCTGAACCTGCCAACAGCTTTTGTGACGACAGCAAAAGACCAGTCCCAGCCTGTGTCTACCGGTACTTTATGCCCTGCTGCAGTGGGACCGTGGAACTGATTCATGTCTCTGCTACACTGGAGCCATGGACTGTTGTCATTCAGGGCCACATCCCACCTCATTGACAGCCCTGTGGCTCTCTGACAGACTCCAAGTGTTAGGAAATCTACCTCTGGATGACCCCACCCCCTGCTCATATCCTCCTCCATCATCCCCGTTGAGAGTTGCCAGGTCAGCTGTCGCCCCTGCTAACCGTCCACAATTCCTGGCCCACTGACTCACCCATCCGTTAGTCCCGCCGGTGACGGACGGGGTAGGTGGGACAGTCAGGCAAGGTCAGAAGTATGGTCTTACTCTCATTACTCCGGCCTTGGTCCCTGCCATTACTTTTACCGCTCCCTCCTCCACCACCACTCCCTGATCCATCTGTCACCAGCATTAAGAGCAGCGCAATATATTCCTCCTACCCCCAGGCATGTTTTATTACAGCATTTAAGCTGTTGCACTTGGAATCTACTGCAGAAAGTTGTTCTGAGAGTTTAAAGGGAATTTAATTCTCAACCACATAGTTTATTTTTTAGCCCTTTTTTAAAAAAACGAAATCAAAACACAGCTTGGTTGCAGACTCAGACTGAATAATTATATTTGCAAAACAAATACCGAGTGTGGGCCGGTGGACATTAAAGGCTGTTAAATTTATTATAAATATTGAAAATTTCGTATTGCAGATAAAGCTTAAAAAATGCATTGTCAAAACTAATTTCAATGTTGCTCTGGGTAATTTCTACATTGTTATCATTTGTCCTTAGCAGCCTCAGTATCTGTGCTTCCACTTCCTCTCATAACATTTCAGTCTATTCCTGTGCTGATGCAATTTATTGTGCTTATGAAAGAGTGAAGCCCACACAGTCAGACTTATAAAAAGTGTCTGGCTGAAATGTTGGACATCTAAGAGCAGTAGGTGATTTGTTAATTTTTAACAGGGGGGATGGGAATGGGAGCACCACCCTGCCCCGACACACCTATGTACACCTACCAAAGGACATTGTTGACGCCTTAACCATAACTGTGACATTTCTAATTATACAATTCCATTTTATCCAGTTATCTTCCTTCTCTCCCTACTACAAATGTCTTTTTATAACTGTATTAAAGTAATGAGTAAATACACCTTTAAATTGTATGCAGTGGACTGAGTTTATTCAGGCAGGGTTTTCTCATGTTTTTCACAATACACTACAAGCAGGGTCATTTTAAGTTACATGACCACTTGGAATTTTTTACCATCTAAATTCCTTGAAGGACACACATTGAACATTGTGCAAAATTAGTAGAGCCCGACCGATTTATCGGCCGATATTAGCCTATCACAGATATATCGGTATCGGTGTATATGTTGTCTGATATGCATCGATATGAAAACCTTATATTTAAAAACTATAATGCAGAAAAACATGCTTGGGCTAATTTAAAATTGGTGTAATGACATAGTTTGTCCAGCAGAGCGTGCTTCAACGGGGGATAAAACAGCTGGTGTCAGGAAATGTAACAGCTACCTTACTAATAGTTAAACTATAAACCAGCACAAAAATGACAATTACCAACATAAGCCACCATGTTCTGAACAGACACACTACAAACACATACAAAAAGCAACATTTTAGTTTCAGAACAAGCAAACTTGTTGTGCTCCTCCTCTACATGAGAGACGCGCTGGGAATCCTGGAAGCTGGTCTATGACGTCGCGTCTGCTACAGGTTTTGTTCCGCCCTCCGCATGGCATCATACCATGAATGTATGAAGAGAACCCCAGTGGGAACGTTTCAGAAGCGGAGCCTTTGGCCTGCCCGATATTGTTGACTTGCTCAGATTTTGTTGATCTGGTCATTTTTTGTTTTTATACAATCGGGAGTCTGCACAGGGTGTTTTATTTTGAAAATTGACCGGATGCTCTATGCCCTTCCTATGTCTCTGACTTCCTGCCGACGCGATCTGCTCTGTGCAGCTTGTTGCGGCTTCCGTCAAAAATCGACCAGGCAGCCGGAACGCAAAGCAGCCGTGCACGGCTCAACTGTGCGCCGTCGATGGAGGCCGCTTGTGATTTGTAACACACTTTCTGCTACTAGGGGATGGAGAGTGATGGCAGGTTAACAAGGGGGATGCGTTTTGGTAATTTTGCTAACAAGGGGGACGGCATCCCCCCTCATCCCCCCTCAAATCGCCTACTGTCTAAGAGCATCAACTCTTTTCTCTCAACGCTGATTAAATCACTTGGTTTGTTGAACTGACACTATTGAAAAAAAGAAAACTGGATGATCTGTCATATTTCACCTTTAATATAGGAATGGAGTTAGACTGCATCCTCACTTTAAAAAAAAAATCAACTCAATCGAGCATTCTTTCTTGTTTTAAATTATCTGAACACTGTTTCAAAAATCACGCTTATGTTGCGCTTCTCTTTCTGGAGGAACATCTGTTTTGTCTCCTGAATTGAAAACTGCAGCTCTGTGTTACAGTGTGTTTCTACAGAAAGATGAAGCCAGACTCCAAAGTAGAACAGAGACTATAAAAGATCAATTTCTGCTTCCCTGTTCTGGCCTCCAGCAGATTTATAAGACTCTCATTACAGGGCTGCTTTCCTGGATGAAAGGTGGGCCAGCACAGACGTTTGTGCGGAGAAACTGAAAATTAAATCTAATCCAGGCCAGCTGTATTTGCATACGACAAATTAGGCCACAAAACAGTCGGTAAATGTGTCTAATTTAAAATCTTTTAACGCAGCTGTACTAACAGTCCATTGGTCTTGACAAAGGCCAACGGTGATTTGTAGCCCTACGCCTCATTTGACTGGCAGGGTAGGAGCATGGGTGGCTAATGTTAGCCTGTAAAGCACCGCCAGTGGCCAGGTTATGAAGCAGTGCTCTTTTTTATTTGATGACTTGATTGACAGCACAAAGTTCTAGTCCATGCTCTTCTGTCTCCATCAGATTAACTGCAAATGTCATGGTGATGATACCAGGATTGCCACAGTAACACAAGAGAAACCACCACAGCTGAAGACGGCATATTGGAAGTGTCTGGTACCATCTGTTTACGGTAACGCAATCGCCGACGACCGATGGGTGTTGAAGGGTTGTACCATTTCATTGGAGGAGATTTCAGCCCGTGTGACTCTGTTCTGAGGGGTAAGGGGGCACTCGAAAACAATGGGTAGTGCGTAAAAATTGCAAACGAGATTGAGTCTAAGGTTACGTTTAGATCCCAACTTTAAGTCTCAATTTTATCGAAATAAATTTCTGCAGTTTTCTTATCCTACTGTACGATCTCTTACTGTATGATTAGCATTGTTGAACATGCATCTTTTGTCCTCATTTATTAAAGGGGCTCTATGTAACAATCTGTAGTAATCAACATGTATTAATCACTTTTTTATTGGCCATATGTGAGCGGATTGTGACGTTCCCCGTCTCTCTTGGTTGCTTATACATACCTGTGGACCATTTGTTTGATTTTAAGTTTCTCTTATGCTGCTGGACTGTGGATTTCTTTGCAAAGGACTCAGATCGGATTCGCCATGACAGTCCAAAGGATGTGACTTTATGCACACTCTCTCAGCGCCTCTCTCCGCTCTGCTAACAGAGCAACAGTAGCTTACGTTAGCTTTGTAATGGATTGGTTTTATTACAGTATGACTAAATCACAAAGTTACATCAATTAGGGATGAATTTTAATAGAATGTGTTGCATGTGAATCTTGCAATCAGTTGACAGAGCAACAGAAAAAAAAAACTGATGAATCTTTTCAAATCTTATGATTGTGTGACGAGGTAAACTTTTGGGCAATTAAAGGGATATTACAGCACAGCACAGGAAATACTAAGAACACTTTTCATTTCAACAGCATGTACCAAACCTATTATGTTTTACTTGTAGGAGAGATTGCACAAACACAAAACATATTTTGCTCACTTAGAATGGCAATTTCACATTTCAGTGCCAATTCTTTCACATTGTAAGGTTTTCCTTTCTTTTACAAATACTCCAAAGAGAGAAAAAAAGTGTAAACCACATAGGAATATTATCCAGCTGGTGAAGCACATCCCCCTGAAAATCACATTTCATTGCGAATTGAGTTCAGCATTGCAACACAACATATCACACTGCTTCTCTTCAGTGTCCACATCAGCTTATGTAACCGGTCCTCTTGACCTGATACAGACACAAACTACTGTTCAGGATTTCAAAAGAGAAAGAGGGGAAGGACCTGAGTTACTAATGTTGCAGAGGAGATTATTAAAGCACTACAGTATCTCTTTCATCCAGTCATGGTGTACTCTGTTTTTTATTTCCCAATGCCCCTGGCTCATCAGCAAGACCCCAGACCTAATTTGCAGTTCCTGACATGACCCTCCCACACACTGACTGCTATAAAATCCACGCCTACAAACTAATTAGATGGACACAGCACGCAAGTAGAGCAACTGATAATTAATGCTGTGACTAAATTTATGCCTGGGAGTTTTTTTATTTATTTATTTATTTTTTTGGATCACAGCCTCAGTGGAACTTGATCAGATGTAAAAGATGTTGTGAAAGGTAGAAGAGGAGGAGAATAAATACCCTTTTTTAAAAAATGCATTTTAACACAAAGCCTTAACTTATGCAGACTGGTGATGAATTACTTCAAGGATGAGTTTGCAAGCACACTCAAAAGCAGAATAGTTATGATTTTAAGATGCTGCTCTGTCGATCCCAATACTAACGTGCCACATTTAGTGTGTTTTTTGAATGATAATTTTGGCAGATTAATTTGTGTTTTTTTATTTTATTTATTTTATTTGTGCATAATTATCAGTATTTTCTCCCTTTCCTTTGAGCTAATGATGGAGAAATAAGTAATAGTTTGGCCAGAGGCTGGATGTTCATCCTCTTCGCAGTAGCTCATTTGACAGACAGAATAAACAAGGCAACATCTGCATTACAAATGTGTGCTCTCAGACACAGCGCAGTCATACAGAGAGATGTACTTAAGATGCAAAACATACAAGGTTGCTACAAACCTGTTTAGCAGTCAAGAACAAACACCAGGCAGAATATCAGATTTGATTAATAAACAGAACAAAACCTGATTTGTATAACTGAATAAAAAAATGCAACTTAATAGAAAAGTAAAGCCTCTGTCCTGTGCCATTAGAAGCCACACTTCCCCATCACACGTGCTTATTAAAAGCAAGTGTCTGAAAAATGACTACAATAAAAAGTCTGATAGATGTTCAAGAGAAATAAAAGCACTATGAGTTTATGCAAAAATCTACACTAGCTGATTATTTTCTTGAGCACAATTTGCATACAAACCCCAAAACATCACATTTGATCAAGATGTTTGTAGTGGTGTGCTTGAGCACTGTGCATAATGTCGAGCTGTTTTTGAACAAAAGTGAGAGCCAGCAACATAACTACAGTACAGTATATGAGGCAAAAGTGTGCTGTCGGTTATGTCAGGTTTAACTTTGTGGTATATTTTACATCACGCTTACCTTGAAAGGAGCAATTTGTAAGATATGGTTTCAAAATGAAATGATGATGAGCTATCATTATCAACAGTGTGAAGAAACAACAGCGTTGACGTTATATCAAATATGCTTGATCTATGTATTGTGTTGTGGAGATGTCTACTGAAGATAGCATGCTAACCAGCTAGCCCCGGTCCATTCTGTCTCGTAATACCGCTTTGTACCGGTAAGAGGCAATAATCCGATTGCTCCGTAGTTTCAGCCGGCAGACATACTGTATGCCAGCTGTTTGTGTAATATATGAACAAAACAAACTCACAAAATGTAAAGAAATTGTATACTCCAACTTTTGCCTTACTGAACAGAATAATACTTCCAACTCCATGTCGCCTCTCTGCCAATGCACGCCTCTCCCATCCATGCCTTCCGTCTCGTCCCTGTGGTCATAATCTGCAATCTGTAAATCGCCTCTGTACTGTATCCCCTGTCTTTAAACTGACCTCGGTCACTCTTGGAGGCTGTGTTCTGTCTCCCCCACAGTGAGAGGCAGAACAAGGTTCAAGGTCCTGGTCCAGACAAACTTAAAGGCCACTGGCTCCTCGGCTTACTGAGTCATGAGCTAACTAGCTAATAGTTAGCTACAGCCAAGGATAGCTAACAAAGAGCAGCAGTTTTCGGTGATATGATGCCACCTGTATTTTTAGAGCTACTTTTGGATTCTGGCTATATTCTTCAAATTGCACCTTTAATATTCTTGTCTCGTGCACATATTTTGCACACAATCACCTGCACACTGACATCAATTAAACACTTGTACTTTATCTTTTGGACAGATACCTGGTCTAAGATATTCTTTAACACATAGCATGTGCGACTAGGTCAAAATATGATGAGGTGGCTGCAAATAGCAGACACTAAATTAACTGACTGCGTTTATTACTGTCACGGGATGACTGCACCACAATCAACACCAGAATAATGAATCAAAATTCTGCAATCAACACAGGATCCAGCACAATTAACCGCACATTAACATTTAACAGTACAGCTTCCATATAGCTATATCACTTCCTGCGACACCTGACACATGGAGCTAGTGAGGAGCTTCAGGCACAGAGAGGAGACCAGCCACCTTCTTGAAAACACCTATCCAGGTGGTTTGTCCCCTCAATACAACACTTGAGTTGTATAGATAATGTATTAATCAATCACTTAATGTGCTGCTGGCCACCGCGGTTCGGTGCTAGCTCAAAATAGCACAAGTTAATTTGCATGAACTTTAATGAAGAGAGGCACTACAAATTCCCAGAGCACCACAACATGATAGGAAAAGCTTTTTTTTAACCACTTAGTAAAGGAGACATTTATTTTTTTCTGAGCTTTGGACACAGAATGACGAAAAAAATGAAAAAAATCACAGCATGCACAGGGTTAAAATATATACTGACTGTTTTTAATATATGACACGCACAGGCTCACCCACAGTATACACTGTTGTTTGTTTTAATATTGGTTAATGGAAAAGAGTCAGTGGGAAAGAACGCTGGCACAGGCAGTCAATATTTATTCTGAGCACTGTGCATTTGCAAATTTAATTTTGCCTTCCGTTTTATATTCTGTGGAAATGCCAAGTGTCATCAACAAGGCTGTGTTACACTACAAAGCAATAGCATCTTCAGCTTAACCCTTTCGGCAATCTCTTATAAGGTTGTGGTATTACAAGCACCCTTTTGACATAAAGGTGACTTAAAGTTTCACCATATACAGTAGTTAAATGACATAAAGAAATATAGTATGATGATAGAAAAATATTACCCCCACCCCTTTTTTCTTTTGTTGGGATGTACAGTATTTCACTCTTATAACACACATTAGCCCATTGTTTACTGTAGCTACACGATTCAAAATAAAAGCACTAATTAAAAAAAAGAGAGAAGGTGGTACAAGGTAAAAATACTTTACATTTCCTTAAAAATGTTACATTTTCTTGGTGAGAAGGTGTCGAGGGATTTTCGCTTTTCGCTGCAAAAGCAACTCCCACCACCTGATCAAGGCATTGTGGGTGGTTGACAGTGCGAACATTCACACCTTATGTCACCACTGTAAGGTGAAATAGCAGCAGCTGAATTCATGTGAACTACAGGAGACAACTGATAGTGTACACACCAGGGAGCAGGCTTGGGGAGGCACGGAATATATGTAACAGGATTACGTTATCAGGATACAGAAAGAAAAGGTAACTGTACTCTTGTAAAGTTACAGAATTAGATTACAGATACATTCAGTAAAAAAGTCTCACACAACATCGCTCTGGTCCTGAGTGACACCAAATACACAAAAAAATAAAAGTCATCTTATTGATATTTCTTTTCTCTCATCTGTATTTGCATATATCTGGTGCAAAGGTAATCCAGAAGTTACAGAAATTACATTACTTTAATATTATAATACTTGGATTACGTTAATGACTGAACAGGTAATTAATAACTGTATCCTAATACATTTCTAAAGTAACCGTCCCAACCCTGCCAGGGAGTTAGCAGCAACAGGGGCTGTAGTGCATATGGAAATGGCCGATCCGGTTTGGGAGACGAAGGGACTGAGTGAAAAGCTAAAAGTTATAAATTAAAAGTAAAAACAAAACAAAAAGTTGATGAACCGAACAAAAACTCAAACTCAAAAGTATAAACTATGAATTTCAAAAAAAAAAAAAAGAACACATTGCTGCTCAACCCATAAAAACCTGTTCAGTGAGAGAGGATTAAATAATATATTACAATATCCATCCTTTTTACAGTTGTGTCATGTTTTGTGATGGTTGTAAGGTTCCAACATCATTGTGGGGTAACTGATGTATTTCATCCTGCAAGTCTGTCCACCAGGAGCAGCAGTTATTAGGTGCAATGACATGACAAAGCAAAGGAAGTGCCAGCATCCTGCAAATATAGTATATATACTATACTTTTTTCATGCCCACGAAATTGCGGTATCCCTTCATGAGGTATATTGTGTGTAATTCCCTGAGAAAGCATTGAGGCAAGGTGTCTGCCCTCTTGATAACCCCAATGATTTACCTACACTCACCCACCTGGAAGCTGGAGGTACGACGTGGTGACTGTGTAATTGTACTTGTTCTGTGCTTGCTTAAGATGCAAGGGTATTAATGTGGTACCAATATTATAATAGGTATGTAGACAAGGTCACTAATCAGCTGTAACAACAAAAAGTATGTGACTACAAAGTGGGTAAGTGTGGTCCCAGAATACATATTATATGGCTGCATCGGTGAGGATTTAAAGGTTATCTCGTGTGCAACCAACAGGGGGCAATGTTGTTCTGTGATTAAACTGGTCATTTCACTGTGAGACTCCAGTGCTGGAAATTCTATGGAGCATATACAGTCGGAAAGGTTGGAAAAAGAAGAAAATATAGCAAAACAAATGAATAAAACCACCAGAGGAGATAAGTTTTGGCCGGAGCCAAATGACTTCAGGCAGCTTCATTTAAACCTCTAAATCGGATTTTATGCTGAAATTGTTCAATAATTAGGGAATACAGTGAGGCTATCGTAAATGTCACACCAAATATATCAGCACAAGGTATCAGACCCAGGTACAGCAGCACGAAATACAGTGCAAGTCATTCCAGGAGGACCTTTCCTGTGTTTCACCTGACCTCACTAGAAATTCCATCTACAACAAATCTAGTGGAGGCTGGAGTGTAGCAACATGTTTCTTTTTCTCCATTTGTGCTTGTATGTATGCATATGCGTGTTTGTGCACGACACATGTAGGGCGCTGCAGGTATGCAAAGAAGCAACGCAGCCACCAATGAAAATGCTTTCACTTGCCAAACATACGACAAGTGATTTTTTTTTTTTGCAAAGCATATTAGAGACACTGCATTCACTTTGAACAAATATGCTATGCCTGGATCTCAAGCCTAATAGAAAGCACTTTGCCTTGTTTGCCTTCTTTTACCACATATTATTCCACCAAGATCAACACGCCGCTGCGATTAGAACAATGCGGCGGCTCACAAAAGCTGAAGGTGAAACATTCACAAAGAAGCTCTCCTAACTTTGCGCTGGGGCAACAATGACACCCCTTATCTTATGAAAGTGGAGAAGCCTTGAATAAAACATGAGGTCATACTTTTTTTTTTATAGCCTCTACAATACCTCCTACATGGCTAGAATAGCTAACAATCAAAGAGTCAAGAGATAGGTTCAGTGGGGAGTGACTCTCTTTTGATGTTGTGTCTCCCTGGCCGATCCTGAATTTCTTTGAAAAGAATATAAGGGAATATTGGAGCATAGCATGTTCGTCCCCCAGTGGAATGTGTCTCTTCCTCCTGTATTTATGTATTTGCTTAATGGAAAGTGGACTTCCTCTGTATTCAGCTTAGAGTAAGGAGATAGTGAGGGATGATTTGCACATCAATGCTCTCTCTGAGTGGCTACAGAACAATACGCTTTACGTGGTAAAAGCCCACTGATGTGCGTGATTGAAATAACTTTTATCCTTAAGAGTTGTGACTCATGTCGCGGCGATGTCAATAACACAGCTTTTGGTTGTAGTTTTGCAAATTGGGGTGTTCCCTGTTGTATGTCAAAATAGTCAGTGTAGTGTGAGACATATCCTGTGTTCTACAGGCTTTTTGTGTTGAACACAGCATATGATTTGTGCACAATTCTCCCCTTGTTATCTCACTCTTATCTTTTCTGTATCAAAGGCTTGAAGGAACAAGACAGTGTTCAGGGCTCTTGAGTATGGGTCATAAAAGTCTACCAGTGACCCATATGATGGTATTTCATGGTTTTCATACAGAATTCACAAGCAGAGTGTAACACAACACTGCCAAAGCTCTTGGGGAAAACCTCAACAGGTGACAGAAATCTCATATTAAATTCACAGATGAATTAACACCAGACTCTGACAGGGTGAAACACTAACTCTCAATCTCCGATGGAATTTTTTTTGAGTGGCACCACGGAACCAAAGGTGCAGTATCGAAAAGTAGTTTTTCATGCCAGAAGAAGTGAAAGATCACCATAGTGCGGTTCAAATCAAGAGCTCTCTTGGTAGGAGATTGCGTCCAAAGAGTGTTGTCCTCGGAATACAAAGGAGGGTGAATATGAGGTTCAGGTTGCAGAGAGTGTGTTCATGGGGTTAAGGGCAGGGAGAGGCAACAGCGTGAGCTCAGAGCACACAGAGACATTCGCAATGGGTCATGGTGAAGAGGATTTTGCAGAAGTGATTTGTGAAGTCAATAAAGAGCCTGAAATGAAGCCACAGAATGCGCCATGTTTTCATTATTGCAGGACTCAATTAAAGATGGATTAGAAAAGAGAAAAATGTGGTTGAAAAATCCGTACTCCATAATTTTATATGAATTTTTCAAGAATCTCATTTATATCCAGTCCAGTATACCTTAAATTACATTCACATGGGACAGCTCTGCAATGCATTGATTTACATCCAGTGCCAACGCTGAATGCCAATTCATAAGAGCAGATCTAAATAAGTGTTTTTCATTCCAATTACCAACCCCAACCTATCTGCTGTATACACAATCTTCACCTAACCTTGCCTCTGTTTGGCATTATCAGGTGTAATTCTGAAAATGTTTGCACTAAACATTGAAAGCTTTGTCATTGAACATAATCCAAGGTTTTGCGGAGTTATCTAATATCAACATTCTCTCTGGTAATGATGTTGTTACATCGGGTTGAAAGGGCTGTTGCAAATGTGGCACTGCTATAAGAGGCTGTCTTTTACTTGATGTTAGAGTCCTTCATCATATGGTTTCATAATAAGAAACAATCTGAACAATGGTAGCCTGCAAGTTCATTTTGGATCAGTTTAGTATCGTTACATAAGACCCAGTGCAAAAGGAACAAGATACCAATCGCCCACTTATTGTCCAGTAAATGTGCAAATCACCCTGCCTAAGGTAAGTAAAAAGGTTGAGGACTAATGAATTGATCATTTCAGATTTTTACCAAGGACTCTTTGGACCTTTCTGGGGACATGTTGGAAAGAACATTATTACCTGACCGCCTGAAGTGCCTTTATGTGGAAATATTACACTGTTAGCTGGTGATCTGTATCCGGTCATGTTCAGTTAGCCCAAACAGCAAGACCATGATAATTCTTGAAAGTATCTCATTGTTTACATGGTCAGTCCATAGTTTCTCAAGGACATATTGTTCTGATTTTATTTCATTCTCTTAATTCGCTATGCGTGTGTGTGTCAGTTGGGCTGTCCACCAATTTGGTTCAGGCTGAACTATCTCAACAATCTTATCTCCTTCATGGTCCTCTTAGGATGAAGACTACTGACTTCAGAGATCCCTGACTTTTTCTCTAGTGCCACCATGAGCATGTAAATTGGGTACTGATGATTACATTGCCCTCAGGATTAATTGCAATACCTTTGATGACTAGCTGATTTTTCATCTCCATCATCTGGTCAAACTTTAAACTTGTTATGACATATACGTGCTATGACATTCCCATCAGCTTCCGATATTAGATATTATCAAATATCGCGGTATTATGCGATATTTTTCACAATATCAAATATGGAACAGCTGTGTGATTCTTCATCAGAGGAACTGCTCTGACTGTATTTTATTTTAATTTGAATTCATCACAGTTATTTCTCATCTGGCTGTCCCTCTAGTGTTTAGAGGGAAGGGAGCAGTGACCGACTAGCTTCACCGAATATCACAGGCTATTCTTTGCACTAAGGTTCTAATTTAAAGTTCTTATTTATATTATTTTGTTATCTAAAAGTGTTGTTTGCGTTTCTGCAAAGGGAGAAGTTAAGAAATAAACAGCATATCAACCTCTCAGTCCTTTATTTATTCATACTATTCATACTCCTCATCAACATGAAATACAAATAAACTGACATACCATAATTATATAGATATATAATAACTATGTTATTATAATAAACATAATCAAAACAAAACAAAACAAAAAACCCACCCCCAATGATAATATTGTCTATCCTAATATGCAACATTATCGTTGGGACAATATCATGAAATAAAATGTTTTATTTCGCCCAAGCCTCCATGCTAACATGCTAAACCAAGATGATAGATGATAGACATGGTGAAAACCTGGTATACATCAGCATGAAAGCATTGTCATTTTGAGCATGTAAGCAAGTTGATGTTAGCATTTAACTGGAAGCATCATTGTGCCTGAGTACAGTCTCATGGAGCAGCAAATGTAGACTCATTGTCTTTGTTTTGTTTTATGCAATCTGTGATTCATTCTTCTCCCCTCCTTCTCAAACGTTAACCACCGGCTTTCTGCAACTGAAGCGACTGCCTGGAAGTGATTTGATTTCCCTCCTTTCATCACGGCCTGAAAACACAACTGACAAGTGCCATTTCACTGGAGGATTTCTGCATATGGCTCATTTCCTGATTGTGTTTTATGCCTACAAGACAAACAAGGATGCTGACAACACAATACCGTGAGCGGCGCTCTGAGTTGGTTGAGATTTGATCTAAAGTCATATTCCCTTTAAGTAACAAACTGAGCTTAGTTAGATACCAGAATCCGTTTCATTGAGCGTTTGACATTCAGATTTATGAGGTTGCACTGCGTTAAAAGCCCTACGATAGTAAAACAACACAATACTGATGACACCACTGGTTCTCTCCAGGTGTTCGCAGGCCCCATGCAAAGGCAAAGCATCATCTTTTATGGCAGAAATGCAAATTACACGGTATCCAAAGGTCTTCACAAGCTGTTAGAAGCCACTGGCCTGATATCATTAAGTTTAACCTCCCTCACTTTTTTGGAAGCGGGGATTATGCATGGTTTTTTTAGAGAGCAGGAATGTCTGTGAGAGATTTACCTCACAAGACACAGCAGCGGGAGTACATCGGTGCACGGCAACCTATAGTGTCAGCTGTTTACTGTCTGGCAGCAGTCAGCCATCTTGCTGTCCTTGCTTTTTTCTTCTACCCAGGGTGAAATGCTGATGTTTGTTCCTTCCTATGCCTTGGAAGCTTAGGATTTAGGACTAAGAATCTGCAATTCAAATGCAATTATTGCCTTTCCTCTCTCTGTCACTGGCAACTCCATTAGCCAATTAAATTTTCAGTATCTTTATATTGGAATTGCTTGCAAGTGAGGGACAAAATGTCAGTGGTTTCCCAATGATAGATAATTTCATTTTCAAAACATAATTGGACACGAGCATGAGTGTGTTTTTACTGAGTGCTGTTCAGGGCACTGAGGAAACATTGGGAACTTGAAACCCATGAAAAAAAAAAATCTACAGCAGCAGCAGCATGAGTAGGGTTTGACTCCTTTTTCTTAAAAAAGAAAAAAAAACTCAGGCAATCCCCCAAAGCTATTCTATTCAATTACATTTTAACGTTTTACTTTCAATCAATTCAAACATTGCATTTTGAAAGCTATTCAAGACTGCGAATCTGAAAAACAAATGACCATAAGTGTGTCTTCTTGTTTGACCTCTTGATAGCGAGTCAGATTTATATTAGTCTGTAAGATGTACTCGACCAGGCTCAGTGTCTCAGGCACGGCACTTATATGAGTATTGATCCAGATGCACCTTTGTCTCACAAAGCATGAATCCAGCGCGGCGTCAGATAATAACCCTTTCCATCTCTGTCATAAGGCATGATGACTTAACCTTGCTGCACCGGGGACTGCCAGCAAACTATTTAGCCTGGAGAGAGAGCAACAGATAGGGAGGGAAGTGTATTTCTGTGTGTGGGAGAGAAGTGTGTGTGTGTGTGTGTGTGTTTAGTGTGGGGGTGGAAAGCTGAAAGAGTGACTGTAGCTTATGAGCAAGTGTCTGACAGTGAGAAACAGCAAATCAGAGCGCAAGTCCTCACTCAACTAGCAGCTATTGATCCAGGTTCAACAGGCCATCCAGAAGACCATTGATCTGAGACACATCCCCCCTCATTGGTCATCATCACAAGAGTCTGTGACACCTTGCAAAAAAAAAGGTGTGTCTTAACAAGACATTTAGTCTCCTGTCCTTGTTTTTGAAAAAAAAACCCAAAAACTAACAGGTTTAATGAGTGTCAATATCTTGACTAAAAACAGACTAAAGCAGACCAAGAAAATGACAGTTGACAGTTTGAGGGGTGGTCAACTCAGTCGCAGGGATAAATGTTGGCAATGTATGTTTCTGCAAACCACGAATATGCTGAAACCTCAGGTCCAGTTTTCTTATTATATATTAAATATATATATATATATATATATATATATATATATATATATATATATATATATATATATATATTATATGTTGTGACAATGCTGTGCTTATGATCTGGTTAGGTTAAGGCACAAAAACAAATGAAGCTCAGGCCAAGTTCAATCAGGAAGACTATCTTTTCATTCACCTCACTCCCTCTCCATTAACCAACCACGAACGCTATCAGCCAATCATGTCTCTGCTGTCAAACTTAAAATTGCTCTCCTCTCTGCTGGCAGCTGTCATTTCAGACAATTGTGCGACCCTGCTCCACCCCACCCCATCCTCCTCCAGCTCTTCATCCAGTGGCTCGGTTCTATTCACCAAAATCAACTCCCCCAGTCGTCAGATCTCCAGTATCCTCCTTCCTCCATCGCCACCACCAGTGTCTAGACTCCATCGGGGAGGTTTCCTATTCTACACACAGCTTCAGAGTCTAACCGCCAAATACTTTCTCATTCTCTTTGTACACATGGCAGTACATCTTCTAAGTCTCTCCTGATTGAACTAGGTTAGGGTTAGTAAAACATCATGTTTTGGCTTAAAATACTCATTTAACTGCGGTCAAAAACACCCAGTTACTAAAATGTCCGCTTCTTTCCCACCACAATGCTTGAAAGAGGTCTCTTTAAAAATATCCAGTGGTGTCACACCTACAAATGTTGAAATGCAATCTCAAACTGCTGTCACTGGCTTGGCAGCCTCCTCGCCTGTAATGTCTGTCATTCTGCACAGTGAAATTGATAGACTGATAATTCAAACTGCAGTTTATCCACTTGCCTTCAGCATGTAGCACTTTAGTTTCCCAAAGTCCCCACATTGTTGCCTACATTTGGCTTTTCTGGCTCCAATTGCTTACAAAGATAGCAGCAGGTTATAAGTTCAAAACCAAAAATCCAAGCATCCTCTCAGACATTCATGTTTTTTCAGTCTTTGGGGTCACTGTGAATGTGGTTGACCATGTGTGAGTGCCAAGTCATTCTTTTAAAATTGCCTGCATGGTTTGTGTGCAAGGACCCATATTAGAGCAGATTTAACACCAATCCCAGACTCGCACCTCTAAAAATATATATATTTTTTTAAGGTATTACATTGAGAAGCTTGGCAGTCTGAGAGGGTTGGAGGAACAGACCTATTGAAGGAGCAGAAAGGCCAGTGGATGAGAACTCTGTATATTTTTAGCACTGTATCTAAGTGAAAATAAAGACAGCAAGGAGAGAACATGTGACCTTCAGATTTCAGAAAAAACATCATGGTTGTACATTTTACTTTTGACCATTGGTTTGTCTGCAGATGTAAACAACAAATGTACAGTGAAATATAGCAGCTTAGTGTCACAATTTCATATAATATAAAACATATTTTTTAATATCTAAGTTAGTGAAGTTGACGCTGTAAACCAGAGATTTGGAGTCGTGTCATTGTGACTTGGACTTAGTTTGATGAAATGGCTTGAGACTCGACTTTGACTTTAGTTGAGGACTCGTGACTTGACTTGAACCTTGTTGACTCGAATGACTTGGGACTTGACTAAACTAAAGACTCAACTTGACTTCACACAACCTGTGACTTTACTTTACTTGCCCATGAAAAAATTACTTGGGACTCGGACCGAATGACTTGAGTCACATGTCTGCTGTAAACATGACAAATGTATCAAGGACTATGATCTCTGCTAACCAGGGTGAGGAACGTGATATAATTTGAGTTAATCATGGGAAAGTAAACAGCCCAAGCACCTCTATGAGTCAGAATTTGTCCAAACACATGTGGCAGTATGCCGCACAGCCAAAAATAACACCAACAGCTTGTGAAACCTAAGGAACAGGACTCTTGTGATTGCTGAGATGCTAGCTTGAATCATCAATATCCCTGCAAAATGCATGCAGGTGAAGTCTGCCTATTTGGAAGCTGGTGCAAGTCATTTCTCCTCACTGCCTCAGGCTTCTCTTAATGCGGGCCTCATCAGCATCAAGGTTTGGATTAGTTCTGGCAGGGCTGTGCACGACGTCGGCTGATTAGAATCAGCTGACTCTCAAAATCGCCACGAAGCATCCAAACAAAACACGTTCAGGAAAAATCAATTACTCAGTGTTTATAATACGATCAGCTCTCATCCTTCTAATGTCATGTCATAGCTGCTGTTTATGCTGTTTCTTCCTACCAGCTGTAGTCGTGATATTTGACTTTGTACAACAGATGTAACACATATCTAGAGATATTGTCGTCCAACTCGGTACGAATGTGTGCGTGTACAGCTTCACAAAGGACATACTGTTTTTGGTGCAGCTGCCAACGTGGCCTGGCTTTGACGACTTAATAACCAGCCTTCAAATCATGGAACATTATACTGTACCGGCTCGCTCAGCTGGAATGCAGGCAGAGAGACAATTACATGTGTTAAAGTCATTTATTATTGCGGTGCACAGAAACGGAGAAACTCACCTCTTCAATCAGACGATCTGCGGTTAAAGAAAACATTCTCACAACTGTGGTCAGAACCTCATGCATCTTTCTGAGATTATTTCAGCTAATTTCTTCTTGTGAGTTTTTATAATTTTTATGCACAGTTTTTCAAGCACAGTTATCATCCATCTATGTTTAAACTTGCACCGTTATTGCAGACTGATAAACCAAAGATTGTACGTAAACTACTGTAGGAACACTTTTGAGTGATGTTTCGCCTCTCTTTAAATAACGTGGCTCGTGCTGGGAATCTATTCTGGTTGTTTACTACTGTTTTATGGTTTACGTTTTGTGTTTGTACTCCACACCACCATGTAGTGGTCAAGAGTAAATACATAAAAAGAAATCTGAAAATCGGAATCTGAAACAAAACGGCAACAAAATCAATTAGCCATTTCCCCATTTCCTCACCTAAAGACTCTTAAGTATAAGTAAGTATTTGCAAATGGCAAACCAGAGGCTCAGTGCAATTCCCAGGTCCGTAGCATTTTATTGGACTCACTGTACGTCCAACTTTTATAATGCCATTTGTTATAACATTAACAGCTGTAAATACTGGAGAGTCCTTTTATGTCCAGGATCGATGCAAGTGGTTCAGCTCTGTCATTAATCACGGACGGTACCTTTTATGAAGCAATCTCACTTTATTCATAAAGGATAACTGTATGGCTCCATTAAGGTGTCACACTATTTATCTTCCTTATAACCTGCCCATGGCATTACAAAGCGTCTTGGCTTGCTACAGTCTCTCTCTCTCTCGTCTCCACTCCATTTGTCCCTTTGCCCTCTTTCACATATAAAATAATTGGAAATACATGGAGGCAGTAACAAGGGGGCAGTTTACTGGTGATAACAAGAAGGCCGTAAAAGGGAAAATGGTTCATTTGTGGAACTTGTGTGTGCGGGCGTGCGTACGTGCATGTATGCAGCGTTCGAAAGATAAGGGGGTCGTAAGTATGGTAGGGCAGTAAACTTTTATAATCTGTGGGAAAATGATTAGAAAATGAACAAGATTTTAAGATTCAGATGTCAAATCAGCACATGTCGGTGTTGCTCTATAATCTCACATTTATTTTGGAATAAAATATTTATATTTATATTTAAGGCCGCATGGGATGATAAATTCACATTCATATAGGGGTGGTGCAGTGATGGTCAGTAATGCAGGATTAGGATCCTCGATTAAACATGCAGCAACCCCTATCTTCAGTATCTACGGCAACTGTCTTAATACAACCCTCATACAACCCTGGACCAGTTAGGTCATAAAATATACAGTATGTGATTTATTACATCTGAGCCTATGCCAAGAGCTAGCTGGGGAAGGCATGTTTTATGAATGTTCAGCTCGGAGTATTTGATGAACTGGTGGGTCACTGTTTGATCCCTGGCAAAGGCTGGACCTAATATCATCAGAGCATGTTGGCCGAGCCCTGAAGGAACCGTCTCGGTCTCAGTTTATAGAGGCTCGCTCTGGTCATTATTGGGAAACACATGAAAGCGCTGGTATCATCCAATCTGCAGACACAGGGCTTCATTTTGAGCCTTCATGTGTGGCTTTGTTCGGGGAAGTCAAAGAAAGGGATTAAAACACATTCAGATCAGAAACGATGGCATGGTGCTTAAATGAACTTCAAAAACAAATGGTTGTCTGGTGTTATTTATCTTGAACCTTGAACCCTTTTTAAAAAAAATACTTATCACTGAAAAACATAAAAGAAAACATTAAAGGGGCACTGTGTAGTTTTAGAGAAGAAATTCAACCCCAGAATTTTAATATTTACAATATTAATGAGGTAATAATAGAAATTCAGAAATATTTGTTTTTTCCCATAACTGAATAAAAAAGCTGTTCTCAGAGGAAAATAAGGTCCCAGAACATTGTTTGAAGCTAGAAAGGTGGCAGGGTCCACCAAATATGAACAAGGTAAAACAGCATGAAACTGTGTTGTCACTTTAAGGTCAGTCTGTTTATTCAGTCATGAAAACAAAAAGATAATTTTTCATTTAGGCGTAAAGAATCAGTCGATGACCATCTTTCTTCCTTCAGGAGCGAGTATGTTGCACGATCTGATATCGCTGTGTTGGTGTTGTTCCCATGACGTCGTACTGAATGTTGGGAGGGGAGGTTTTCAGACAGGACGGACTGTGGCTAGCTAGTTAGCATGCTAACTTCAGTAGATCTCCGTGACAAAATTCATAGATGTCTTTAATATACAGGACTGTTATTTCTTCACATTCTGTTGATAATGTTAGTCTTTTTTTTATTTTTATTTTTTTTTAGCAATTTAAACTGAAATTGTAACATGCTGCACCTTTAACCCAAATCATAACCTTTTCCTCAACCAAATCAAGACTTTTGTTGCGTAAACCTAAACAAACTGCGACAGGAAACGTCAAAAGTCAATAATAATAATAAGTCAACAGTAGACTAAATTCCACACAAGACTTGAACTCCAGTCTCTTGGTTTAAAGTCATGTACTTGATCCGTCCGTCCACCGCAACCTGCTGTGGTCACTCTCTGATCAGTTGCAGTAAGCAACATTAATTGTGATGCTGTAGGAACGACACCAACGCTGCTTTATTAGATCAACCAGAGCAATGCATTCAATGTATTCAGTGTTAAAAGCAATCTTCTTTCTCACATCTAAGAGGCAGCGTGGGAACAAAGGATAGTTTTTGATGTGTTTAGGGCGAAAACCCACTCAGAAGAAACATATATCTGTTATTTCTTTCTTTTTCTTGATCTGTTACTGCTTGGTGCCTGTAATATATTCATGGTTTGCTTCTCTGAGCTCTATCTGCTGGGTATCCGCCCATCGAAACATGAGGCAAGATTGTTGGCGGTGTGGGGTGAGCTGAAATGTGGACAAAGTATTCAGCGTGTCTACAGTAGTTTAACCGACTTGTCTGTAAAGTCTTCCTGTCTTGGGCTGAATAAATCCATGTAACATGACTGTAACTTTTCTCAGCACTGTGTATTTGCTGTAGAAGTGTTTCTGCTTATTTTCTATTCTATATTTTATCTGAATAATCATACCACATTTTCATCCTACTGTTTGTTCTGGCTGGCTGTATAATAAACGACCAAAGCGCTAGACTCCAAATTTGTTTCCCTCCAGTCTGAGATGTGTGACAGTTGATTTCTTTTGAAAAAAAACAAACATATTTTATATTCCTACTGTTTAAAGGAAAGAAAAATGTTGATAAACTCATGTTCGTTTAGCTCATTAAAGTTTCTAGCAGTGAATCTTGTTGTAGACAATACAATGATATAGCTACTATCCCACACTGATATACAGTATAAAGAGAAACTCTGCTTTTTCCGTCTCTCTGTGCCTTTTTTTTTTTTTAAATCAAGGCCTGCTTTCTATCTACATCTTGAATGTGTGTGCAGTTACTCACTGTGCAGTCTTTTTCTGTGAATGATAGAGGAAAGGGTGGGTGGGATCATGTGCGTCGAGAAGGAGGGATTGATTTAAAGCCTGACATTTCTCGAGGAGTGTGGTCCAGCGCTGACCGGCCTTATCACAGCCCCACACTGGCAAATACAAAAAAATTCTCCGTGACCGCAGGCCAGTATCGTGTTGTGGGTTTGTGTTCTGGTCGCACTGCTCGACAACATAAAACGTTACAAGCTGAGTCTGAGCCAGTCAACTCCTGTGAGATTTTGTCGTGGAAGCTGCTCACCAAAAATGATCCATGACCTACAGAGTACAGTGTAGGATTCAGTGGGGCCCGTGGGCCAGAAATGGCCGGCATTAAGTTTTGATTGGGCCCATTAGAACAAACAAACAATAAAAAAAACAAAATAACTAATAAAAAGAGCATTAAAATACGAATCACTGTTTAAGCTGTTATGTTATTTTTGTCAGGTAAAAGTGCTTGTTGAGTATGTTTTATGAGCACGGTGGGCGACACATTTTACTAACTCAAAGTCATAAACACAGGAGAGAAAACCATTCAGATCAGAATTACAAAATGGAACAACAGAATTATTTTTCTGAATTGTCTCTCTTGCCTAGTACTATTTCACATCTTAACAGTACGACACAATAAGTACTTGCTGATGGCTCACAGTTGTGGACATCCAAGGGATAAAGTTGGGCACCCTGGATTTAGGGGGATTGAGAGACAGAAATAATAGAAATGTGAAATATAGACAATAATATTCATAAGTATGTTTTCGATTGAAACTAATATTCAAGTTTTAATTTAAGTTTTTATCTACAGAGCCGACAGGTCCTCTTCTGTGCACTACACCATGTTGCACCATGTTTTTTTTTTCTTGATAGTATTTGTTTATTTTCTTATCTGCTGCTATTATATGTATTTTTTTTTAATGTAAAACACTTTGTTTTGTAAAATAATAATATATTTTATGTCTACAGAAAACATCTGAAACATTTATGCTGGTATTCCTGAAGGTATTTTACTCTTTATTGCTCACCTGGACACACACACAAAGACACACACAGACACACCTGCAAGATTTCCTATTATTAAGCAGCCTATTAATAGTGCCGTGGTTTTCAAGGTTACCGCGAATACTTCAGCCATACAGAACAGAAAGCCTTTTTTATATTCAGCCAAACATCAAACAAAAAACTCTATACAGTGTGTCAGAGTGGCCAAATGGATAGAGATTTTCTTGTGACAAAGACATGACAGGTTCAATCAGTGAGTCTTTTCATCAAAATCTCTGTGTCTTCTCGAAGTGTGAAGCTGAACTAAGCCGAGCAGTAAAATGAACCTCTAACTGCTCATTCATCTCTTTTATTGTAGATGAGTCTAGAGGACTGCGTCATCGAAAGGAAATCTAAAACACATATATCGAAAATGAATCAAAAACCTGCTGTTACAAAAGGTAGATCTGAACAGCAATTATGTGCTCTCTTTACAGTACTGAGACTCGAGTATGGATAGTTTAGCGTCTTTTGTTGTTCAGTCTGACTGGACTATTTGATGTGAAGTTGTGTTTAAAATCAAAAGAAAGCCTCAGGCTTTAAAGGTTTGATAGAGTTTGTATCTTGATGCAAAGAACCCTTTTCATTTAGCCAGTTTTTGACTGATGTCAAACTAGTGACAGCAGTTCATGAACAGGGAAGATGAAGACACAGGGAGGTACAGTTAAAGACACTTTATAAAAACTATGAATGATCACTCACATACAGCAACATGACAAAACAAATCCACTGGGGAAAGACAGGTCAAGGACAGGCAGCAGGCCTAAACTAGCACAACATGGCACAGGGACAGGAAAGCTGGAATAGGTAGGGAGAAAAGCTAGGACATGTCTGCGGCAATGTAATGCTAATGTTGCAGACAACTGGGACATTCTGACTTCCGTCAAGAAAAAGTACAAAACAGGACTCCAAGTCAGAGTTCCTACTTGTAAATTTGGGGCAAATCCATATATCTTGACTTCATGAAGAAGCATTTGTCTGATGCCACACAACAATGGCGACAGCCATTGGGAGGGGGGTACGATGTATTTGTTGACTAGAGTATTTGTATGAGGTTATATTTAGGTACGTTTCAATGTAAAAGAGTGCCGTAAAATAAAATGGATAATGGCGTCTGTTGTTTTCCCACCTTTGTTTCATTTATGTATGCACCGAGGATGCAGTGCTGCTGGTTCAACTGCGTGTACACGACTGTTTGGTGTCATGTACCTGGAATGCTCGAGGGTCAAAAGTTGGAAATTTAAACCTCAGACTTTCGACTGAAGAGTAGCATGAGTACCCGGCAAGCCACGATGGCCACAGGCAGGATTATATGCTGGGATCTGGTGAGAGAATTAGGAGCAGGTGGGCTCGTGGATGTTGAAGTCAGTTGACTGGGAATGTGGGAACACAATAAGAGTGGGAGTATGAGTTCCATGAAAAAGAGCGTGTGGGAGAGGCGGGTTGGCTGAGGCTGAAAAGAGGGTCAAAGAAGACACTAGCATTGAATCTGGACTGTTTCTAAAGTTATATATATATATAAAAAAGCAATGCTGCCAGGCTCTAATTTTATTCAGGCAAAGAAGATCATCTAGTTAGTCAAACAAGATAAACTTGCATTTGCATTTGCCTTCCATAACTTATGGTTTGTTATTGAAAACCCCAGGATACAGAGAGTTTAACTTCCTTGAGAACTGTCGCCTTGTGGAAAACAATAAACCTTGAACGATGAGCCTCGTGGTGGATGAGTAGGCGTAAACACATACTCAAACTGATAAAATGATCTCACCCTCCCGCTCTTCTTACCATCTCTATCCAAGGGGGTTTATACTTTAGAATGGGCGATTGAATATTGCAAGGCCGACGGACACCTCTGACAACTCTTACTTTTTTAGGATCACAGTTATGGAGGACTGAAACTGCCAAAATCAATACAAATAAATAAATGGCCAGATAAATAATCGATATGTCATTAAAAGCAGCAAACTTGATTTTTGTTTTTGTTTTTATTTATTCATTTATTTATTATTTTCCCTTTGCATTTATCAAGTTAATATATAAATAAATATGTAACTAAATCAATTAATTACAAAAAAGAATGTCACTACATTTATTTTTAAAATCATTCTTGTTGCATTTAATAGCATATGATTTATTTATTGAGCCATTAATTTATTTCTTTATCTATTTTTGATTTTGGCAGTTCCAGTCTTCCATACACAATTATATGAATCATTACAGGTAAAATGTTTGACTGCAGTAAACATTTACTTAGAATGAATACAACATAGATTCATATAACTGTGTTATAACGTTATTTCCACCATGGGTCCTAAATCACATTAAAGCCACCCTGTGGAGTTTTTGACCATTAGTAGTGCTATGGAGCTTTTTCTTCTCTTTTTTTCCTTTTTTATAATGAGCCCCCATTTTGTTTGTTATATTCAGGCTCCAAAGATGCATGCAGTACACAATCCTGCTAATGCTTACATGCTAGTTCACTAACCGACAGTTGGCAGCGGTAGCAAAGAATAAAAAAGGTAGCGACGAAGACAACAAAGGCAAAGAATTGCTGGCAAGTCTAGACGACAACAACCAAGAGTTTAAACTGTTTCACCAATATTTAATGAGGCCTTAAATGTGTTTGGATATACAAGCATTTGGACAGTAACAAAGAATGTAAATGTAGCTCTTCATCATTTACAAGAAAAGTACACAGGGCACCTTTAACGAGAGACACAACATCATGGTGTCTTCTTTAAACTTTAGGTTTTCTCTTACTATCATAGCTTTTATAAACCATCATGCTTCATGTGATTGCGTATCATGCCACAATTTCTTCGCAGGTACACGTGTCAGTTTCAGTATCCTGCTATCTAACTGATTTTACAACACCTCTGAGCACTTAGCAACGTGAATGGGTTTTCCATTAAGCGCCTATCCAGTTCGGAGTGTGCCATGATAGTGACGGAGGTTAAGTAAGCTCCTGAACTAAGATTATCAAGCAGTGCTCTTTTGTGTCTATCAGAACATCTTTGGTGACTCTCGAGCTTCGGGTTATTATATTACCGAGCTCCCTTCACCTGATTAAGGTTTTATCTCCAGCCACAGCTGTTCCAAAGATTATACACTATTCTGTGACATTATTTGAGCCATGGGAGACACGTCTCCCAGCTGCCAGGAAAAAACAACTACTACTGTGTGTGTGTGTGTGTGTGGACTCTTAAATCAGCCTATAACCTTTTAGCATGTGCATATGTGTGTGGATGGGATTTGAATGTATGACCCAGTAAACATGTTTCAAAGGACAGACCTTGCAGTGCGTACGAGCCTTTGTTCTTACGCTGTGTTTGTTTCCAGCCCTGTGAATTGTGGCTCTCTAAATCCCAGATGCCAGTGGTCAGCCCCGATTCCCTGTCTCTGAATCTGAAGGGCTTAAAGGCTCTGAAGCTCTTTGTAATTATTTTAAAGGTTTATCTAGCATGATTTGTGTTGACATCTTCAATTAAACGTAAGCCTTAGTGTATTCCAGGGAGAGAACACAAATGTGTTTACATTTTAGAGTTCTTCTCCCAAAAGTGTGCCGTTGCCTGAGCTCCAATAAGAATAACTGTGACCTTGTTTAACAGTTACAAAGGTAGTTTTGGAAGCATTACCCAATGCAAACGGTGTACGCTCAGCTCACATGCAGCATATCTATCCCCCTATTTGAATGTCAAGCGGGATGTTTGCAAGATTCTTGTCAGAAAAGCCTCGGCTCGCATGAAAACAATTTAGACACAGCGGAGGGTAAACATAATGCGGATTGAAATGAATGTTGCAGGGGTCTCCAAGAATTCATACATATCTTAGGGATGGATTGTGTTTATGTTTCTTGTTACACAATTTGTTATTTTCCTTGTAAAAGGTGCAAATAAAAACAGGTGACAGCACTGGGTATAGGTTTGGGGGGACATGAATAATAAATGTACATTTAGATGAAAATAAAAAATATACTTTGTCCTGCCTTTGGGCTTCTTATATTTTATGTATTATGTGTGTGGAAATGACACTGGGCCTGTGCATTAATATTAGTTTCAAAAACTGACGTGCTGACTGATAAATAGGCTGTACAGACAAGAACGTACATGTCCAAACCATGTCTGTAAAAAGTAGTGGGACAGTTCCGGCGTCCTGCTTCGCCAGCATCCTAAGTTGCTGAGGCCGGGGCTATTTTGGTAGAAAGTGCTGCACACTGTGGTGGCTGTCAGCACAAAAGAGTGACTAAAAACCTCCATTTTGCACCTTTTCCGAGAGGTGAGGCGAAGCTCAAAGTTGCTCAAAGCAGCATCAGCTCATTATAGAGGGAGAGAGAGGTGATAGCGGGGTTGGAATTGAGTTTAGTCCCCGCTCTCCCCTCTGCTGCTGCCTCCGGGCTGTCTCCGCTCAGCCCAACGACAGATCCAACTTCTTTTCTTTAGCACATTACAATCCTGCGCGCCCTCCATTGCATCTTTGCGTCCAGTGGTACGCTCCAGTTAGTTTGTAACTCTAGAAAACCGAGCTGTTGTCCCAGCGCATCGCTGTGGGCTTCTCCCCGAGCAGCAGAAAAGCTTGATGCTTTTAAAGCACTGGCAAAATCTAAGAAACTGATTCTCACCACGCGGGATAAGCCCTGTGAAGTACTTATATTATATGCTTGCCTAACTGCAGCTGTTATGCTTTTTTTCTAAAGTGAAGCCAGTAGAGGCTCATATGTAGAGGTGGTGCTAGAAACTCCCGCTGGCAGCTTTGAAACCTTATCTCTCTGAAGCCTCCACACTCTCTGTCTCACCCAGGTGGCTTTGATGGACGAGGTAGGAAAAACTGCATGAGTCACGTCTTGGGACAAACAAGTTTGCACTTCAAAAATGCGCAAAAAAAGTACAGATTTTAAGAGATCGAGTGTTGCATTGCTTAGCTTTAGAAGAGTTTGCTGATCCTGAAAACAACATGACATTAAAGAGTTGTTTGTGTCCAACACGGTGGACTGCGACATCTTTCAAATCAATGATCCACAGTCTCAGCATATATGATTACTCGACAGTGATTGGTTTCTCTGACAGATGAAAAGTGATGGGACGCCACCATCGCTGACACCTCTAGGTGGTAGCAGAGGTCTACTCACATCCTCTCAGTCACACATCTCTGCTGATAGGAGGGCTTTACTGCACCACGCTGAGAAAGTCACAGTGAAAAAGGCTCCGTGACCACAGAGAGCAGCAACAGTGGTGCACAGACAAAGGGATGAAAGGGGTGAAGAAAGGCGCAGACGCTTTTGATTTAAGCAGATACACATGACAGCGAGGGCGTTTCTCTCTCCCACTCTTTACCTCCTGTTCTTCATTCCCCTTTCACTCTTTTCTTTCTTTTTCGTCGCTCTCGCCCAGTCACCGTGCCTGATTCTTTAGAAAGTCATCCCGCCTTAATGACCTTATCAAAGAGGTGTGCGTTGAAATTGAGCAACAATGCACTTTTTGCTGAGGCCATTTGGGGATACACTACGGTGCAGTGTACCGGGTGTTCTGAAGGTGTGGCCTATCAGTATCACTTTTTAAAAATAGAAGGTTGAGCTTCCTGCTGGGCAAAAACCATTAAACAAATGACTTTTTAGCCCCGAGCTGACTTTGAGAAACACTTTGGGTTACAGTGTATACTATTAGTGCAAAGAACACAGTCACTTTGTTTTATCTTTCGTCGCTTCCCTCCTCTAGGCTGTGCTCGTTTCTGGGTTACCATTTGCATCGGGGTTGTTTAAGCCGAGCGCGTCTGTGTGTCTTCTTTTTCTCTGTGAGCGCGTCATCGGGGAAAGGTAAGGGGTCGTGCATGTTTATAATTAAAAACCTTTTGTATCCTCGTGTTAGATTGAGTCCTTTAGAAATTTAAATAGATGCCAGCTAGCGTTTTCTACATTCTTGATCAACAGTCAAAATGACATTAGTGTGACAGAAGGTACTGAGGTTTGATGTAGCCCCAAGCTTCAAAGGCATGACTATATATTCACGTCGAACACTGCAGCTCGCTGAATAGAAAAATTGAAAGTAATAAAAGTTTTAAAAAAAAAAAACAGTCCACTGTCACGTTTGAAATGCAGAACAAAAGTTGCGAGAAAGATGTTCTTTCACCACCTTCCTCCAAATACTTGTTTGGGTGGGAGCCCTCACTTATGTAAAGCGCAAGAGAAAACATAATATGAACACATTTTTTTTTTCCTCATACATAATGCCTCCCTGCTTGTCAAGCCAAATTTGTGACTTGTTTCATCTCGAAAATATCACTGAATCCAAGTAATCAGGAGGCTGACAGAATAAACACAACCAAATTTATTTATATAAGCGCTACGTATTTCAAAGACTCTTCATGGCAGCATACACTTCTTTCTTTTTCCTTTTTTTTTGGGCCGTCAAGAAGTTTTGTATTAGTGAAAGGCGGCATCAGCACAAACAAAACGCTGAAGCTTTAATGGATAATAAATGGCACTAGATGTAATTGCTGGACTGAAAGCGCGACACGTTGCTTCCATCTTAGCTCATGCAGCCTCCGCTTAAAGGTGGAAAGGGAAATGTTTTAATTTAGTGACGTTTTCCAGACACAAGAACATTTGATATTCTCTTAGTTTAAAACAGATGAAATAAATTGAAATTTCCTGTATTGTATTGACAGTTTTTACATCCAGTACTTGGAGCTGAAGTTATGCACAAACCCATTTATTACTATCATCATTCCTTCTGAGAAGCAAATGAGCTGTGATTACATTTCAGCCTTACATTTCCATGTCGGAAAACCGGGAGAATTAGAGACACCCCTAAGACTACAGGAAAAAAAAAAAAATCTAATGAGTTACTTTTCGAAGCGTCTGCTCAAGCAACAACAGCTCCTCTCTGTAACTTCATCAAAAATGTAATTCTCTTACTGAGGAAGACACGCTGAGCGTCTGTGTTCTTGTGCCAGCAGCATTATGTGCAAGACCAGGTGATAATTCACGCTTCGTAGGCCCTACAGCTTTTCCATTATGCTATGGGTTCAAAAAGTTCAGGGTGGCATATTGCGGTGCAAATTGCAGGCAAAAGCATGACAGAAGTGAGTGGAATCAATTACAGCGTGTATGACACACATCAAAAGAATGAAGGAAGTAAGCTACCTTGATAATAACAAGTCATGTGTCGGATGACAGCTCGCATTCTTCGAAGACAAGCTCGAGGACATTTATAACTTATTTCTCACTCTTTCTTCACAGTTAATCTTTCTAAGAGGAGATATGTTGGTACAGTAGTCATAAGGTAATAGGAATTGGAGGCAAGTTAATTAAGTGTTACATACAGCGGTGGGAAAAGGTGTTAGTGAGACAAACCCATTCGGAATAAATCCCTCATGGTTACTATGTCTTGTTTCATGGAATTCTTCCAGGTTACTGGTGTGAGACCATAATTCTTGGCAATTTATATCCAGTTCAGTTGAATAATTCAACTTCATTGTATCTGTTCATGTAAAACAAGGTGTGAAACACAGACCTACAAGCTCTCAGCATAATGTAAATTCTGATCATGTTATATAAGACCGCGGAGATACAAACGTCAAAGAGTTCGTCTACCCTGCTTATGCCTAAACCAATGACCTTTATACTAGTAAGTATGTAATATAGTGCACATTGGTACAAGTAGAGTAGGATTGAGATTGAGACAGACGGTAGGTAAAATAAAGTGTAAATACAAAACCTTTATATACTTTAACTCCACTACATTTGTTGAGGCATATGTTGATCTCCTGTACATCTATTTTGACAACTTCAGTCAGTGATTACCTTGCAGATTCAGATGATTAATACAAAACATAACAAACTAATCAATTATATAAGGGACACTGCCTGATGAGGTTTCCATTATCAGTTTACAGTTATCAGAATTAATGGAGGACATGGAGGCCAGAACAGTCTGAAGGACAGTTGCCTCTGCAGAGTCCATTAATTCCCGATTATGGACACCTTGGAGGGCATCATCCTACTTTTATCATGGTCACTTGCCATTGAAAAAAAAAAAAATTAAAATCCATTTTCATTATCATGAGTTTTGCAATCAAAATATAACCTTTTCCTGCAAACCATAACCCTGTTTCCCTAGGGTTTGACTGATAGTTGGAACAATTGTTATAATTCCGTAAGGTACTTAGGTAATGTGAATGTTGTTCACCACTGCAGTAAAGAGGACCAACCATAGATACGACTTAGCAATGAGAGATAAAATAGTCACCTCAGCTCATAGAGCCCTTCAGCTCAGCTATTAGCCAGAAAGCTAACGTTATGCTAGCAAGATTTAAAGTCAATAAAATGATGTGTGGTTGACAAAGGAAATATAATTTAACGTGATGTTTAACAAACTTAATAGCTAGCCAGCCATGTCACCGTCCCTAAATCAATACACGTATTATCGGCCTTAGCCTGAAGCAGTGAGTTGATCAGTGAACGGGATGTGAGATCGCTAAATACCAAAAAAGTCAAAGTGACAGTGTAGCAGGGCTGCAGTGGGTGGCAAATGCACATAAATAATTTACCCACCTTTTTCAAATCAAACATCGGGTATACTCACCTTTTTATGAGTTTGCCATTATTAAACACAGTTTAGCTGGCTGGCACTTAAAGTTTACCCACTTGTTTTACCACCACAGCCCCTGAGTGTAAGCTACCTTTTGCAGCTTGTGTTACAAGCACCAACCCATTGGTGTTCAGAGGATGATGCACTGAAGGACTACACTTCGTGTTGTAAATAATATATTAACATTTTATTTTTTTGACTTGATCAATTTCTCAAGTCAAGGTATCTGCAGCAAGCTGATGCCAATGCCACTCATTTTAAGTACAGGCTTGTGTGCATTAATTTAGAACGGTGAACAGACAATTTCACTGGAACTACTCGAGCAGTTCCATAGGCGTCTGTGTATCAGGATGTAAATGAGACCATGCAGCCAGAATAAGATGCGTTATCAAGGATTAAGTTGAGAGGCAGGGGAGTACTTTACATTACAGCTCTGCCATAACAAGTTCAGAGTGGGCGATAGTTTGATACTTTAATAATAAGGTACTAATTATGCAATACCATGTAATTACCAAACTATTGAGCAGCTAATAGCTTGGTATTAGCCGTGATTATATCTGGGTAATGTTAGACTGAAAATGATGTCATATGGGGCCAAATGCAAAGGGTCAAAATGGGGAAACACATTTAAAGATAGTAACAAGCCGAATCCTTTTAGTAGTAGTATAGTTATACTTTGGTAACAATAGGGTAACCTTAAAATAAAATGTTATCTGTACAATATTTTGAAAAAAAAAGTATTATAGTGACATTAATTGGTTAATAACCTGATAATAACAAGGTCATAAAATGAGGTATAACATATCATAGGCTACTGTTAGCATAATACCTTCAAAATTACAATATATCACTGCTGAAATTCACCCTCCGTTATGTTCCAAACATCACCTTTCGCATACTGTACAAATCTTATGTTTAATGCCGTGACTCGTTACCTGGAAACACTTTCTGTGTAGTAGTTGGTGTAATTACCATGAATCAGAGCTGCACAATTCTAAAATACCTACTTCTGCTTAATTTCTCATTACTTTTGACTGAACACATTTTATACTGTTGATGTCTTGTAGATATTTTGTATTTTCAACTTCAAAGGAATGGCTTTTATGAACACATGTTTTTATTGCAAGTATTCACCAATACCAAGTATTTGGCGTTTCACAGGTGCGAAAGAGGTCTTAAATTTTCTTCAGTTGTTCAGTTGAGTTGAACTGTGCAGAAGTCATTGCCTCTATGGAAGCGCCTGCATTCATTACATTCTCATAACTCATAAAGCAGGTTTTGCCTTTAATTTGCCAGTATTTAACTCACTAACTGTCTCATTGTATTTACCCTGCTTCTATGAGCTCCTTTCTTTCTTTTTTTCCCTGTAAGATGTACTGTAAGGCATCAGGTAAGCACTTAAGCTCACTAAAGCCTTAACATGAATGCAGTGACAAAATTTCATTCATGTGAAGGGAATTTTATTCAGTTAAGAGGCATAGAAGGGGATATTAGCAAATTGTTGGCCACAGACTATGGAAGCAAGGAAGTGGCAACATCATATATTATTCAAATTAAAACTGCATTAAGATTAGACTGGGTAAGGTTGTTATGTTGTTCTTGAAAATAACACCAGTATTTAAGTAAGTTTGTTTAAATTGCAATGGTACTTCTGCAAATATCCCTGCAATACCCAAATATCCCTGGAATCTCTGGTCTTAAAGCAAGACTTCTACCTTACTGTTCTCATATTGTTCCCTTTGGCGCAAGAGATGTCCAGCTGGTTGAGGGGAACAGAGTGCATCTGGTGTACCTCAACACATAGCTCCTCAGTAAAACACAGAGGAAACTATAAAAAACCCTCCTGCTGCGAGAACAGTGTAACTTTACCAACAAAAAAACTACTCTCTGAATTTCTTGTCGACAGGGGCACGGGCACATTCGCTGGAGTCTTACCAACAGATGCGCAATCACTTGTTGGTGGAATCTTGCCAACAGCCTCCAATTATTGGATATAACTTTGTTCACTTACTTTTGGAAAAAAAATAAATAAATGAAAAGAAAACATGCTTCTTACCTTGAAAAGACTTTCAAGGAAAAGCAGGAGTCAAACACCAAGTTTTACCTACCTCTTTTTCTACAAACACAAAAATGATGCAATCAAAAAATCATGTTTTTTCAGTTTGCTTTCTGAATGACAATTCTGCTTTGCCCTCTAGTCCAAGTCTAAGTTTACTCAGAGGGGATATAACATTCTCAACAACACAACTAAAAAGGGACTTTATTAAAAGAATTAATCTGGCTACTCTACCACAACCTGACACTCCGGTGAAAGCTGCAGCCCTGATACATGGATGGGGGAGGGGCGAGGGGCTTTAGTGCTCGTGTGTCAATTTTAAGTGCGGGCTTGCTCAGCTGCTGAAGGAATGTGACCCTGTAGTTTCAACCGTGATGTGACGATGGGGCGGAAAGGGTGCCGAACACTAATCGTAGCTCAGGGCTTATTTGGGAGCACTTTGGCTGTCTTGCAAGCATCTCACAGGATCACTCTCAGCAGTGGGGGGATTTGTCGGGGGCGGGGTGCGAAAGGGGGGATGCCATCCTCCCTTGTTAGCAAAATGACCGAAATGCATCCCACTTGTTAACCTGCCATTCTCTCTCTCCATCCCCTTGTAGCAGAGACAGTGCAAAGGCAAGAAGGGTTGTTTAGTTAAATATGTTAGTCTTGTCCTACTGACTCATCGATCCTTATCTGACTGAGGTTTGTGCAATTTAGAATCTCTCGTGGCTCTGAAATATCAGTAGCCTAATTGTGCTGTGTATTGATAAATCCATTATGCTGTCTGCACTGCTGAAGTAGCAGACATCCTTGTAATTGCGCATGTTCTCTCAGTCCCACCCTTCTGCCAGGTTCATCTTGGATCTATAATATTCTCTACTTGGATCTATAACTACATACTATAAATACTCAATTTCATGTAGATATTGTAGCCTATATAGAGAAGCGTCACTTCATGATCAAAGTGACAAGTAGCGACGTGTAGAAGACACACTGCTTATGGTTAAGTTGTCCTGTAACCATGTCGTTTTGGAGGTGTACATGGAGTTATGGCTTGCAAAAAGATGATGACCCAAATGCAGACACAACAGGCAGGTAAAGAAACAAAAAGCGAGCTGCAGTCCAAATTCAACAACACTGACAAAACAGGTTTGGAAAAATCCAAAAGACTAAAGAGAAATGCAAAAACAAAATAAAGAACAAACCAGGATGAAACTCGGGGTACAAAAGCAGGCCAGCATAAAACACAAGGCCAGAGGGAAGCAAACACAGAGAAGCCAGGAAGAAAACAGGACCGGAGGACAGAGAACGCAGGAGACGCTGGACTGACGTGGGGAAACAGACGAACTGAAAAAGGAGAGGAAAAAAACAGGTGTACACAGAAAGAAGCCGGGAAAAGAGACAAAGACAGGAAGTGGAAAGTCACAACGAAATACATGTGGATACATTCTGTTTGTTTGTGTGTGTGTGTGTGTGTTCGGGAAGTCCTCCCTTATGAAAATCAATAAATCACCTCCTGACTCTCAGCTGTTGTAGCTGCTGCTAGGTCAGCACCAACCCGTTGCACCAATTTCATACTCAAACATATGTCATGCTAGCAGCTAATGCTAACCTAAACTCCTGTCTTCGAAAAATCCCTTCAGAAGCCCATGACTACCCATGACACTATGCTGGTGCATGGGGATAACAACACTAGCTTTGTTGTCTGCGTTAGAGGAGAGCAAGGCAGTGTGGGGTGACACACATTGCCTCTGAAGGCTTATAGGGCACTTCCACTTATGAGGGTAAGCATAAACGTGTCTATAAAGACTGCGGGGTGATGCAACTTTCACCTCTCGCAAGATATATGATGATAGTTGTTGGCTTCACCTCTTTCTCCTGTGATCTTGCAGATGATCAGTTCACCTTACTGCTTAATGATGCATTTAAATAATTGATGTCATGTGCAAACAAATATCAAAGCCAGAACAACAGCTGGATAAAGATGATGAGCTCTGCAAATAAGGATGAATAATGGTGGTCTATGTAAGCAAGATAAAGGCGTAATGCTTAGATGAGGATGAGTCAGCTTGATGAGGAGAAACAAACATACAGAAGAGCTTCACTGCGTTTCTTTATGTTGAAATTTATTTTGTTGATGACAGGCTGGTGGCACATAGTTTGGTTTTCTATATACTGATCCAAGAAAATGTCATGACAACAGCGTCTGGAGTGCTCAGTCATTCCACATGAGGAAAGTAACTGGTCAAAATAACAGCTGAGTTTGTCTTTGCAACTCTCTACTGCTGTGTTGACACGCACAGATGCATCAGTCCAGGAAAGAGGCGCCGGTGTCCAGCAATGAATACAGATGGACAGAGAGGGGTTCTTTCTCCTCGCACGTCTGGATGTTTCTGGCTGACATTTTATGAAGTAACACCAACACCTGCTGGTCTGCAGTGTTCACTACATTCCTCCTCTCAGTGAATAAGAGCACAGAGTCACATTTTTTTCTATACAGTAAAAGGTGAGCTGCTTTGAAAAGTAATAGCAAGTTGCTTGTAATGAGTTGCATTTTTAGTATGTTTACTGCAGTGTAGGCGGTGGAAAGGTCACAAAATATGTGTGGAAGAAAAATAATGAGAGTGGCTGAAGTACAGTAAGACATTCATGAAAATAAATAGCAAATAGTTTGGGCTTCTTGGCAAAGCAAATGTTTGTCTGGATTTCTATGGTATTTGAAATATGTTGTTACAAAAAAATCAGGGTGAAAAATGTCACAAAATGTGCCTTCTGATAATTTTATTTAGTAAACAGATACATGTTTTTAAAATACTTGAATATATATATGAATTGAATTGATATGAAGTGAAAATGCATTAATGTCACAGTTAAAGAAAACTTAAAAAAGAAACATAAAAATGTTACATTCTACCACTGAAGTCCTTGGTTGGAGAGTCAGCAAAGCGAGATCACAAACAGTTTATTCGAAAATCAAACACAAAGTAAAATAAATCAATGAATTATTAACACATACAGAGTTAAAAAACCCCAAATAACACAAAAATTGCACTTTTTCTCATCAGCAGCCTGCTTTTTAACACTGAGCTTACAGTCATGTATTCGTGCTTGCTTCTCCTTGGCTTGCTGCTGACTCCAGCGCTCTTGGCGATATGCTTATTCACTGAAAGGTGGGCTATGCAACTCAAAGTAAGAGCAAGGCTGCTGTAAATAAATACATTCCATGGTTACAGCTTTGCTTCAAAGATCAGTTCAGGTTAAATGAGTATTTGATGGCCATAGTGTTGATAAAATTAGGTTTGTGCATAGAATTTACTATTCAGCATAACATTTAACAAACATATAAAGGTAATATGTTTAATATGCTGTCAGTATAGAGGATTAGACCAGCAGCCCTTGCATACACTGTAAGCCAACACTAATCACAGAGTAAGAGCGGTGGGACTATTGCCAACCTGTCAAAAACATCTTTACCCCCCCCCTTTAAGAGTGGCACTAGTTCCCCTACTGTGTGGAAGGCATTTTTAGTCCATTTCCAAGGCCAAAATCATCATCGGCTGAACATCAAGATCACCAAAAAGACACATATACTTGATCAAAGGTGACTTAACGATGTAAAGTCTAAATATGTTGATGCCACAATCTTCAGACACATCACATTACATATAGTCACATCTAAGGTTAGCTAATGTTAGCAAAATGCTAGCTAACGTATAACGATAAGCACTATGGTCTGTAGTCAGGAATAAACACAGAGTACTTAACGGATGCTAAGAGGGGGAAAGGGGTCAGGACTATGAAAAAACAGAGTTAAACACCCAGTTGTATTAATAAGCAGGCAGGTTTTGTTACTTACTGATCGAGTAGAAAGAATGCCGGTTTTGAACCGTCTCAAGTCCTGCTGGTCAGAGAAAACACGTATCAACTGGGGAACAGACTTTGACAAAACACCGGCGCTCTCCGTTGAGTGAGTGCCTGTCCGTTCACTGTTGTTTTACCTTGGTTTTTATCACTCTCCCTCTTCGTCTTCTTAACCTCCTCCATCCATCTGTTCAGTGTGGAGTTTCCTGTAACTCCAGTTGTTCCACCTTTACCTGGGCATAGCAACCGGGGAAATAATGCCTCTTACTGCTTGGGTTGCGTAACGGCAGACGCGCTCCCTTTGTGCCGTAATTTGACCTTTGTTTGCCCGGCAGCAGACCAAATAGCATAATTAAAGCAAGGTTTGTAAGGAACCAATACACGTATATACGGATGGCATCATTTTTCTACAGCCATTACACTGTGCAATCAGTATTTACTTCAGAAAGCTAAGTTAGAGCAAAAAAAGTTGTCCATTGCCTGTTTAATTAGGCAGCTCTTCTGAAATATACAAATATTTGACTTGCTATAGTAAATCTTCATAATTATTTGCTGCATGTTAGGCACTGTTTCTCCAGCATGACCCTTGGTTGCCAATATGCAGCTTTATGTCCAGCAAAGCACCTTCTACTGCCTATATATTTTACTTACAGAACAAAGTGAGTATGATTCTGCGTTTGAAATATTTTTGTTGTGTAAGTGTCCTGGATGTTTTAGAAAACAGTGGGCCAGGATCCAAATTACCCACTGGGCATGGAGCGACAAAACAAGCTGTGCTCTAGAGAGAGCTTGTAATAGATTGCAGTGATTCCCTTTGGACATGCTGTTGAGCAGGTGGTGCCTTAGCTGGTGCAACACACGGCAATGAATTTACCATTTCCTACCCCACCATCTGACTATAAATCATACAGTCTGAAAACACATTTTTAATAACCGGAGAGGCAATTAAATAAATTCAGATGAGAGTCGGAGATAACTCTCTTTGCGGGGTGTTTTTTCTCATTAACCTAACACACACAGGCATGAACAAAGCAAGACACATACATGAATTTTATGCCATATTTAGTAGTGGAATGAATAATGCATTTTACTGGATATAACTGACTGATTTAATTATTTTACAATCCAATCTGTATGTACAGTGCTGTCAAATAGATTCATACTGAGATGAAATATTATATGTATTCTCTTTAGTTTTGACTGTCTGTGCTGAGCAGTACAACAGCGTTTTCTTTAACTATGCATTTGCATTGCATAGAGCTGTCGGTTTCTGCTGACACCAGAAGAGGCTAATGAACATTGACTACTGGTGGCAGTTGTTGGCAGTTAACATTTCAGCAAACCAATTATATGTTCACATTTGTACATGTCATAGTACCAAAAGTGACATTTCTACGAAAGTGTCATATCACTTTCACATCACGTGTTTATGACCTGACCATGTTAGAATCAAGAACCAGTGACCAAAGTTTGACAATTATAAGCATGACACCACTGGATATCTTTTAAGAGACCTCAGGACAATTTCCAGCTGTTTTTGGTGGGAAAAGAGGGATATTTTTTGACAGGAAGTCAGCACATCCCCAGCCAAGTTTGTGGCGACCGAAACAGGTATTTTAGGCTGAAACAAGTTTTTCTAACCCTAACCGAGAGTTTTTTATGCCTAAACCCAACCAGAGCATAAGCACAGTGTTGTCACAAGATAAAATTGAAAGGTTGCAACGTATCTTTGGTTTGCGGAAATGAACATTGCCAATATTATTCTGGCGATTGAGTCCATTAAGGTGTGCTGATTAGAAAAGAGGAAGTGTGCAAACTGATCAAAGTAATGAAGATTAAATGTACGACAACGCTGACAGTGTTCACAGTGCACCATTAAGTCTAAAGACTAGAAGACATTTGGATTGTAAAAGAAAGAAGGAAAACTGGACACAAGTCTGGTCGTTTGTACGGTCTGTACAACAGTGATCAAAAGTTCATGAGTAGCACGTTTGTAAAATTCACCTGGAGAGACAGGCAGGTAAGTAAATAAGTAGAGGTTTTTTGATATAGCACCTTTCACAGAGCATGGCCACAAGGTGCTTCACAAGTAAGATAACAACAAAACAATTAAAAAAAAAAAACCCAAAGGGAGAAACAACAACAAATAAAAGCATAGGGATTACAACACTAGATAGCAGCAGGTGAGACAAAAGCCAATTTTATTTCTTCAGTTGTGTTTTAAAAGCATCAACAGAGACATTTACATTTACATTTACATTTACATTTAGGGAATTTAGCAGACGCTTTTGTCCAAAGCGACTTACAATAAGTACACGTCGATAAAGTAAGAATGAAAAAATAGAAACTATTTTCAAGCCCTCGTCTGAGCATAGTAGCTGCTATTTATCAAGGATACCTTAAGTACATAAGTGCTGTGATTTAAGTGCTAAGGGTAAGAACATACAAGTGCATATACGTTTTTTTTTTTTTCAGACACTGCATAGCATAAGTCTATAGGAAGAGCTTTCCACAGTGTTGGCGCCATCACTTCAAAGGCACGGTTGTGTTTTCAGACGAGAGCGGGGCACAACCAGCAAACCCGGGCAGCAAGGAGTAATTACATGCTATTACAGCTTGCAAGAAAACACGGATTTCAGTCAGTTTCTCTTGCTACAACTAGTCATAACATATTAATTTTATATTTCTCCCCCTAACTGTGAGCCACCTGGGCTTGGCTGTGTGAGACAGTTCATATCCAAGCCGCCATAATCACAATCATGATTGGCAACAGCCAGTGAGTAGAAGACAATACAGATGTGGACATTAGTGACCGTGCAACCAGTCATTATTCTCATTGCTGCTCTCAGTGTGTTTTCAAAATTACATTTCTCTTCCAATTTTTTTCTCGTGTCATAAAGTAACAAAAATACTTGTGGTTCCCTGGTCTTTCATGAAGAATATCAGCTATACTACTGCCACTGTTAGAGACAATTCATATTTTAATTTAGTATGGAAAATGAATGACTACATGAAACAAATGTTTATTAGATTGCATCGAATCGCGCTGAATCATTACGAATTGTCCTGTATTAAAAATTTATCAGCTCTGAAACCTATTGAAGCCCATGTATCTAGATGCATATTGGATTGTCTGATAAGGTAGAATGCACAGCCCCGACTGTTACACGGGTTGAGTTTCTCAAAAGATTGTATTATTTTTGTAATTGAATGAAACAGTATAATTAACAGGGCAATGATAAATTAATACAGCAGATGCTCTATGCTGTGCCACTGTGGCATATCAGTAAAAAACAAAAAGTAGAGTACTACAATACAAAAAGCTCTCTCCCAGGTGCCCAGCTGATAAAATCACTTATTTCTGCCCTTCCAAAAATGCCTACAAGAGCCACTTGTCCATGACTGGCTGTTATCGTTTTTCTGTGAAGTCACACCCTCACAGGTGGTTAATCCCTGTGGACCTCAGATGGTCACCTGTAATGGTCATATTTTCCAAGCTTCTCTGACAGTGAGGCATGAAAGCCATTAGCTATGGAGGCTAACGCTGAATGAGACAAACCTGATATTACGTACTTGCCATTATTGAGGGATAAAGAAGGAAAGAAATAATTTTCTTTAATAATTAAAAAATGTGTATGCAAACCATTCCACTTGAAAGGAAATTACTGGTTAAATGATTAAAGCAGGAAAATGAATGCTTTACTGTTTTTCTGGGAGATCCTGACTAATTGAAGCAAAAGCCTGAAAATCACAAGAGAAATAAATTTACCTTCTGTATTTGGTAAATATAATATTTATTAGCTGTAATTAATCAGCACAGTTGGATTCTGGTGTTTTCCTCTACCATTGTTGCCAATCTCATGAATATTGACGACTAAAACATTAAATGGAGCTTGGTATCAAAGTGCCATCAGTTTTATTAAGAATGTAATTTATTATTACTATTTGTTCTTTGTTCATACGTTTTTTCTATCTGGGGATATCACTGCACAAACACTGGTGTTTCAGTCCAGGGATGTACTTGGGTTCGTCTTGGATGCTATCCACTGTAATTAGTTCCTCAACGGAGCCGGTGCATCCTCGGGCTTAATGGGCAACAATCAATGCCAACACAAACAGTGTGTCTTTCCTTGTGTGTTGCTACGACTGTGTGTTAGATTATTAAATCATCTCAAACTTTGAATTTTATCTGGCTGCTGTTCCGGTTATGCTCCTGAAAATATACCAGTTCATTTCTGCTCTACTGTAACCACATACACGCTTATTCAGTGACACGCACACACACACTAGATGTCAGAGTAGAAGATGATATATGCAAACACTATTGCTATCTCTGTCTCTCAACCTGCTGTCAGGGGTTAGACATATAATTGTGTTTATGGCACAGCGCATCTACACAGAAATATTCCACCTACACATACTTTGAAAATCTCATTTATTTTCTACGGCCATCTGCAAGTACTCCACAATGAACCTTGTGAACTGCATGAATCATTCTGTGTTTGCAGGCTGCAGCACATAACTTTTCCTCTGAAATGCGCAAATCTTTCAAATTGAAAATGTTTTTAGTCACAAGCACCTTCTCTCTGTTCGAACGTGCATTCCAACAGGGTGAATTAAAGGACAGAGAATAATCTGCAGAATAATGCAATGGGCAAAATCTGAATTTCGAGGTGACGGGAATAGAAATGTTTTGACTGTTTTAGGAACATCATGCATTGGAAGCTGAAACAATAGCTGTCTCCACATCAATTAAAGAAAGTAAGTGTGCAGCTTCGTACCAGCCCTGTCCAAAACAACTAAAGTTGCTGAGACCCTATAGAGACTGCAATGGAAGACTGGAAAATTACTTTGAACAGCTTGTGCAGCATAATACCAATTGTGTTCTAACAAAATCAATCCACCATGGGTCTTAGAGGCAAATAATTAATGACGCTGAACATGTTTTCATGAATGTTACCAAAGCATTTTAGAACCAGCAATCCTTTTTTTATAGCATTAGAATGGCTTTAAAAAACAACGACACAGCAACGTTATTGTTCTCCTCAACGATTTTGGGAGAGGGAGAATAGATTGGCCTCACAAACACTGGTGCAGCTTGGATAAAACTTGGAGGCATGATGCAACTAACAAGCGTATTTCAGCATTTCCACATGGTCCACTGGTGGGCATTATTATTGCAGGTCAAAACAAAAAGACCTTCTGACCAGCTCTGACTGAAATAGCATTCACGTACGATACCATGGGAAACATGTGGGCTGATGCCTTGTTTGATTAATGACCCTCTTCACGCTTCTGAAGGTACTTTTAACAGGTCATAGATGGGTATCTTGGAATATACTGGAATCTTCTGATCAAAATGCAAATGCTGTTGTTTGCCTGCCCCACAGTTTGCTCCTTTGGTACTTTCAACTTGATAGTGTTATGCCCAGTCAAGTTTGTTGCCTGACTTCCAATTTGTCCTCCCTGTGTTACTGATTCGAATAGAGAATTCACTGGTCTCTTCAGCAAATCATCAAAAACGACATATGTTTATGCTGTAGGAATTATGACTGTCCGTCGGGAGCAGAGGAGGAATCAGTGTGACGCTGTGGTTAATTGTGTTTCCAGCCACCTGTTTTTCTGCACATTTTCACTTTTGCACATAAGAAATCCTGATTAATAAGATAAGCAAACATAAACACCATATTTCCATAATGTTTTATACATTTTTGTCCCACCATTTGAGGTTTGACTGGTGTTCTTTTAATGTCCTTTCATTGTACACATTTGGAATTCCCTTTTCCAATACCTTACCCCTCGTTTTCGAGTGCCCATTTGCCACTCAGAACAGAGTTACAAGGAGCATTGGTCGAAATCTCCCCCTATTAAATGGGACAACCCTGCAGGACCTTCATATGTCACCAGTAGTCGTTGATGGCGTTAATGTGAAATTCACAAGAATGAGGCGAAGAAATTACATTGATTTTTTTTCCAGATGTCGAACTTTTGATATGAAGATGCAGACCATCATTATCATTATCATTGTTGCTGCTGCTTACAAACACCCTGACGCAGATTCAAACAATTCACTAAGTGTTTATGTATATTTGAAGATAAATAACTGTATATATGTCCTGTAATTTGTGTAGTCAAGTTTACCGACTTTCATTTCATTATGCAACCTTGTGTTGTGTAATGATGAGTAATTCACCTTGCACCTTGATGTGTTTCTGTGGTCTTGTGTTCATGAGAATGGGACGCCATGATGTCACAATGACCTTGACCTTTGACCTTTCACCACCAAAGTCTAATTAGTTCATCCTTGAGTCCAACCGCACATTTGTACAAGATTTGAAATTCCCTTAAGGCGTTCTTGAGATATCACGTTCATAAGAATGGGGCAGATGGTGGGACTGACAACCTGAAAACACAATTCTTCTGGCCACGACTGTTGCTGGCATGGAGGCATAAAGGGAACACTGCTTTGTGGTACCAAGTGCAGTAACTTCATAGTGGATGCAGACATGCACTGATTTGCTTTCTCCTTTTGCTGATTTTCTGGGAAGCTGGCTAAAATGTGCACTAAGTTTGCATGGAATCCTGCCAATGGAGCCACAACATTTACAGACGGAGAAGGTCAGGGTATTTGGATAACTCAACAAATTGTAGGACTTTAACGTGGTGTACTTCTTTTTGTTATGATTTTTAACATGCATGACAAAGGTTTGCCTAACATTGACAGAGTAGTGTTTTTAATCCAAACCACGACTGGCGAGTGCGCTGCTAATGCTATAGCCTTATCCAAGTGTTTCTCAGCCTTTACAGGCCTGTGACCCGAACTGTAACTTTTTCATAATCTTTTGAATACTGTTTGTAATCCCTTTTGTCACCAGCAAATCCCAAAGGACCATGCCTCATTGATTTTTCCCAAGTTTTTGGCACGATGCCATAGAAACTGTGGGAGGTTCTTGGAACTGACAGGCATGACCTTTCATTAATTGCCTTTTACTTCATCTGTTCAGTGTTAATGAGCTATAGAAATCGGGACGACTCTGCTGCGAAACATCAGATAAAGCAACATCAGCCTTTCATGAGGTAGTCAAAAGTCAAAGGTGTAAAACCCCTGAGGTATTTCCATTGCGTGCCCTTCCATGCAGGTTGAGTCGCTGTTCATTAAATCTTGTATAAGTGAACATCTGTTGAACAGTATTGCAAAATAAGATGTTATTATGAAAACTGCAAAAGGAAACCAAGCAACCTGGTTTATCATGCTGTTGTACAGTATCCCATGCTACAAGATTGAAAACCAGTATTGATTTTACACTGTTTTTGGAAGATATACTGTACGTAGCACAAACGCAAAAGGAAGGGGTAAGTTGTGGCTAATTATGACTTCATTAATCACTGCAGTATTAAATTGAATTGCAATAAGGCACACATTAATTCTCTACGGGCATGCTCTACAATTTGTGTCCCCTTCACAGGGCCAAGTAAGGCTTCAGTGCCAAAGACGCTCGAACCAACATATTTTCCACACTTGAACACACTGCCACCCAAGAGTTCAGTGTCAGCTTCATTAAAATGCATGGCTACTCACACAGTTGCACCTTGTGTATGCACAAATTAACATGAATGATTTCACTCTGTGTTATCCCAGTTGGAGACCCTACATGACTCTAATGTTAACAGACTGAATGAGACTATTTGTTTCCAGGGCTGAGTGGACGTGCATTGTAACTGATGCTGCTCTCAAAGAAGAAAACTGTGCATGTTTAAACATATTTTCACATCAACACTTAACCAAAGGCAAATGTTCCCCCTGCTCTTTGAAATATGTAGTCATGCAACAAAAATGGAGAAATGGGGGAAAAAAAAGAAATCTCAACAGGGATTAAATGTGATTCTTTGACTACTTGTGTCACCTTCAATGTAAGAAACTGACTTTAATCTTGATGATTAAATCCAAAATCCAAAACCCAACACAGCCACCAGCTATTATTCTCCTCATGTGTGAAACAGAGCATTGCCTTGACGATTGTTTGCATGGTGTCCTTCAGGCTTAGCACAGAACATGGGTGTTACTCAACGCTTAGATAGAGATCAAAGCTGTCTCCCATGCAGATCATCAGGATATCTCAGTCATGTTTTATTAATCAAAGTGGGGTCTTTTTCTACCACCCATTGGACCAGCCACTAGACAGACAGCCAACTGAGGACATGGCCTCTCTTTCGGGGTGGCTAATTTGTCTTTGGAGAACCTCATTTGCATTGCAATTACCTGAGAAGAACCTATAAGTGGATCCTGCTGCCTCTGACAATTGAGATGGAGTGGGCATTTCTGCTCGGTGCAATGGAACGAAAGAAAAATCAATTGATGGGGGGTTGAGACCTGGAGTTAGAAATTTTTCCCATACAGTGTAATTAACTGGCACACAATCCTATGAGGGAATAGTCTATTACATCTTCTTTGCAATCACTTTCTATGGTAATATGTTTTATCATTTTTGCAATTCTGCACTTTTATGTCATTGTAGGCCTGCAAAATTAGCAGCATGTACATCCAATGAGTAATCTAAATCCTAAAGCAGAAATAGCCAAGAACAGAATGGAGATACCAAAGAGGGGTATAATAACACACAAGTCATGGGTAAACTGGTACAGTTATACAGCAAGGAGAAAAAAAAATATTCAAAAGTATTTTCAATAAAACTTAGCCCTGTTTAATTAATCAAACTCATGTTATGCTACCACCAATGAATTGGTATGTTTAATGCAGTACTTGCAGACATAATGCTATTTGACATGGGTTAAACAGTGTCAACACAGAGTTTCTGCCTAACTGCACTTGCTATAATTTCCTGTGAAAGTGCAAACCTACCAGGAAGCAGTATTATGAATCCCACTGGTTTTCTTGCATTACCCACTCAACTCTGCTTCTGGTTGGCTGGCATGCACGGCAGTATATGAGCTGTAGTTTCCCAGGTAAACACACCAACCTCTTTGGCCTCTCTTCCCAACTGCTCCTCTCGGGGTTACTCGTTCTCCGGAGCTGCTCTTCACTGCAAGAATGTCTCAGGGCTCGTTAGGTTAAGCTGATAAGCCGGGTGTCCGCAGGGCAGGCTTCACCCGGGCTGCAACACCGTACCTGTCTTCTCTACCTAATCAGCCCAGTAACACTTCAGTTGTGACAGCCAAAGAGGTTGTTGTTTGTACCAAGGAAACTACAACTCAAATTTCGCTGTATCAGCTCCGCCGCCGGCTGTTTGTTTTACAAACTAACTGTGAGAAAAACACAGGAACAACCCATTAACACTAGACAACCACTGAACATGGAGTTTGGAAATAGCACATTAAGCAGTAAATTCATTGTGGCCCACTGCCACTAGGAATTTCCTCCCTCTGGTTGTACAGTGGACTACGGGGGGCACCCAGTGGTGTGTGGAAATAGGAGGACAGCCGGGGGGCCGGCACTTGGCTGTGGGCACAGGCCACACCGATCTCCCTTCCTCTCATGGGAAGAAGGCACCTACACAGCATTTCTCACTTTCTCCCATTGCAAAACTTAACAGATGTATTTAACACAGAGCACCAGGACCACAAAGGCGTCAAGGCTTTCGTCATATGAAAACAATAGATGCAAGTAAATCAGAGGCGGAGAATAGCAGATCTTGCAAGAAAACCAGTAGGAACCATAATAACACTGCCATGACATCACCAAATGGATTACCATTCTGAAGCCATGAATTTGGGGGTGGCTGTAGCTCAGTGGGTAGAGCAGGTAACTAGCGATCAGAAGGTCGCTGGTTACCTGCCGAAGTATCCTTGAGCAAGATACAAACTAACTGTGAGAAAAACACAGGAATCTTGCTGAACCCCAAAATTGCTCCTGATGTGCAGATGGCAGCCTCTGCCATCAGAAAGGGCCCTGTGATGAGCTGGCGACTCATCCAGGGGTGTACCCTGGCCTTCGCCCACAGAGTAACTGGGATTGGCTCCAGTAACCCCCGCAACCCCCTGAAAGGGAGATAAGGCGGCAACATCCCCGCGACCCTCACGGAAAAAGCGGCAGATAATGAGATGAGAGATGAGAAGCCATGAATTTGGCGGCTATTGCCATCTTGGTTTAATGGAGCCAGAAGTGACCATATTTGGACAAGATAGTGTAGCTGGAGAGAATTTCCTGATTGGATTTGACTGAGGATCCAAGGACACAGTGTGGTAGCGACTTGTCAACCACAAGGTAGCCACACCTTAAACATACCCTGCTGTATTTTCTGCTTTACTCTAAATGGGACCATAATTTACAAAATGAATAACATGTTCTGTTGAAGAAGACTTGAAACTTGAGATTCAGACAATAACCTCCTCAGGGAACTGTTTACTGAGGCAATAAATCAAGTGAGAAGTAAGGTCATTTTCTCATAAGCTTATAATCAGACTTCTTTTTGAAACCAATGTGTCCACATTTTACACACTTAATGCTTCAGACCCAAAATTATACTGTATATGATATAATAATTCTTTTTTGTTTTTTTGTCAGTACTAGCTACAGTATGAGCTTGGGCACCCTGTCTAGCATGGCTTTTAGTATGCAACACCAGATGGAGCTTTAATGGTGAAATGAAATCTAAATTTGAACTTATTCCAAGATATGGAATATCTTGAAGCATAGTGTTTGTTTGGATAACTACTGCTGGGTCCTAGTCATTGATCAGGTGATGCATCAGCTGAGCTTGCATTTTCTCCACAAACAATTAGGCAGCATATTTTACCCGTCACACGCTCTGCTCATTCTCGACTGCTTTCCTCGCTGCCATGGTAGAATCCTTCCAGCATGCCCGTTCTTTTCTTCATGGATCCATGATTGGAGGTTGCAATATCTCTCTTTCGGCTCACACTTTTGCTGGTGTTAAAATGCTCTTTGAATACAAAACATCTGCCAAAATATAATATTTTCTTTTACTTATTAAAATGCTCCCCAGCAAGACATGAGTGGACTTACTGAGCCCTCTTTAATGAATTCATCTAACACTTTGGCAGGTTCATACCTTCAGCATGAAAGCTAATGCAGTGATTGTCGAAAAACACCTTGTGAATCCTCAAACAATACCTTTGCAAACTTTAAAGTAACTGTGTTTCTACCATCTACCATTATTTTTTCATGGGGAATGGGTTAAGTTGCCTTTTTCAGTTTTACTCTTGGCTTTATAATGCATTAGCTGGAGGTGGAAAAAAGACGAAAACATTTGAAAAAAAAAAAACCATTGGAATCATTTGAATGTCTATCACCTTGTATTTTTTGGCAGATGCTTGTGCCTTTTCTTCTGCTGGCATATGCTCATTGACAGTGGATAGTGAAAAAAAGAACAGCTGCAATGAAATAGTGATGTGGTAAGGGAGGGGAGACGAGGTGGGTGGAATTGCTTTGAGAAAATAAAGTTTATTGAGCAGAGGTGCAGTTGCAGAGAAAGATAAAATAATGAAAGTTGTTAAACCTTACAAGTGACAAGGACACAGTGCTACAGTTCTTACTCCAAAAAAAAAAGTCTGCTAATAAGAAGAGTCACACGTGCTAACGAATGTGCTGCTGCCCCCCAGGGATATTGCACAGCTGTTTCCACCTGCTGAGTATTTTCTCCCTTTGCTTGGCTTTGTCTTCTTCCTTTGAACACTAGAACATCCTGATGGCTATAATTAGCTCTGTCACTCTCCACCTAAGCATGGCGGATGCTGCCATTCATTTCTCCAAACTTCACACACCGCACCCAACCACTCAAGCAGTTGTTTTCAAGCATTTTGTCACTCATTTTTTCATTTACATTCCCTCACAAGCCTCTCCGCTCATATTTAACCTTTCTGTAATATTTCATTTTTGTTCTCTGTTCCTCTGTTTGATTCCTGTTGTCCCCCTCCCAATCTTTTGCTTGAGATGACAAAAAAAAAGAAAAAGATTTTGAATTGGTGTTTGAAGAACTAATGACAGTAATCACAAAAGCGCTGACCTGTTCCATATTGAGAGGGTCACTTGGCTTAAGCTGCCAGATGGGCTTCTGCAGGAAGGGCTGTTATTCATGCAAAAGTTGGGGCCTTGAAAACTTGTGTGTAGTGTGCGTGTAGTGTGTGTGTGTGTGTATGTGTGAGCGAGAGAGAGTGTATGACTTAGGCTACTTTGGGGGACACATTTCAGACTCAAGACCAGTTAATTGGGGGTGGCTGGTGCAATTGGGGACAAAAGCCGTGTCCCCAATTGCAGCAGCTGATTTTGGGTCAGAGGTTGGGGTTAGGGTTAGGATAGGTTAATGGGTTAGGGGTAGGCAATTAATGGTTATGGTTCGGGTAAGTCTCAAGGAAATGAATCCAAGCCCATGTAATGGCCCCCAAGATGTGTATGTGTGTGTGTGTGCACCCTCATTTAGAGTTAATGTTGGCAATGTGCATTTCTACAAACCACAGACATATTCATTTCAGGTCCCTTTATTCTATTGTATGTTGTGATAACATTGTGCTTATGGTCTGTTTAGATACAAAACTCACTTTTTTAAGGGTAGGAAAAGATCATGTTTTGGCTTAAAATACCCGTTTTAGTCACCACAAACACTGCTGGAGATGTTAAAAACACCTGGTTTTGTCGGCAAAAACACGTCTGGAAATTGTCCTGCGGTCTCCTTAATAATATCCAATGGTGCCACTTACACATGTTGAAACACAGTCTCGAACTTTGGTCAGTGGCTTCGCAGTTGTCTCACCTTTAATTCCTCCACCTGCTGAAGTGAAAGTGAGGTCATAAACATGTAATGTGAATGTGATATGACACGCATTGTAGAAATATCAATATGGCATGTATTACATGTACAAATGTGAACATATATTATAGTTGTGGTTCGCAGAAACGTTAACCAACATTTTGTCTTGGCAACTGGACTAAAATGGAGACACAGATTACGTATTTTTAACAAACCTTAAATACTGTGCCACTAAAACATCATATCCATACACAGATTTGTGTCAAAATAATTTTGTGCAATTCTGAAACAAAATCTACTTATTATTTTCTATCTTCCAATGTAACCATGACCTAGGTGGTAACAGGGATGTATGTTAAAAAGAATGTAAGAGGATACAACTAATCTGGAAAGACGGCCTATGTTTTGCCAGAAGCTGTTCAAAGCGAGTTATTAAATATATATACTCTTAATTTGTCAGATTAAAGAAAATAGAACATCTTGGAATGCTGTAAATATAACTGTCTTTTTGTACCATGCCAACCCCATTTGCTTGGTATTTATTACCAGCAGAGTGTCTGACAGTTAAGTCTGTTGCTGTTTTTTTATTACAGTATTTTTAAGCTAATCTACGTGTGTGTGTGAGTGTCTGTGTATGCACAGATTTTCTGACTGTGTGGTCAGGAAAGGTATGATCAAAACTAGCCTTGGTAAGTTCACTACAGACAACAGGTACATTTATTTTAGCCGTGAAAGAGTAGAATTAAAAGGCATCAAGTCGTCATATTAAATCATTGTCTGTGGAATCGGGCTACTTACAACTTTCCTACTGACAGAGAAATATCATATGCACAACCACATCAGGTCACTTTTTAGGAAAGTAGCGTTTGAACAAATGACCAATGTTGTAAGTCTTTGGGTGAGGACATTCTCTCTAAATGTGAAACATAATTTAAACAGCATTATTTTCCCACATGATGCATGAGTTTAAAACAAACATTAAGCTTAAAGATATTTCTTGGGTTCAATACTAATTTTTCATCCATTGTTGCCTCATTTACATTTAGGGCATTTAGCAGACACTTTTGTCCAAAGCGACTTACAGTAATTTATACATACATTCATACACTGATGGCGGTGGCTGCCATGCAAGGAGCCGACCAGCATATCAGGAGCAATTTGGGGTTCAGTATCTTGCCCAAGGACATTTTGACATGCAGACCAAGGGAATTGAACCAGCAACCTTCTGATAACAAGACGCTGGCTCTACCCCTGAGCCACAACCCCCCCATTTCATTAATGTTGCATCTAAATCCAAGGGTCTACCCTTTATCAGTGAGAGGAGCTCATATCTAATATATGCAAACACAAGACACAACTCTACTATCTTATTCATGATGATTGCAATTGGGCAGCAGGGTGGCTCAGTGGTTAGCACCGTCACCTCACAATAAGAAAATCATGACAGCCGACTTAGTCCTCTCTTTTTGGTTTCCTCCCACAGTTCAAGGACATGCACGGCAAGCAATTTGGTGTCTCTAATTCGGCCAAAAGTGTTAATTTGTTTCTCTGTTTACACATGTTAGCCGGGTGACAGACTGTCAACCTGTCAAGGGTGTACCATGTCTCTCACCCAATGTGTTGGGTGCTGTCGCTGGAAAGGGCTCCAGCCCCCTGCGAGCATTAAAAGGATAAACAGTTTAGAGAATGGATGGATGGATGTGTTTGTGTGGCCCCAAGACAATATAATAGAAATGTGTCGCTGTCCAAAAAGTTCTGTCTGCACGGAATGTAGAAGTTCCCTGTAAAATATGAGTCTATTTTATTTTCATTGGAAGGAGAAATCCACAGCCTGTATGTACAGTTACCAGCTTAATGTCTGTTTTTATGAAGTAGCCCATTAAAATAACCTGGACCTAACAATCTGTACAAGTGTTATTTTCCTCTCCCATAGCTCCATACTAATCGATTCACTTACATAAATGATATTAAATTGTTCGTGCATCATTAGACATAAACATTGGCATATTTATTCTCACTCACTCTTCTTAGCATTACTTTAACATAACACAAAGAAGGCCCATTTGTGACACAGGGACAGTGAATTATGTTAACATCTGACTGTACATCACGGAGCTGTCACTTCACCTTTCATCGAAGCAGCCAGTGTACCCACTGTGAGGGGGTAAAGGGACAGCGCCCTGGGAGTCAGATGACACTATTCCCCTGTCTTTGATGTGTCATGCACTCCCTGTCAACTCACAGTTTCTCCTGTGGATACATTAGAGGGAATCCGCTCAATGCTTAGTGCAGCCTATGGAGCAGTGTGTCTTGAATTCTGCATTGCCACCATTTTTTCTGAGGCAAAAGGAAACAGATGCTGAGCAGAAGTGCTGGAACAACTTTTGAAGTTGGCTGCCAGCTGATGTGATACTTGCAGATGCCATGGCAACAATACACTGTACAAGTTGTGCACAAAAGTAATGCCAAATACTTCTTCTTATTTTCTTATATTAAGTCCATGCAAACTTGTTTCACACATTTTAAGTCTGGCTGCCAAGGTAACCACATGCCAGCACATTGATGTGTGTTGTATGCAGGGGCCAATTAAATGAAAAAAGCCAAGTCAAGTCATGGAGCTTCCATAGTGAACCTCACACTGGATTACTGAAAAGTAACTTAGTACACTTACTCAAGTAGGCAACTGTACTTAAGTATAATTTTAGGTTAATTGTACTTTACTCGAATGTTTCCATTTTGTGTTACTTTTACTCCATGAATACCAACATGTACTTCTAATTCCAATTTATTTGACAGGTAGTTACTTAGATTCCAATTTCAATTGCTAAACATGTAACCAGTTGACGTGATGCAATGCCCTTAAAACCTTAGTGCCCTGAAACAAACTGAGGCGAGTTACATTCAAAAACAGGCATTTTAACAACAAAGGGCTTCACATAATAAAGAAATATACCAAAATGCCAGTGACACACACCTCATAAGACAAGGATTTCTTTAACAGAGCTATACAGGAAGGTATAAAAGTCAGCAGAGGTGGTACCCTGTGCCTCTGTCCTGATGGTAACAACTCATATCCACCAAACAGAGGGTGTGATACATCACTGAGTATTGCCTGTCCATTCCCTGCCACTCAGGTCTCACAAAGTAGTGACCCACTCCGTTGTTGTTGACCCGCAATCTTTCCAGACCTATAAAAAATCTTACTAAGTTTGCTCTTGTTAACTACAGACAATGAAAAGTACCAGGCAGTGAGGCAGCGTGTAGCTGTGCTCCTACATGCCCTCACCCCTACCAGCGATGGAAAAACACCCTGCTATTTCCACAGTTGCAAAAACTAGGAAGAATACGCCAAGAGGCTAAGGCTGCAGAAATGACTTGGCTGAACATCAGAGTTGACAAAAGCTCAGTTTTCTCTACGAAGTGAAGAAGTATGTGACCCAGCATGCCACTGTGTTCATGCTGCCTCTGTGCTATACTGTGATTTGCTTGACTGAACAACTGCTTGGTTAAAAGTACCACCCCTTGTGACACGACAAAATGAGGATATCATAAGATAGTTTTTTCTCATTCCTCTGCTTTCCCAGAAGCAGACTACTGATTTCCCTTGCCATTCTTTTCTTGTAATTGAAATTAAATATTTGGTGTGGCCACTCTGCTAGCTCCAATTCAGACTGCATGGACATTTAACAATGACAGTAAACATCTTGTTAGCGATCATGAGTGGCTTGATTATGTGTATAATTCCAGAAATGGCTCTGTTACTTGATGTTTTTTGTGACTTAATTGTGTTGTGGGAAAGATGAAAGCACGAATGATGACCGCAGCACAAGCAGGAACCAAGCCACAAACGACAGTGTCTAAACAGTGTCATGCAAACTGGGATTATAAACAAGAGATAATTTATTCTCCTGTTAATTTTGAACACTTTGGACACATGCATGAATATGCAAGAGGCCTGGAGGACTCGCAAATTTATCTGCAATTTGAGGGAGCGGACCATTGTTTGTGAAATCACTTCAGCCAAACAGGCCCTTGGTCTACACAGCTTTGACAGCTAACAGTCACTAAACTGCTCATAGAACAGGCAGGATAATAAAATGTATCGCAGAGGATTTGTAGGTCTGAATCACTTTTAAAGGGTCACAAGCTTATCACCTCTGATTTTAATTGACCATATATTTATACAGCTTGAATTAAATAAAAATCTGGAGGAGAAAAAAAAAAGGAGAACCAAATAGTGAAAGGAGAATGGGGAACTCTCCAAGAAAAGCAAAAGCAATGCCATTTTATGACAGCTCAAGACATTTTACAGTACCTTCGAATAATACAATGTCTTTTTATTTCCTTTTAGAAGCCGAAGGACCCACCCACAGGGATGGGCAACAGAGAGAAGAGAAACTACTGCTGCATCCTGGAACTGGTACAGGATGATGGACGATACGCTTAGACCTAAACATCACATTAATCCTCCGGCCCAGTGTGACTCCCCCAAGGACGCAGCAGCGGTTTCTCCTCCACCACAAGCACAGGGCATGAGACAGGCAAATTGTGAAGAGGAGGACACACTAGTTATGAAGCACGAAAGAGCCAGACTGGCTGGTGTAGCTCCAGGAAATGGAGTGGAGAGAGGAGAAGAGGGAGACGGAGAGGAGACCCGCTGGAGCGAGAAGAGCAAGAGAGGAACATTAGAGAGAGCCGAGAGGTTGGAGAGCAGAGAGGGAGGACAAACTCGCAACAGGGCCGCTGGAGAATGAATAAAGAGATCACGAGGGATCCGTAAAAAAAGCAACACGGACACCACGCTTAGTCATGTCGGCTGCTGATGTTTATTTTTCTTATTTTGTCAGTGTTTCCTTGCTGTTCATCCATAATCCATAACCAATTTTGTATGTTTACTTGTCCTTGAGGAGAGTGCAACTTGTTTGATTGTCATTTCACTTTGACTCAGAGCTAAAAAGAAAGATGCAGATGATGCAATTGCGCATCACCAAGCTCCTGCAGTGATCTCCTGTCCAGAACGCTGATTCTGTTGATAATGATTCCTCTGACGGTATGAGTGTAGATTTCATAGAATATATGAATGATATAACAAACCACACAGCATTACTTTGTTTTTAGTTGCCACGTTCACGAAACTGACAGTTCACTGCAGGGCAACAAAGAGATAGCATCCATAATTTATAAACTAAGCAGCCAGCTGAACTCCTCAATAATCCTTTATTTTCACACAAAGTAGATGTGAATGGAATACAGAGCAAAACATTTCCTGCTGATTTAAACATTAAGATATACTTATGTATTTCTACAAAATCTACTTATTCGCAATGACAAGAGAAGACAGCATATTATAGATGGATAAAAAAAGATTATTTCATTATGAGCACAATAAGTGCTTCCTTCCGTCATGTAAAACAATAAAAGTTTGGAACTTCACAATTTAACTGAGTACTCATGGGTCAACATGTTAATGGACATCGTGGCTGCTGTGTTTCCATCGCAAGATGGTCCCCAGTTTCCTCCTCACAATGTCACTGAATTCACCATATCATCTATGATGTTGTATATGCCATCACTGTAGCCCTTTGCCATCAAAACACAGGGGTAGACGTCACCTTTTATGCGTAATCATGTCTGGTTCAGGAGATACGATACAGAATACATAATTCAGTTATGGTGGA